>NC_044031.1:731838206-732182083 GCF_901765095.1 Microcaecilia unicolor
CTGGTTTGCGAACCACTGGAATAGTGTGTAGGGCAGATCCACGCATAAATCCTAATTACTGCTAATTAAATTTCTGTTAACACCAATTATTGATAACATTGGTTAATTTTTAATGTGTGGATCTGGGATCCACGTCCAAATGTGGGCAAGCTGTACAGAATCCGGGGGATATTTCTTGCGGCCACTTTCTCTCTTCCTTCCTGAAGTTACTCCTCGTTCTCTGAATGCATGTACTACAGCTGTTTATGACTCATTGCTCTCAGCAGATACTCAGTCTAACCACAGTACAACTGATTCTACTATTCCTACTCAAGGAACTCGTTACACAACACTCCAGAGCTGCCACATGACCTTCACCCAGTCTGCTCTGGGAGGCACTTTTGCCTGTCCTGGGATTTGTAGTTTTACTTCCTTGTGCATTGTGGGTTTCTAGGCCTGCTTTTTCGCATGAAATTAGTGATGCAGCTACCAAAATGCATCAGAGAAAAACACAAATACTAAACACCCAACCCGAGCCTCAAGACACTTCATGTAGAAATGATGGATACTACTTCTGGAATGCATATGCACGAATCCAGGCACGTACCTAGATCAAATACTTTTCTCTCCCTTTGCAGAGCTGCCAAGTTACCCAATTCCCGGAGGGATATTTCTGGCCAGTCCTGGATTTCTGACAACCCTATCCTGTTGTATTAGGAGGCCAGCAGCGTTGATGTACATAAGTACATAAGTATTGCCATACTGGGAAAGACCAAAGGTCCATCGAGCCCAGCATCCTGTTTCCAACAGAGGCCAATCCAGGTCACAAATACCCAGCAAGATCCCAAAAATGTACAAAACATTTTATACTGCTTATCCCAGAAATAATGGATTTTCCCCAAGTCCATTTAATAACGGTCTATGGACTTTTCCTTTAGGAAGCCGTTCAAACCTTTTTTAAACTCCGCTAAGCTAACCGCCTTTACCACATTCTCTGGCAACGAATTCCAGAGTTTAATTACACGTTGAGTGAAGAAAGATTTTCTCCGATTCGTTTTAAATTTACTACATTGTAGCTTCATCGCATGCCCCCTAGTACTAGTATTTTTGGAAAGCATGAACAGACCAGGGGCGTAGCCAGACAACAGATTCTGAGTGGGCCTAGGCAAGAAGTGGGTGGGCACCAAGTGTTCTTCACCGCCGCCACCACCACCAAAAAAATATCTCAGCTGGCGAGAAAACGCTTCTTTCCACCTTGGCTTACCATCAAAGGGAAGTCTTCAGCTGATAGAGTTTGGGATCTCCACCAGCTACCACTAAATGTATGCTACTGTCGGGTGGGCCTGAACCCTAAGTGGGTGGGCCCTGGCCCACCGAGGCACAGAATATGCTTAGTTGATAGCCCAGCACCTAAAACTATGCGCGTCTATTTGCGCCAACGAAAATGTGGCATAAATCCCTGCATGTAGATTTACACACACTGGACCATATTCTATAACTATGAATCAAAATTTTGGAATGCTCATGAAATGCCCATTTCCCCGCCTATAACCATGCCCCTTTTGAACTGTGCACATTAGAATTTAGACGCAGTTCATTACAGAATATGCTTAGTGAGTTGTGCGTGTAAATTCTTGCCAATTACTGCACATTATTGCCTGTTAAGTACTGTTAAAAACACTGATTAGCTTGTTAAGTCAATTAAGTTACACACATAGTTATAGAATACACCTGGATTTCAGCACAGTTAGCGCATAAGGATGAGGGGGTGTACACATGGGTGGAGAAATGGCAGGCCATGGGAAAGTCTCACATTTACGCCTGTAACACAGAATACTGCCAGTCATATTTCTAACCAGTGGCGTAGCTACTTGGGGCCACGGGGGCCTGGGCCCCCATAGATTTGGCCCTGGACCCCCCTGCCGACGACCCTCTCGACCCCCCTCCCCCCGTCATCAGCTACCTTTGCTGGTGAGGGTCCCCAACCCCCGCCAGCCAAGGTCCTCTTCTTCTGGCGCAAGGCTTCATTCCATTTCTGAGTCTGACGTCCTGCACGTTGTACGTGCAGGACGTCAGACTCAGAAACAGAACAAAGCCTTGCGCCGGAAGAAGAGGACCTGGGCTGGCGGGGGTTGGGGTCCCCCGTCAGCAAAGGTAGGCAACGGGAGGGGGGGTCGAGAGGGTCGTCGGCAGGGGGGGTGTCAAAGTTGGTGGTGGTGGTGGCGGTGGGGGGGGGGGGGGGTCGGCAATGCCAGGAGGGGCTAAAATGTGCCCCCTGACCTCGGGCTCTGGACCCCCCTCCCACCGAAGTCTGGCTACGCCTCTGCGTCTAACTGCCACACGTAGGTATAAACATTTACGCCTGCCATAAACCAGGGGTATGTGCTCACTCCTAATGTTACCATAATGGAATCTGAGTACCCAGATATTGAAATTTTCAATATAGAAATTGGAGTCCATCAGCAGGAAGATCTCAGGAAACAAAACAAAAAAAAAAGACCCCTCCTCCTTCTTTGGGCCATCGATCAGGCCCAGATGGCACCATAAATGGGGAAATCCCAGCCCAAAACTACTGAGTAAGGTAACCAAGGCAAGACTGCTATCTCTACTACTACTATTACTACTAATCATTTCTATAGCGCTACTATAGAATCTGAGTACCCAGATGCTGTTATAAAATGATTGCTTAATGCTCTCCATTTTTCCTTCATTTTGCCACTCTTTATAGAATTGACCCCTATCTATAGAACACGTATACATCAAGGAATTGCTGTCTGGATGGGAACATCTGGAAGAAGTTGGAAAGCAGTAGGCAAAACTGAAAGGAGCAATTGTAAAGGCAACAAACCTTTTTGAAAGGACAGTAATTAAGAGGAAAAGGAGACGGCTTTGGTTCTCAAAAGCAGTAGGTGAAAAGGTAAGGAAAAAGAGGTTAGCCTTTATAAACTACAAGAGATCGCAGAAAGAGGAAGATAGGCGACAATATCTGGAAAAGCTAAGAGAATATGGTAGAGTAGTCAGGAAAGCAAAGATGTAAATGGAAGAAAAAATAGCTAATACGGTAAAATGGGGACAATGACAAGACATTTTTTTTTAGATATGTTAGTGATAGGAGCAGTGGCGATCCTAGCCAGCATGACACCCGGGGCGGATCGCCGATGCGCCCCCCCCCGGGTGCAGTGTGGCCCCCCCCCCCCCCCCGGCAAAATGACACCCCCCCAGGTGCACGCCACTGGGGGGGGGGGTGCCGCGGCACGCGCCTGTCAGCTGAGTTCGCTAACTTCGCTGCAGCTCCCTCTGCCCCGGCCAGAACAGGAAGTAACCTGTTCCCGGGGCAGAGGGAGCTGCAGCGAAGTTAGCAAAGTCAGCGAACTCAGCTGACAGGCGCGCGCCGCGGCACCCCCCCAGCAGCGTGCACCCGGGGTGGACTGCCCCCACCGCCCCCCCCTCTTGGTATGCCACTAGATAGGAGGAAGTGGCACTGTGAGACTCAAAGTGAAGGGGAGGAATATGTACAAACTGATAAACATATGGCAGAATTGTTTAACAAATATTTCTGTTGCGTTCATAGCTAAAGGGCTGGGAGCAGGACTGCAGAAGACAAACACAAATAGGAATGAAGGTGTGGTAGACCCTGAACAATTTCCAGAAGACTGCGTTTATGAGGAACTGGCTAAACTAAAGGTGGAGAAAGCAATGAGGCAGGATGGCACACATCAGAAGGTATTGAAGAAACTTAGGGCCCCTTTTACTAAGCTGCATAAGCATCTACGCGCCCAAAACGTGCCAAAATGAACTTACCACCCAACTACCGCGTGGCCTTTGCTGTAATTTCATTTTTGCCGCGTGTCCACTACGCGTGTCTGAAAAATATTTTTTTTCAATTTTCGGACACGCATAGCAGACGTGCGCCAAGTGGCATCTGACACACGTAGGTCATTACTGCGTAGATTCTTTACCGCTAGGTCTGTGGCTGGCAGTAAGGTCAGACACCCAAAATGGACGCACGGCAATTTTGATTTTGCTGCACGTCCATTTTTGGCAAAAATTTTAAAAAGGCATTTTTGGTGCGTGCACTGAAAAATATTGCTGCGCACGCTCAAAACCCGCGCGTACACTACCGCAAGCCACTTTTTACTGCGGCTTAGTAAAAAGACACCTTAGAGGAAGTTCTAGCAGCTCAACTGGCTGACATTTTCAATGTTTCTCTAGAGTCACCAGTGGTCCCGGAGGACTGGAGAAGAGCACATGTGATCCTCTCCAGAAAAGCGGAAGTAAAGAAGAGGTTGGGAACCACAGACCAGCCAGTCTGACTCATGTTATAAGTAAATTAATGGAAACACTTTTAAAGCAGAGAATATTAAAGTGTTTGGAATCCAGTGGATTACTGGGTCCAAGGCAACAAGGAATTCTTTGCCAGAGAATGTAGTAAAAGCAATTAGCTTAGCAGGGTTTCAAAAAAGGTTTGGATAGCTTCCTAAAAGTCCATAAGCCATTATTAAAATGGACAGGGGGAAATCCACTACTTATTTCTAGGATAAGCAGCATTAAATGTTATTGTACTGTTTTGGGATCTTGCCGGGTACTTGTAACCAAGATTGGTCACTGTTGAAAACAGAATGCTGGGCTTGATGGACCTTTGGTCTGTCCCACTATGACAATACTTATGTTCATAAGCCCAACAAAAGCAAAATCTGTAGCCATATAGCTCAGAAATAAGTAGAGGAAAAGCAATTTCAATCTGAACATCTTAATAAAGGATGAAATACGTGGCCATGAAAGTTCAGACGTGAGTTAAGGAAAAACACTCCGAAACAGTTCTGCCTTCACCAGCTGAAGCCCAAATCATATTTCCCTTGTTCTTCTTCCTAAGGCATTCCACTTACAGGAACTGCACACAAAGATACCAGCCTTAGATCTGGCAAATTGACAGAACCTTGACGAATCCATCTGCAACAGATCTTAAACAGCTTGGAGAATAACAACTTAGTCTGTCTGCTAGCTAGGCAGGATCATGGTCATTCAACGGGATCCTTTTACTAAGTTGTAGTAAAAAGTGGCTTTTGCACAACCTTATATTAGAATTTCCTGAGCGCTAAGGGGTAGATTCTATATATTCTATATATTGCACGTGAAAAATCTGCGAGTAAAAAAATACACCTAGGTGTATTTTCTAAAGCATGTCTAAATTTTATAGAATAGGCTTAAATGTTCACACAGTATATAGAATAACGTCCATTTAGGCTATGCTTTACTATGCGTAAATCCCGATGCCTGTATTAGGTGCAGAGCGGGTCTATTCTATAATAATGCACATAGATTTTAGAAACGCCTATTCCACACCCATAACCCCACCCCCTTTTTAACTGTGCGACTTGGGAATTTACACACACCACATTACAGAATACACTTAGCGAGTTGTATGCGTAAATTATAATTAATGCCAATTAGTGCTAATAGTTAGCATCCAATTAACAGCACTGATGAGGTAGTTTACCAATTAAGTTGTGCGCATTGTTTCAGAATACAATTTGATTTCCAGACAGAAATTAAGGCGCTATATATAGAATTAAGGCCATATCTACCGCAGCTGAAAAATGGCCAATTTTCCATTTTCTGAATAAAACAGCCACGTGCTAATAGTTCCTGAAAAAGGCGGCAAATCTCAGATTAAAACTGTTATAAAAAATAGGGCTGTTTCACATGGATACCGTCCATTACAGTGTTTTTATGTGCTGGGTCATCACATTCCTGCGTCCTGTCAAGGAGCGAGAAGAGGAACCAAGTAGTAAATTTAAAACGAATCTGAGAAAATTGTTCTTCACTCAACGTGTAATTAAACTCTGGAATTCATTGCCAGATAATGCAGTAAAAGCAGTTAGCTAAGCGGGGTTTAAAAAAAAGGTTTGGATGGCTTTCTAAAGGAAAAGTCCATAGACCATTATTAAAATCCACTGCTTATTTCTAGAATAAGCAACATAAAATGTATTGTAGTTTTTTGGGATCTTGCCAGGTACTTGTGACCTGGATTGGCCACTGTTGGAAACAGGATGCTGGGCTTCGATCTGTCCCAGTATGGCAATACTTACGTACTTATGTACTTATTAACCAGATTTGCATAAACTGAGAGACTCCTGAGAAAATAAAAAATAGTCATGAGACAGGAGGTAATTTTTGATTGGGCACTAGTTAAAACAGAGGGTAGGGTTAAATGGCCATTTCTCTCAGTGGAGGAGGGTGGAGGCCCCAGGGATCTGTACTGGGACCAGTGCTATTTAACATATTTATAAATGATCTGGAAATGAGAATGAGTGAGGTGATTAAATCTGCAGATGACACAAAACTATTCAAAGTTGTTAAAATGCATGCAGACTGTAAGAAATTGCAGGAAGACTTTAGGAAACTGGAAGACCGAGCATCCAAATGGCAAATTAAATTTATTTATTTTATTTATTTGTTGCATTTGTACCCCACATTTTCCCACCTCTTTGCAGGCTCAATGTGGCTGTAATATGAACAAGTGCAAAGTGATGCAAAGTAATCCAAATCATGGCTACTTGATGCTAGGTTCAACATTAGGAGTCAGCACCCAAGAAAAAGATCTAGGTGAGATGTTGAAATCTTCTGTTGTGTGGCGGTGGTCAAAAACCGAACAGAATGCTAGAATTCATTAAGAAAGGGATAGAAAATAAAACAAAGAATATTATACTGCCTCTCTGTTACTCCATGGCGCGACCTCACCTTGAGTACTCTGTGCAATTCTGGTTGCCATATCTCAAAAAAGGTTCAAAGAAGGGCAACCAATATGATTTAGGGGATGGAACCCATCCCAGATGAGGAAAGGCAAAAAGGTTAGGGCTTTTCAGCTTGGAAAAGAGACAGATAGGACTGAGGTCTACAAAATCCTGGAGTGGTGTAAAACAGGTAAAGATAAATTGATTTTCTACTCTTTCAAAAAGTACAAAGTTGAGGGGATACTCAATGAAGTTACATGGCAATACTTTTAAAACAAAGAGGAGAAGAGACTTCCGGTGGAGCCGAGCGGCAAGATGGCCGTCAAGCTGTGAGCTCCGTATCACTCGAGCGAAGCCCCGAAACCAACGGCACCGGCACCGCTTCCGATGGCTCTAAGGGGCATCGGAGGGTAGCGGAGACCAGGAAGCACCTACGAACGGCCCCACCACAGAAGCCGACAGCCCCCGCGCAGAGTTTCCCACGACCCGCATTTCCAAGATGGCGGCGGCAGAAGAGAAACGACACCAGTGAAACCCAGAGGCCAGCGGTGATCAGGGGAGAAGGGACGTACGCGAGGGGAGAAGTCCGCACCTGTTAAAAACTGGAGGCAGAGAGGTGCGGATCGGAAGCAGGCACAGCAGATCCCCCAGACGCAATGCGAACCCCGGAGTAGAAGCGAGGCTCAAACGGGTTTGAGCAGGCAAGTGACAGAGAGCAGCAGAGAGTCTGGGGGAGGCACAAGTTTTTTTTTTTTTTTTTTTTTTTTCTCTTCTCTTTTCTCTCTGAGGCATATCGTGGGCACAAGTTTCGGGCAGGATAGTGCGGTGTATGCTTCCTGTTTGCCCCCCTCCCCCCAGTCTGGGGGTGAAGGTTTTGGACGGTAGCCTAAGTGGTATAACGTTTCTCCCACCCCGTCTCCAAACCTGAGAGACCACGGAAGGTACGGGCTGAGTGCCAGAAGAACTCCGGAGTGCCCCGAGGACGCTGAGAATACGCATAGGAGCTCAGTCCCCACAGAAGTTGGACAACTAAAGCCTAGTAAATTCGGGAGGCAAGCTGTGCGGAGGACGCATATGAACTGGTGAGCTTTGTGTATGGAGCAATACCTGAAACACATGTCGCCTGGGACCACTCGCAAGGGGACGAAGTTTGATAAAGAAAAGCCCACACCTCTCAGGCCCAACCATAAAATGGAGGACTTGAAAAGTTCAGTGGAGGTAGAGTTTACTGATAAACAGCTGGCACAAATAACAGCAGCGGTGAGTGCGGCCCTCAGCCCAAGGCTTGATCTGCTGGCGGGGCAATTAAAAAATTTGGAATCATCTGCAGCAGACACAGAGAGGAGGGTGGGAGAGGCGGAAAATCGAATAGCCACAACGGAGGACTGTTGTTCACACAATACACAGGAGATTGCCAGACTCCAGAATCAGCTTAAGCTGCAACAGGAAAAAATAGAAGACATGGAAAACCGTGCACGGAGATGTAACCTGAGACTTGTGGGAATCCCTGAAAAGATTCCGGAAAAATCGTTGGGACATCTACTGGAACAGTGGTTGAAAAAAGAATTGGCTCTCTCTGACAGTTACGGAGAGCTGTGTATTGAACGAGCCCACAGGTTGGGGCGCTGGCAACAAAACTTGCAGAGACCGAGAATCGTCATCATTAAAGTGCTCAATTACCTGCACAAGGAAGAAATCATGCGGGGTTACAGATTGAAGAGAGATTCCCTTATATATGAGGGATCCCAGGTAAAGATCTTTCAAGACTATTCGGCAGGAGTACAGGAGCAGAGACGCCGTTTTCACCCCATTTGTTCTGCATTGGCTGCTAAGAAGACCAGATTCATGCTGCTTTATCCAGCCATTTTGAAGATTCACCATCTGAACCAGTGGCGTTCGTTCCAGACCACACAGGAGGCCCAGCAGTTCCTAGACAAGGATATGAAGGAGCCCAACACATGAGATAGTACTGGGTATGAACTTTGCTGGACAGTTGGGTGGCCCCCTCCTACGCTTTTCTGTGGGTGGGGGCCACGGACCCAGAGGTGATGAATAATGTGGGGGTTACGTGAAAGTTATGGTTGTAAGTTAATGGTCAATGTTTTTCTTTGGTAGGACAGTTACAATGGTAAGAACACAGAGAGGTTTCAGTGGCTGTGGGGGATTTGGGATTTGTGAGGGCCATCTGACCATGAGTTGGGTGGCGTCCTGAGGGGTGGGGTTCGAAAAATAAGTAGGTGCTGATGGGCTAGGGGCTTCCAGGAGTGAGAGAAGTCCGAGACAAGAAGAAGACTCTGAAGAGTTACAGGGAGGAGGGGTGGGGGGAGGGTGGGGACGGGACACAGGGGGAAATAGAGGGGGTAGGGATTAGGGGGGACACAGAACACAAATATGCACACGGTGAGGATGTGAAGGATGAGTGGTGTGATGAAATAGCTGTGATAGAATGGAAGGATGCACCGGGGAGGTGGTGGCTGGGACACCTCGCCGCTGAGATTATAGGAATATCATATGGAGGCATTGACAGATATGTAGAGACTACATGGCTCCACTACAGGTTTTAACTTGGAATGTGGGGGGTATACATTCACCAGTTAAGAGGCAAAAAATTTTAAAAACTCTGAATGATCAAAAGGCGTCAATTGCATTTCTGCAGGAGACACATTTAACACAGGCAGAACATATTAAATTGAAACGATGGTGGGTAGGCGAAATTTTTGAGTCACCAGCAGTGAGAGGGAAGGGAGGAGTGCTCACATTGGTAAGAAAAGGAATACATGTGGAGGTTGGCAAGGTAGTGAGGGATGACAAAGGGAGATATGTGCTGGCATCTGTAGTGTTGGATAGGCAACCGGTTATACTTTGTAACATCTATGCACCAAACACATTTGAAAAACAATTTTATACGCAGCTTATTCGTATATTGAAGGGTTTGGGAGGGATACCCATTATAATGGGGGGAGATTTTAATGAGGCAGCAGATCCAGCACTGGACAGGTCTAAACCAACGGGGAGAGAGCTGGCCGGACCTCGGAGGGGAATAGCGGCGCTAGAAGAGGCATTTGCTGTGGTGGACGTGTGGAGAACACTTAACCCTCTTGAGAGGGACTATACCCATCTATCGAGGGCTCACTCCACTTGGTCTCGAATTGACTATATATTTGTCACAGAGGACTTGTTCACACAGGTAGACACCGCTCGGATCGGCCCAGTTGTGGTCTCTGATCATGCCTGGGTAATGGTGAGACTACAGTTAGATGAGGGGAGGAGAGGGGACAGGGTGTGGCAATTTCCAAGCTGGCTATATCGGGATGGGCAGTTTCTTCCCCACTTGGTTCAATGTTGGAAAGACTTTAGCAAGACCAATGAGATACATAGGGCGGATCCAATGCTCTATTGGGAGACTGCTAAGGCGGTTCTCAGGGGAGAGACTATAGCATACACAAGTTTTAAACAGAAAGTGAGAAAACAAGAGATACTTAGATTAGAGAAGAGAGTAACTATGCTGAGGCGACAATATAGTGAGGGACATTCGCAGAGGCTCCGGGTTCAGCTGTTAGAGGCACAACAGAGTCTTAATGAGCTAGTGCATCGTATAGTTCAGAGGTCCCTGGCCTATTATAAGTATCGGCTATATAAGTTTGCTAACAAGGGAGGGAAGTTTTTGGCACGGGTGATGGGCAGGAAGGCAGGCTACCGTAAGGTGCTCACGCTGGCAAATGAACAAGGAGCCATGGTACATCAGGATAGTGAAATCTCAGGAGTATTCAAGAAATTTTTTGAGCAACTGTATCAGCCGCAAGATGACTTAGTCACGCCTAGCGAGACTTATATGACTGGTATAGATCTACCTAGATTAGAAGAGGAAGAACTCCGGGTATTAAATGCAGACTTTACGGTGGAGGAGGTGATGTGGGTGATTAAGCAGAGCCCCTTGGGGAAGACACCAGGCCCGGACGGAATGCGGAACGAATTTTATAAGCTATTGCAGACTGAAGTTTGTCCGATTCTGACTGAGGTCTTTAATTTAACAGTTCAGCGGGGATCCATGCCATTACATATGAATAAGGCTCACATAACAGTGCTGTTAAAGCCGGGTAAGCCAGCCAATCGCCCAGAATCATATCGACCAATATCACTTTTGAATTCAGAGGCTAAATTTTTGGCTAAATTGTTAGCCAATAGGTTGGCCAGGTATCTCCCTGCTTTGGTGGAGGAGCCACAGGTGGGATTTATAAGGGGAAGGAAAATAGCAAAGAACATGCGAAGAATAATTCTAGCTTTGGAAAAAGTGCAGAGGGAGGGAACGCCGGCAATGTTAATTAGTTTTGATGCCGAAAAGGCTTTCGACAGGGTGGACTGGGGGTTCCTTTTCGAAACACTTAAGGCGTATGGGATGAATGGATTCTTTCTACAGGCTGTTAGGGTATTATATAACGACCCTCGGGCGCGAGTCTTGGTCAATGGTCTAGGGTCGGAGTGGTTTCCTATAGGCCGGGGAACGCGCCAGGGATGCCCTCTCTCTCCACTCCTTTTCGTGTTAACACTCGACCCATTGATACGAGAGATTGGGACTAATACAGATATACAAGGAGTACATATTCGAGATAGGGTATTTAAAATTGCGGCATTCGCCGATGATTTGCTGGTGTTAATTACAAACCCAAAGAGGTCCTTGGGATATCTTATGGAAAGCATAAAGGAATATGGAGAATTTTCGGGGTTACATTTAAATTATATGAAATCTGAGGCCCTGGCGAGTCCGGAGGTCAGGAGGGCAGACTGGGAACAGTTCCCGCTGCGCTGGGTGACTGGATCCTTTACGTATCTGGGTATCCAATTAACAATAGATCCAGCAAGGCTGTACGCCTGTAATGTTCCTCAGTTATTGCAGAACACAAAGGTACAGTTGGTCAAGTGGACCTCCTTGCCGTTGTCACTGATGGGAAGGATACATTTGTATCGTATGCTGGTGTTCCCGAAGTGGCTATACATGTTACAAACATTGCCAATACGGTTATGGAAAAAAGATTTAAAAGCCCACCAGAGACAGGTAAATCGTTTTTGTTGGGCGGGGCGGAAACCAAAACTCAGGTGGCATAGTCTTGGCGGGAACCAGGTGAGTGGGGGACTGGGGATTCCTGATATGCGCACATATAACCAAGCATGTCTGCTCCGCCATCTGGGAGATTGGGTTTTGGGCACTGCTACATACACTGATACACAATTGGAGCGTCTGTACTTTAGCCCCTGGCACCTTAACTACCTCTTGCACACAAAATTTAGTAATCTCCCGCAAGGGGTAAAACGTAGCTGCCTTTTGCAGCCTTTGCGATATTTGTGGAGAGAGGTAGCGGGACTTTTAGGGCATAATCCAGAGCAGAGTGTATTGCTGCCCATTATGGGCAATGGGGATTTTGTGCCAGGGAGGGAAAATAAGGTCTTTCGAGATCTGGAGAAAAAGGGAGTGATACTTTTAGAGTATTTCCTACAGAGAGATGGGAAAGTCATGACTTATTTAGAATTTGAGAGGCTCTGTGCGGGAGGAATATTAGCGAAATTAGCCTACTACCAATTATCACATTATATATATAGCCTCCCCGCCGCAGACCTACTACCAGAGTTTGGGATGAGTATCAGGGAGCTCCTGGCCGGGGATGCAGCTGGACAAATATCAGTATCCTGGTTTCACAGGGTGCTGATAGGGAAACAACCCAAAAGAGATGTTAAACCATTAGCTGAGAAATGGAGTCAGGAGGTGGGAAGTAGAATAATAGAGGGGACTATATTAGCCGCGCTTCAGGGAGGCGTAAGGGTGGTGCATAGTTCTGAGTTACAGGAATGCCACTTTAGAACTATCCATAGGGCATATTTTTCAGCTAAACAGGCGTGGTATGCAGGTGTGGTGGAAACCAGTGAATGCCCCAAGTGTGCAGTGGACAATGCATCGTTTCTTCATGGTGTGTGGCAGTGCAGGGTGATACAGGGGTTCTGGTCGGCTCTCTCCCGGTTCCTAAGTTGGGTCCTTGGATATCAGGTGGACCTGTCCATTGAGCGGGTCTTATTTAGTTCAGTGAGGGTTTGGAATAGAGGTTCACTAGAGGAAAAGAATTTTCTTAGTAAAGTTTGCATTTTGGGGAAAAAATGTATTCTCAACCATTGGATCATGGATAAAGGCCCCTCTTATTGGTATTGGAGGAACAAGCTTCATGAGCTGATGTTATGGGAAATGCAGGACGCTCGTAGCTCACCAAAGAGGCGGCAGCGGTTCATGAAAGTCTGGGGGGCCTATTTGCAAAAAATATCTCCAAGAGCACGGAGTCAAGTATTGAATGTTTTAGGTTAGATCGGGTGCATGGAAGAGATGTGATAGGGATGAATGTGTCGAGAACTTGTGGTAAGCCGTCACGACTGGAAGTTAAAGGTGTGATGAGTGGAAGAGGAGGTTGGAAGCCTCAATTCTTAATGTCATGTTCGCTACAGTACCCACATGAGAAGATTGGGATATCAAGTTGTTGTAGGGGGGGTATGTTCTGTGTCTTATCACATGCTCAATTACTACTAAGTGGTGCTATAGTGAAGAGGATAGAGGATAGGGGATAGGTAAGAGGGAGGGAGTTGGGGGAGGGGTAGGGGGGAAGAAAAGGTTGACTGGTACGGGATAATGTTTAATTGGCATTGGGAGTGCTGTCGAAAGGTATGTTCAAGTTTTGAGTTTGATTTGTTGCAAGTATATAATGTCATAATATGAGTAAATCCTAATGGCAAATATTAACAAGGGTTCAATGAACATGTATTCCACAGTGGTGACCTACTGCGACGGGGGGCTATAAGAGCCAAAAGCCCCTTGCGCATTTTTGTTAGCAAGACATCAAAGGAGTGGGGCACTGTTGGAAGTTTTTTTTTTTTTTTTTTTTTTTTTTTTATGACATAGCAGAGTTTGTTATGTGGGCGACCTTATGCTCTATAAAGGATTAAGTGGGTTAGAGATTTAATATGGGTAAGCACTTGTTGGAGTTTTTGCATAACGTTGGGATTGGAATGGGGTTGGGGTATAGGGAAGGGAAGGGTTGGGGGGAGGGAAGAGAAAGTGGGGGGGGGGAAGAAAATGTATGGAATTACATGTTCAAGAAATGTTTCACTGTGATTTAACTGCTGTATTTGATGTTATTCCATCAATAAAATAGATTTAAACTAAAACAAAGAGGAGAAAATATTTTTTTTTCACTCAATGAATAGTTAAGTTCTGGGGAACTCATAGCCAGAAGATATGGTAACAGCAGTTAGTATATTTGAGTTTAAAAAAAAAAAAATGGTTTGGACAAGTTCCTGGAGGAAAAGTCCATAATCTGCTATTAAGATAGACATGGGGAAGCCACTACTTTTTTTGTTGTTGTTACATTGGTACCCTGTGCTTTCCCACAATTATAGACCGGTGAGTCTGACGTCGGTGCCGGGCAAGATGGTGGAGGCTATTATTAAGAATAAAATTGCAGAGCATATACAAAAACATGGACTGATGAGACAAAGTCAGCACGGATTTAGTGAAGGGAAGTCTTGCCTCACCAATCTAATGCATTTTTTTGAGGGGGTAAGCAAACATGTGGACAATGGGGAGCCGGTTGATATTGTATATCTGGATTTTCAGAAGGCGTTTGACAAAGTGCCGCACGAAAGACTCCTGAAGAAATTGCAGAGTCATGGAATCGGAGGTAGGGTATTATTATGGATTAAGAACTGGTTGAAAGATAGGAAGCAGAGAGTAGGATTGCGTGGCCAGTATTCTCAGTGGAGGAGGGTAGTTAGTGGGGTCCCGCAGGGGTCTGTGCTGGGTCCGTTGCTTTTTAATGTATTTATAAATGACCTAGAGATGGGAATAACTAGTGAGGTAATTAAATTCGCCGATGACACAAAATTATTCAGGGTCGTCAAGTCGCAGGAGGAATGTGAACGATTACAGGAGGACCTTGCGAGACTGGGAGAATGGGCGTGCAAGTGGCAGATGAAGTTCAATGTTGACAAGTGCAAAGTGATGCATGTGGGTAAGAGGAACCCGAATTATAGCTACGTCTTGCAAGGTTCCGCGTTAGGAGTTACGGATCAAGAAAGGGATCTGGGTGTCGTCGTCGATGATACGCTGAAACCTTCTGCTCAGTGTGCTGCTGCGGCTAGGAAAGCGAATAGAATGTTGGGTGTTATTAAGAAGGGTATGGAGTCCAGGTGTGCGGATGTTATAATGCCGTTGTATCGCTCCATGGTGCGACCGCACCTGGAGTATTGTGTTCAGTACTGGTCTCCGTATCTCAAAAAAGATATAGTAGAATTGGAAAAGGTACAGCGAAGGGCGACGAAAATGATAGTGGGGATGGGACGACTTTCCTATGAAGAGAGGCTGAGAAGGCTAGGGCTTTTCAGCTTGGAGAAGAGACGGCTGAGGGGAGATATGATAGAAGTGTATAAAATAATGAGTGGAATGGATCGGGTGGATGTGAAGCGACTGTTCACGCTATCCAAAAATACTAGGACTAGAGGGCATGAGTTGAAGCTACAGTGTGGTAAATTTAAAACGAATCGGAGAAAATTTTTCTTCACCCAACGTGTAATTAGACTCTGGAATTCATTGCCGGAGAACGTGGTACGGGCGGTTAGCTTGACGGAGTTTAAAAAGGGGTTAGATAGATTCCTAAAGGACAAGTCCATAGACCGCTATTAAATGGACTGGAAAAATTCCTCATTTTTAGGTACAACTTGTCTGGAATGTTTTACGTTTGGGGAGCGTGCCAGGTGCCCTTGACCTGGATTGGCCACTGTCGGTGACAGGATGCTGGGCTAGATGGACCTTTGGTCTTTCCCAGTATGGCACTACTTATGTACTTATGTACTTATGTACTCATGGCAGGCTCAATGCGGCTTACATGGGGCAATGGAGAGTTAAGTGACTTGCCCAGAGTCACAAGGAGCTGCCTGTGCCTGAAGTGGGAATCGAACTCAGTTCCTCAGGACCAAAGTCCACCACCCTAACCACTAGGCCACTCCTCCACTCCACTTATCTCTGAGCTTGGTAGCATGAAATTTTGTTACTATTTGGGAGTCTGCCAGGTACTTGTGACCTGGATTGGCAACTATTGGAAACAGGATACTGGGCTAGCTGGACCATCGGCTTGACCCAGTATGGCTATTCTTATGTTCACACAAATTCTGTGTGTGTGACGCCAAGAGAAGGGACTCAGTCTGTGACTGCTATCCTGTCATCGCTTCCTTAATTCTCCAGCTCCTTCCACACTTGTCAAACACTTTGTCCTAGGGCCAGATTAAGGAAGCCCAGCACACTACCTCATTAGTGTACTTGAATGCTGTAAATGTGTGTTATTAGTAAATAACTGTAAAGGTCTAAAATACAAACTAATGCCCGCGTCAAACTTTACCTACTTGAGCACACAGTTATGGAATGCACTACCGCGCAACGATTGACGAACTAATGAACTTCTGAAAACTGCTGAAGACCCATCTCTTTAACAAGGCATACCACAAAGATCAACCAATGTACACATACACAACTCCTCCACATATATTCAGCATTGTCTTATAATATCTGATTGTTATACTACTATCATGTTTCTTCATCATCATTTTGCCAAATGATCTTTCTGTAACACTAGATGTCTATTCTCTATGCAATTCCACTATTCATGATGTATTGTAAGCCACATTGAGCCTGCAAAGAGGTGGGAAAATGTGGGATACAAATGCAATAAATAAATAAATAAAATAAGACCCAAAGCATTAAGCACTCTACCAAAACCCTTATCCACACCCTTGTCACTTCTCATTTGGACTACTGCAATCTGCTTCTTGCTGGCCTCCCACTTAGTCACCTCTCCCCTCTCCAGTCGGTTCAAAACTCTGCTGCCCGTCTCGTCTTCCGCCAGGGTCGCTTTACTCATACTACCCCTCTCCTCAAGACCCTTCACTGGCTCCCTATCCGTTTTCGCATCCTGTTCAAACTTCTTCTACTAACCTATAAATGTACTCACTCTGCTGCTCCCCAGTATCTCTCCACGCTCGTCCTTCCCTACACCCCTTCCCGTGCACTCCGTTCCATGGATAAATCCTTCTTATCTGTTCCCTTCTCCACTACTGCCAACTCCAGACTTCGCCCCTTCTGTCTCGCTGCACCCTACGCCTGGAATAAACTTCCTGAGCCCCTACATCTTGCCCCATCCTTGACCATCTTTAAATCTAGATTGAAAGCCCACCTCTTTAACATTGCTTTTGACTTGTAACCACTCGCCCCCAACTACCCTCCTCTTTCCTCTAAACATTAATCAATTTGCTTGCTTTATTTTTGTCTATTAGATTGTAAGCTCTTTGAGCAGGGACTGTCATTCTTCTATGTTTGTGCAGCGCTGCAGAAATGCTAAATAGTAGTAGTAACCCAGATCAGTGGTAAACAATGTGCTAATATGTATTAATGCACAGTAACCAAATAGCAGCTTTTAGTAAATCTGGCTCTTTTGTCCAGCTTATGAAAGTAGAAAAAATACTGTTTTCCCACTAAAATAAAAGTAGCTAAAATAACATTTTCTGCTTTTCTACACAGCTAATGAAAACTGCAAGATCCACCTTTTGGGGTTTACTAAGGTTCATCCAGCAGATAATGCAATTAGTTGAGTGGGAAGCGACTAACATTAGAACGGAACGGTTTAAATGTAGGTGAGTTGATTGTGTGTCTAAAAGTAGCATTTGTCCGAGGGCGAGGTAATAAATATCTTGTCTCGGGTTTGGTTACAGAGCCCGATGTTCATCTTGCTTCTCACTGGCACAGGAAACAAAAGCAGAAAAATCTCTCTTCTGGCCCTTCATCAATTTCAGCAGGTCGGACCAGCTCAGGCACGCCGCAGCTGACTCAGTTTGCTTTCCTAAAGATTTTAGAATATAAACACCTCCGTTTTATTTTAAGCAGGCTGCACCCTCCTAAACTATGACTTTCCCTGGATTTTGGAAGGCGATGTCAGGAGCCTCATGGATCCTCACTGCTTGATTATTAGTTAGTTTTGGGCCCAGGCACACTTTCTCCTCAGAGGACAAACAAAAATTTGATTTATATTTATCTCACACTTTTATTTCAGTAGTCGCTCAAGGTGAGTTACATTCAGATACACTGGATATTTCACTGTCCCCGGAGGGCTCATAATCTAAGTTTGTACCTGAGGCAACGGAGGGTTAAGGGGCCCTTTTACTAAGCTGCCTAGGCATGTACGTGTATCCTATGCGCATCAGTTTTGAACTACTGCCCGGCTACTGCGTGGCTGGGCGGTAACAATTTTTGACGCACATCCGCTACGTGCGCTGGAAAATATTTTTTATTTTCCAGCGCATGGCACTAACCAGGCAGTAATCAGCATTGTACGTGCACTGACAATTACCACCCGGTTAACGAATGGGACTTTACCGCTAAGTCAACGGGTAAGGAGGTCTCAGGCCCAAAATGGACACACGCCAATTTTCATTTTGCTGCAGGTCCATTTTCGGCTCCCCAAAAAAGGCTTTTGCAGGTGCGCTGAAAAATGGACCTGCGTGTGCCCAATATATGCGTCTACATCGGCGCAGGCCATTTTTCGGTGCACCTTAGTAAAAAAAGACCCCTAAGTGACTTGCCCAACATCGCAAGGAGCAGTAATGGGATTTGAACCGCTGGATATCCCAAATGGTGCTCCAACCTCCCCTCCACACCACATGTCCACTCACCTCAAGATAATGAAGAGAGATTCCCAGCTTTCAAAGATCATGTACATTATTTGGACAAAAGTAATTTAACCTTCCTGTTTCATATTCTTGACTTATTTGTGAAATTGAGAAAGACCCAGGGCACTGAATATAATACCCAGATTATGATGTGACATGCAAGATACTTCAGGCTGCACAGACTTTACTTTAGCGCACGTATGTTCAGTGATTCACAGGCTGGTGGAGGGGACGATGACAATCCAACACATGATGTAGCTTTTCATGATTTGGGCAGGTGTAACTAAGCTTTAGTCATACCTAGCACTCCAATCACCAGCTGTGTGCTTGAATACAACCATTGAATACAGTCTGGAAGCCCCACTTTATACACTTGGACCTGCTTTAAAAATGTTTTATAATAAATCTTTCTTTAATCAGAGCATCACTGGGCAGACAGCTCTTTATCACAGAGAGTACCAGTGCCCTAGCGCATGGCTTCTCGACCTCGTCCTGGAGGAAGAGATTTGCAGGGCACTTGCACTGGAGGCTCCGTGGCCCGTTCTTGCTGCTTTTAGTGCTAACAGTTGCAACCACGTGGCAGGGCCACCGAGAGACAAAAGCTGGGCCCAGGGCAAACGCCCCCCCCCCCCCCCGAGTCCATGCCTCCCCTCTGGGCCTGCTTGTCTCCTCTCCTGCTCTGCTGCATAGGTCCTTCTTCCTGTCGCGTTCAAACAGGAAGTACTTCACACAGGAGGCTGGACAGTGCCAAAAGAAGGACTTGTGGCTGGCAGAACAGAGTTAACACGATAGCGAGATAACTCTGCTCTGCGGCACACAGGACTGGAGCAGGAGAGACATGCCATGGGCCCCCCCTGCCCCCCCTCCCCGCCACATGGGAACAAAGAAGATATGAGCCTGGGCAGAAGGGGAGATGCTGGACTATATGGGGGGAAAGGAGGCACTCCTTTCTTTACCACTGCCCTGCAGAATTTAGGGGGGGGGATCATCCCCTTGCGCCCCCCAAATATGCCTATGATCTTGGCACCCCTACTGAGTATGTGCTTCTTCTTCCTCCCTTTTTCCCTCTCCACTATTTTCTTTTTTTTTTTTTTTTTTTTCTTTAGTCATCAAAAATAACATGAAATGTTATTTACAGAAAAAGAAGAAAAAAAAAAAGAATAATAATATCAATTATACATAGGTAAATTTACATCTTGTAGACCACAACTTAAGGACAAGATACAAGGTAAAAATTTCTGAGTAAAACTCATAGGAAAAAACACTATTTTCAAACTAAACCACCCCCTTCTCCTGCAGACTCTCCTTCCCTACTGATAGTTAGACTTGCAAAGTGGGGCGTTAGCAATCTTGTATCTCACTTACCAACTCAAGCAAGAAGTTAAGTATATTCAGGAGGTTTTATTTAAACATCATTGAATTATCAATGTGTTTGAAAGCTGTACAAATATCAATAGCCAATTAGAGCCGTAATTACTACTACTAAACATTTTTAAAGCGCTACAAGGGTTACGCAGCGCTGTACAGTTTAACAAAGAAGGACAGTCCCTGCTCGAAGGAGCTTACAATCTAATGGACAAAATGTGCAGTCAACATGTGGCAGATCAGCCTTGTGTCTGCAGGAGTACGAAGTAAAATCCGTTCCTGTTAAAGGCTTTACTGTGTCTATAGTAAATGGTTCAGGTCTTGTAATACCCGAAGAAAGCATACTGTTTCCTTACAACAGCTCAGTGGTAAAGACAGTTGAAGAGAAAGATATTCCAGGTACAGTCCACGTGATGCCTTTTGCTGACGCTGCTGTGGTTTGGTTTCGCTAATGTTTTATCCTCTCCTGCCTCTCTGTATGTAGCACTGACATTCCATAAAACAGAAATAATCCTTTGTATGGTTTCTGCAATATCAACAAAGTACTTAAATATTTAACTCAGATTAATGCAATATTAATTGCAATAAGTAACCATTGTTCATTGTACTTTTGTCAGAGATTCAGCAGATTAGGACAATTGACTCATCCAGTCTACCCAAGCTAAGATATATGTCAACAACTCAGGACTGACTGCAGAATATTGCTCCCTACTCCACTTAGCTTTGTTGCTTTACTTACCTGCCTTCCAGGATGCTGCTAAGTTCTGCTACAGCCCTACCCGGAAAGGTGATGCTGCAGGACGGAGGTGCAGGGGACGAAGCATCCCCTCTCAGCAGCTTAGCCGAAATTGGGTGGTGGAGCAGGTGGGGGAAGAGGGGTTGGTGGTTGGGAGGCGAGGATCGGGGAGGGCAGACTTATACGGTTTGTGCCAGAGCCGGTGATGGGAGGCGGGACTGGTGGTTGGGAGACAGGAAATACTGCTGGGCAGACTTGTACGGTCTATGCCCTGAAAAAGGCAGGTACAAATCAAGGTAAGGATACACATACGAGTTTATCTTGTTGGGCAGACTGGATGGACTGTGCAGGTCTTTTTCTGCCGTCATCTACTATGTTACTATGTTATTCTCTGGTGAGGTGAGCAAGTGAGAAGTTCCTGCTGAGGGCACCATTGCTAACAGTGGCAGGACTGCAGTGAAGCAGCTGAGAAGGAACTAAGTGTCACCACTGCTATAGTGACAGTGGCAGCATGGTGTACTCCCTCAGCTGCTAACTAAGGTGGCCGCCTACTCTGTGCGATTTGAAATGGTCCTGTGTTCTCCTTGGCTGCTTTCACAGACTGGGTAGCTGAGCATACAAGTTCCCATCACTACAACCAAGAGTGTCCCAAGCCAGAATCACACACAACACTTATGGGCTCATTTTCAAAGCACTTAGCCTCCCAAAGTTCCATAGAAACCTATGGAACTTAGCCTCCCAAAGTGCTTTGAAAATATGCCTCTTAGTGTCCCAGCCCACCCGCTGCACCGTGGAGACAACGGATGGGGAGCAATTTTGTGTCCCCCCTGCCTCCCTTGTGCCCTGGGCAGCTGTGTTGCTTGCACAGCCCTTGGGACAGCCCTGGCTACAACAAGAGTCACTACGAATGAGTTTCAGATCTAGGAACCAAATGCATAAACTAGAATTAAACTAAATTAGGTTCTAGGTCAGTTCCTACCTGGACGGTTCCCACCCACCAATTCCCATCTGGACAAGTCCCACTACAGCAGGGAGGGCAATTCTCACCCATAACCCCCCCAAAATACAAAACACAACACACTAGGGCAAGTAATCTCCCTTCCTTTCCTCTTCTAGATCATTGGGGGGGGGGGGGGGGGTCAGTAGCCCCTCACAACATTATCTTTTACACATCCCTTTCCCCTTCCAGGCATGCGGTTTGTGGGGGGGGGGTAATGCCCCCCACAAACTAGGTTTTAACCTAATTCATGTTTAATCTCTAAAGGGAAAGGGAAATTGGACTTTCTGAGGTTTTTGCAACTACATTCAAAGCAGTTTACATATATTCAGGTACTTATTTTGTACCAGGGGCAATGGAGGGTTAAGTGACTTGCCCATGTCATACGTAAGTAAATACATACAAATTGCAATGCCCCCCACACCACCCAAACTAGGTTTTAATCTAATTCATATTTAATCTCTAAACGTCATAAATCTAATATAATAATTTGTACCTCAACATTCTATGGCTGGCTGGCTAGCTGGGTTTGTAACATCCTGACGTCAGCAAGCCTCCAGCGTTCCCTTTCCTCTCGCTGTCCCGCTCTCACGTAAAGATGAAATTACATCAGAGGAGGGCGGAACAGTGAGAGGGAAGGGAATGCTGGAGGCGAGTTGACGTCAGGATGTTACGAACGGATGGGAGGGCAGGGCACAGGACAATTGATGGACATGGAGGGGAGGGCAGGAGAGAATCGCTGGACATGGAGGAGATGGGAGGCGAGGGGAGAATCGCTGGACATGGAGAGGAGGCCA
Source organism: Microcaecilia unicolor (assembly GCF_901765095.1). Taxonomy (NCBI): domain Eukaryota; kingdom Metazoa; phylum Chordata; class Amphibia; order Gymnophiona; family Siphonopidae; genus Microcaecilia; species Microcaecilia unicolor. The sequence continues at coordinate 731,860,560 of NC_044031.1, forward strand.
GGGCAGGGGAGAATCGCTGCACAGAGGAGAGGGCAGGGGAGAGAGGACAAATTGCTTAGATGAGAGCCTTCCAAGGGTCCGTTTCATTTTTTTTGAGAAATGGGCCTTTTTTGCACAAGTAAATAAATAAATAGATAAATACAAACTGCAATGTCCCCCACACCACCCAAACTATATGGTCAGTTAAAAAGTCCTTGGTGGTAATTGTCCCGGGGGGGGGGGGGAACCCACCCGATACCAACTAATTAATATGGACCTGAAGACGTCACAGCTGTGTGTTGGTACACAGCCTGAATCTAAGGGAAATGCTGATTCTCCATAGGGTGAAACAGACTGTGCTGGAGTAAGTTTGGCATTTGAAGCTCCGCATTTCAGTTCACTGGTGTTTGGAGCCCCGAACTTCAATTGTTTTCAGCAGCTCTCATGCAGTTTTTCTATCAACACCTTCGGAGCAGCACATCACAGGCATTTCAAAACAACGGAACAATAAGAACTATATAGATATACATTTTAATACCACAGTCTTGTGGCTCTAAATGACTCTGGTGTTTTTGTGGGAGTGTAATAATTATAACAGCTGGAGCCCCTTGGATTTGTACTTGAGAATATTGTTCTTTAAATAAGTCATAAATACAGAGTCCGATTTTCAAAGGATTTATTGAAGCTTAAGAGTTAGGCTCATAAATTGGCCTATTTGAAAATTTAGAAAGGCTACGAGCATAACTTTATATTCAAAATGTTGCTAAACTAAATTTAGGGGCATAAAAAGTCGGTGGCAACAGGGACAGATTTAGGGTGGGACAAATAATTAGGAACTTAATACTGATTTTCAGTACTAGGCTCATAAATCAGGGCAAATAAATGGTAATTCTTTTATAAGCATAACTTTTAAGCTCCTAAATTAAGACGAATTTTCAGCTGAAAACCTACCCCTCCCCCTTTTTACAAAGCCGCATTAACAGCTGCTGGTGTGGTAATGCTGACACAACCCATTCAAAGTGAATGAGCTGTGTTGGCATTGCCATGTGGCTTTATAAAAGGGGGGGGGGGCAGGGTAGGCTCCTAAATTTGTTTTTAAAAAGGTCATAAATGCAGGAGCTCAACTTTTAATGAACATCAGGTCTATAATCTATTCTTTGCTACATATAATACTGACTTAGGGACTCACCTATGACTACCTTGATTCAAAGATCCTATCGACACACAGTGTTTGGTTTGAGATGCTGCACAATGTGAAGCTCTGTCAATCGCAAAGCACTGGGGGTTTTTTATTTCAAGATATTTTATTAGTTTTCCAAATATACAATGACAAGGAAATGCAATGGAGAAGAATGGGGAACCCAAGAGAAAGGGCGAGAAAGAAAGAAGAAAAAAAAAAAAAAAAAAAAAAAAAAAAGAATATGGTCTCTTCTAGAGAACTACCTCCAATCGAATCAGAACCAACCTTAACCCAACACAAAGGTTTCATATGCTGGACACCTGGACAATATTACAAAGCACTGTTAACACTGGGCGCTGGGACTGTTCCTCCAGTGACCCCCACCCCCCCACAAAGTTCTGCTTCCTTGCATCCCATCCCTACATAAAAATTTAACTATGTGAATTGGTAGCAAAATATATAGGCTGCAGCTTGTTTATTAAATGAACAGTTTAACCATAAGCATTCTTAACCAAACTTTAACCCAAGCTACAATAACATATCATAAATATCAATAAACATATTTTAGCCCTTACAGCCTGACATGTCAGCTAGGACAGTGTTAGTGGCGTGGACCTCCATGCCTACCTATACTGGGTCACCTGACCCCCCTCCCCCCAACCTGCCGGCTCTTAGAGCCTCAAGTAAGCTCATTTCCTGATGAGCTGATGCCCGTAGCTCGGGTGTCCACCTGCTGCGACAACCCAGCCAACTCAGACCCTGGGAGAGAACCCCAATGCCCCAACCCAATATCCAAATCCACACGGGGAGGGTGGGTGGATAAACCGCCTTTGAGGAGCAGAAAAGAGGCAGCCCCCCTTAAATCACCTTCTCCCCCCCTTCCCCCTCCCTAGACACCTGCCATAGTCTGGGATCTTGGTGGGAAAAGCCATTGACCCATGAATTAGCCAATCCCCCTAAGGCTTCTTATCCCCCCCCCCCCCCCCCCCGTCTGGTGTCACTAGCCCTCCCTTTCCTGTCCCAGCAGCTGTGATGAAGGCTGCTGGAGTGGGAAGCCCAACCCCAATGTTCTTGCTAGACTGGGGCTCTTGGGCTTAAACAAGGACTTCAGTGTGCTACTAGCAGACAAGGGGCAGAACAATGAGATAAAATCACTGCCGGCCAGGGCTCAGCAAATATTTATGAGCTGGTGTCTGCAGGATGAAAGTTTCAGCCCACAGCAGTGATCCTATTGGAAGCAATGGCCCTAACAGTCCCACTTTCTTCTGCTATCATAAACAAACCTTAAATGTCCAGTTTTAGTACATAAGTAATGCAACACTGGGAAAAGACCAAGGGTCCATCGAGCCCAGCATCCTGTCCACAACAGCGGCAAATCCAGGCCAAGGGCACCTGGCAAGCTTCCCAAACATACAAACATTCTATACATGTTATTCCCGGAATTGTGGATTTTTCCCAAGTCCATTTATTAGTGGTTTACGGACTTGTCCTTTAGGAAACCGTCTAACCCCTTTTTAAACTCTGCCAAGCTAACCGCCTTCACCACATTCTCCGGCAACGAATTCCAGAGTTTAATTATGCGTTGGGTGAAGAAAAATTTTCTCCAATTTGTTTTAAATTTACTACACTGTAGTTTCATCGCATGCCCCCTAGTCCTAGTATTTTTGGAGAGCGTGAACAGACAGTTTTGTTTTTTCCTGGGCAAGGGAGATCCCATGAACTAGAAGCTGATCCTTTGAGCCCAGTCATCGGTGCTGGATGCCATTTTGTCACCTGTTCTTACTAACAAGGCATACAATTGAAAGCACCAAAACAAGTGCATCTGGGGTCTTAAAACTGTAAGACTTATACTGAAGACCAAAGCAAGGGCAGAAAACGTGGATGCATTTAGCAAGGACCATAACCTCAGTCCCAACGTTTGCCACACGTTGCATCCCCATGTACATCTTCTGCTTACATTGGGAAATCCACAGAGCAACAGCCACGCAGTTCTTGGTGGTTCCAGTCTGCGAAATAAATGGCCCGCTTTTCATGGGATCTACTTGTACGGACACACAATTGATGGGAACGTTCCTGTCCCGAGCTGATTCATGCCTGCATCGTGGATTTTGTGACATTTTATCGGCCGTAAGCTGCTTTGAACCGATTATCCAGCATAGTAAGTGGAACACATAGAAGCCGACTCTGTGGGTGCTTGAGCACCCCCAATATTGAGAAAATTCCTTGTATGTGTCCAGGGAGGGGTTATTTCCACTGGGCTTAGCACCCCCAATAATTTTGAAAAGTTGTCTCCTATGGTGGCACATATACCAGTGGCGTAGCCAAGGGTGGGCCTGGGCCCATCCACTTTGAGCTCAGGTCCACCCAGTAGCAGCACACCTATGATGTGGCTGACAGGGATCCTCAAACCCCACCAGCTGAAAACTCCCAACAACTGTCTCTCCAGTCGCTGCAGTGAGCAGCGACTGATACTGCTTTCATGGGCCCCACAGCTTTCCCTCTGATGTATTCCCGCCTATGCGGAAACAAGAATTTGCATCAGAGAGAAGGCTGTGGGGCGCTGCTTGCTGCCGGGGAGAAAATCTGCTATTTAAAAGGTATGTGGGGGAAGGGGGAATATTTGAGAGACCATATGGCATGCAGGTGAGAGAGGGAGAGACCAAATCACTTGTGGGACGAGGCAGAGTTCTTCTGCCCACCCATCTTGGGCCCAGGCTCACCCAAAATTGGGTGTCTGGCTACGCCCCTGACATATACTCTTTTCAAATAAATTAGATTAATTACTTTTGGAGGTTCTGTTGCTCCCTTGGTACTTGTCCCCGCTTTACTAGGGCAACTGCTCACTTTCTCAATGCCATAGGGGTATTATGGTCTTGTTGGGCAGACTGGATGGACTGTGCAGGTCTTTTTCTGCCGTCATCTCTATGTTACTATGTTACTATGATATCCCTGTAGCATTCTCAGATGCACTTCTTGCATTTCTGAACTACAAAGCTGCATCAGTCAACTGGGAGTGTTACTTCTAAGACCTGCCTGTTGTCTATCTGGGGACCCTACGGTTGAATTTGCATCTTTCTAGCTCCAAGACTGACAAACCCAGGACTTTACCGAGCTACAGAGACAGTCAGTCAATCCCTGACTAGTTTTACTGTACACGAGCTTCAGTGAATTCCTTCATAAAGGCGGCAAATCAATCTTAATAAATAAATAGTTTAGCTGGGGTGGGTTCCCATCTCCTCCCCCTCCTCCTCACCCCACAATGTCTTCACCCTGTCACAACAAGGTGTAAGGGTTATGCACGAATGCACCGCTTGCGATTCAGTAACACCCATGTGCCTCTCCTTGGGGTTAACGCTGGTCCCTGGACAGTGCTTCGGACACAGCCCAGCCATGGTCACTCGGGTCCTTCAGTTCGGCGTTTCTTACCTGACCAGATGCTGTACCTCCTCTCCCAGCCGGTCCTCGAACTCATCCCAAGCCGTGTGAGCACTGGGGGAAAAGTGGGCCAGGTCCAGGGTCTCGGACACCTCTTGGAAGCGGGCTGAGAAGTCCTCAAAGTCGATGATCCCGTCCCGGTCCACATCCAGCTTATCAAAGAGCAGCCGGACTTGGGTGGGCTTCACGTTCAGGTCCCGGCAGAGGGACGCGAAGTCCTCGAACTCCACCAGCCCTGAATGATTCACGTCGCAGGCGGAGAAGAGGCGCCTGAGCTCCGGCCGGGAGATCTCGTCGGAACCCATCGGAAATCACCTGGACCCGAAGGCAGTAGCGGCACCGATCTTCTTCCTCGCACACAGCCTGGAAGCACCTGCTGGTCGGGATCGGATCGGCTGCCCTGGGGCCCCCTGCAGGTGGATCTTTGCTTTCAGGAGGTGGAGGGAGGCTGTGCTGCTCCTCCTTCCTCTGCCCTCGTCCAGTCCCGCCCAACTGATCACCGTTTCCTGCCTGGTTCTCCCGGCCACTTGCTGCCCGGCAGCCCCTCCTCCATAACACCCCGCCCCAAACTCCTGTAGACCGACTCCCACAGTGGCAGTGGCACACACTCGATTCATCCTGCGCCCCGCCCCCTGTGGTGAAAATTAGTGCACACTTTCCCCTAGGACCAGCAGTTACTTTAGCATCTGCTAGAGGTAATATAGAAAAAGACTAGCTGCCGGGATATGTAGATATTTACCAGTCACAGCAGCAGGTGGCAAGCTACAATCACACCCTCCTCACTTTTGCACTTCACACTTCTGACTGGAGGAGTGACAAGATTCCTGAATTACTGTAATTTCATGTTTCTGATATGTTATGGGCCTATAGATACTTCCTTTTCCGAAGTGGTATTTGAAAATTTTAAGAGCACCTTTGAGGTAAAAATGAAAGTCTTTCTGTAAAGAATCTGTATTCGTTTCCCTTCATTTCTCTTCCTAAATTAGCTAACATAAAACCTAACACATATAAGGAAAACAATTAATTATGGTCTGGGCAACCGAGAGTACTGCTTTGCTCTTTCTGAAGGAGTTATACTAGTGTTACAAGAGTTTATAGTGATTTGTTTTAAGTGTCTTTGCACAATGTTGTCATTGCTGTTATTTGACTTCTATTTTAAAATATTTTTTGCTTTCTTACATCCCAAAATGTCACTAGCCAGGGCCACGCATTTACATAGATGATTCTAGAAAAGTGGTGCTGGGGGGGGGGGGGGGTGATCATGATTGTGGAGTTTAATTATCAAAACATCAAGGGGGTGGGGTCTAAGGGCCTGAAAGTTAATTGAGGAGGCACAAATATAAAGTGGAGTGGAGGAGTGGCCTAATGGTTAGAGCACTGGTCTTGCAATCCAGAGATGGCTCAAATCCCACTGCTGCTCCTTGTGATCTTGGGCAAGTCGCTTAACCCTCCATTGCCTCAGGTACAAACTTAGATTTGAGCCCTCCTGGGACAGAGAAATATCCAGAGTACCTGAATGTAACTCACCTTGAGCTACTACTGAAAAAGGTGTGAGCAAAAATCTAAAAAAAGAGACTTGGTTGATTGGACCAGTGCAGGACTGTTTGGCACCCTAGGTAAATTTTCAGTCATTCCCCCCCCCCCCCCCCTCACTCAATTCATTTTCAGGTCCCTGGCCCACACCCAAGGCTCTGATAGTTAAACTCTAAACCATGGTCATCTTATATGAATTCTATAAAAATGCATAATTAGACATTTTAAAATATTAAACTGATTTGCTGGAAAAAAAAGTATGTGCTGATGGATTTGTAAATATTTTACCTCAATCATTTCAACTGTTAGTGCAAGCATTAATTCTTATAGAGCTTGATTACTGTAACATTATATATGTGGGTTGTACAAAATACCTCTGAGATGGCTTAGAACTATCCAGAATACCGCAATTTGCCTGTATGTGGCTTGAGTAAATTTGATAAACTTTCTATATGCTATGAAAAGCTCCATTTGTTGCCAATAGAGACTAGAGTTTTTTAAATAAACTTTGTTGCCTGGTTCATAACATATTGGAGGGTTTAGCGCTGAGTTATATGTCTGCTTTGATTGCTACACGCTTTTCAAAATATGATACTCATGGCAGATTTAATATATATGTTCTCCTTCTTTTAAAGGATTGTGTTTTAAGACATACTTTACACTAGTTTTATTCTCTTACCAGTCATGTCAAATTTGGAATTCTTTACCAACTTTGATGAAATATCAATCTACTTTTTTGTAAAATGTTAGACATGTGCTTTCTAATTCATTGTTTTTCAACCAGTGTGCTGTGGCTGATCCCAGGTGTGCTGGGGGGATCCCAGAGATATGCTGCATCTTTCACCCATGCCCCCCCCCCCCCCACCTGAACCAACATCTTTCACTTACACCCCCCAAGAAAACTGCTTTAGGGAGTGGCTTGCCTGGATCACTGATGCTGCTGGCATTGAATGAGAAGGTTGGAAGAGCGTCAGAGGAAGAAAGGCATAAAAATAGTTGCTTAACCTTGGGGGATGGGTGGAAGATGCCGGTTCTTGGGGGGGGGGGGGGGCACGCGTGGGTGGAACATCACTGAATGCTTTCAGCACCTAGGTTTCAGAGACATTTATTGAATTCCCTCCTGTGTGCACTATCGGGAAAGACTGCACACACTTTTAGAAGTGTTCATTTTTTCCGAAAGTGTGCATTACTAGCAATATTGCTCCCATAACAAAAAACACCCCCCCCCCCCCAATAAAACAAAAATTCCCACAAATGACATTGTTCAAGCCTCTCATAGCCATTACTGTAAAGTCTGTGATATCTTGGAGTATAACCTTGGCACACCTGAAGTCTCTATTATTTTCTGAATTTTCTTTTATTGCATAAACACAGGTGATTTACTCACAGTCAGATGTTCAGAAGTATTGCCCCAGGGCACAGAGACTCCGTAATCCTAAGAGCTGTTTCAGTGGTTGGAGGTGGAGATCTGAAGAGAGTTAGCTTTATAGCGGAGGTGAGAGATAGTTGAGCAGATAGAAATGGCTCAAAGCTGGGTGACTGGAGTGTGCGATATTTCATTAGGGAGGAGATATTTTCAAGGTAAAAAACCAAGTTCAGTGCAGGGAGTTTCAGCAGGACAGTGCTGTCTGTAGCAAGATGGTGAATGCCTCATGGCTGAAGGGACATGGAGCTCAAGAAGCCTCACACAGGCTCAGGGAGGAGGAGGTAAGGACCAATAGGGTCAGAGCCTGCCACCTGGTGGCAAGGGAGGTGCTAGAGGACAGCCCTTGTTTGGAGAGAAAGGTCATACCTGGCTGACTTCTCAGGACAGAGATAGTAAGAATGACTAGGAAATGATAACAGATAGACAAAGGAGCCAAGCTTGGCTGAGAGAGAGAGGAGGTCTGGGCAGCCGCACAACCAATGGTAACAGTTCTTATACAGCCAAGCAAGTGTGGCTGCATTACCTGTGAACTACATTACACATAATGCATTGCTCACATATCTTTGTAGTGGGAACTACAGCGATGATAGTCCTTAGAAATGAGAATAACAGTAGAGGCATTAAACACATTTTAGGATCACGTTATAAACTAGTCCAAGGCTGTCAGAGGACAGAACAGACATGAAATCCATACACAATGAAAATGGGACTGCACACCCCTAGAAAAACATACAACCCCCTAAAACGTAGACATTTTTGTATGTTTTTATTTAATCTGAAGCCCTGTTTGTGGAAACATTTTGCATGTTAGTGCATCAGCCTCCAAATAAAGGAATGCAACTCATGCATGCTAGTCACAAATCCATCAGTTTAAAGTCCAGTTCAAAGATATCACCTACCTCTTATTTGTCGACCTTCATTTTTACTTATATAAGCAAACTAACACTGCAATTACTTCTCTTTTTTTTCCCATGGAACCTTTCTTGGGACATTGGGGGCTACCTCAAACACACACACACAAATAAACACATTCTTATCATTTTGGGTTAGAAAAATGTTTCCAGCTTTTTGCACCATAAAGCAAACCCTTGAGATACTTTGCCAATATACAGGGAGATGTGTGACCATTTCATGATTAACATTCCTGCAAACTACCTTTGAGAAGCACAGGAACCAGTTCTTTGGGGGGGGGGGGGGGGGAGGAGCACAGGTGGAAAATGCTGGTTCTTGGGGGGGGGGGGGTACAGGCAGAAGATGCCAGTTATGGGGGGGGGCATGGGCGCGGGTGGAAGATGCCAGTTCTGGAGGAGCATGGGTATGGTTGAAGATGCTGGTTCAGGCAGGGGAGGGGACAAGGGTGGAAGATGATGGTTCTGGTGGGGCGCTGGTGTGGGCAGAAGATGCCTGAAGTTAGGGGGGGGAGAGGAGAAAAATGTTGCCCATCAGCTGAGCATAGGGTGGGCAGGGAAACAAAGGGAGCCGGTTGATATTGTGTATATGGATTTTCAAAAGGCGTTTGACAAGGTACCTCATGAAAGACTACAGAGGAAATTGGAGGGTCATGGGATAGGAGGAAAAGTCCTATTGTGGATTAAAAACTGGTTGAAGGATAGGAAACAGAGAGTGGGGTTAAATGGGCAGTATTCACAATGGAGAAGGGTAGTTAGTGGGGTTCCTCAGGGGTCTGTGCTAGGACCGCTGCTTTTTTAATATATTTATAAATGATTTAGAGATGGGAGTAACTAGCGAGGTAAATAAATTTGCTGATGACACAAAGTTATTCAAAGTCGTTAACTCGCTACAGGATTGTGAAAAATTACAGAAGGACCCTTCGAGACTGGGAGACTAAATGGCAGATGATGTTTAATGTGAGCAAGTGCAAGGTGATGCATGTGGGAAAAAAGAACCCGAATTATAGCTATGTCATGTAAGGTTCCACGTTAGGAGTTACGGACCAAGAAAGGGATCTGGGTGTCGTCGTCGATAATACACTGAAACCTTCTGCTCAGTGTGCTGCTGCGGCTCGGAAAGTGAATAGAATGTTGGGTATTATTAGGAAAGGTATGGAAAACAGGTGTGAGGATGTTATAATGCCGTTATATCGCTCCATGGTGTGACCGCACCTTGAGTATTGTGTTCAATTCTGGTCGCCGCATCTCAAGAAAGATATAGTGGAATTGAAAAAGGTGCAGCGAAGGGCGACTAAAATGATAGCGGGGATGGGACGACTTCCCTATGAAGAAAGACTAAGGAGGCTAGGGCTATACAGCTTGGAGAAGAGACGGCTGAGGGGAGACATGATAGAGGTATATAAAATAATGAGTGGAGTGGAACAGGTGGATGTGAAGCGTCTGTTCACGCTTTCCAAAAATACTAGGACTAGGGGGCATGTGATGAAACTACAGTGTAGTAAATTTAAAACAAATCGGAGACATTTTTTCTTCACCCAACGCATAATTAAACTCTGGAATTCGTTGCCGGAGAATGTGGTGAAGGCGGTTAGCTTGGCAGAGTTTTAAAAGGGTTAGACGGTTTCCTAAAGGACAAGTCCATAAACTGCTACTAAATGGACTTAGGAAAAATCCAAAATTCCGGGAATGACATGTATAGAATGTTTGTAAGTTTGGGAAGCTTGCCAGGTGCCCTTGGCCTGGATTGGCCGCTGTCGTAGACAGGATGCTGGGCTCGATGGACCTTTGGTCTTTTCCCAGTGTGGCATTAGTTATGTACTTATGACCACGAGGCAGGGAGGGAGAGAGATGCTAGGAAGGGGGAGGTGACCTGGAGATAAGAGAGAGATCAGTGAGAAAAAGATTGGGAGAGAGACTGGAGTAATGGAAGGAAGGAGAGAAAGAGAGAGAGAGAGATGCTGAGGGGGGAGGGAAGGCGGGTGAGCAGAGGGCTGCTGCCAGTACACCACCCCTACTGGCAGGAATGCAGGCAGAGGACTGCCATGCAGCTCAAAGCTGCTTCAAGGGGACCTTTATTCACAATGCTTGGTTCCCCTATTTGATACATAGAAAGAAAGGTGAACAACAACAAAAAACAGTTGACATAATTACCTTTTTATTGGACTAACCCCTGTTGGGTTTTCAGATAAGTGCTCGTTTTTTGCTTGGATCATAGGAGTCAACTTTTCAAAATGATTGGGAATGTGAAAGCCAATTGATCTGGATTTTCAAAAGGCATTTGACAAAGTATCTCATGAAAGACTCCAGAGGAAATTGGAGAGTCATGGGATAGGAGGTAGTGTCCTAGTGTGGATTAAAAACTGGTAAAAAGATAGAAAACAGAGAGTAGGGTTAAATGGTCAGTATTCTCAATGAAGAAGGGTAGATACTGGGGTTTCCCAGGGGTCTGTGCTGGGACCACTGCTTTTTAACATATTTATAAATGATCTAGAGATGGGAGTAACTAGTGACGTAATTAAATTTGCTAAAGACACAAAAAGTTATTCAAAGTTGTTAAATCACAAGAGGATTGTAAAAATTAAACAAGGACCTTATGAGACTGGGCATCTAAATGGCAGAAGACATTTAATGTGAGCAACTGCAAAGTGATGCATGTGGGAAAGAGGAACCCAAATTATTAGCTACGTAATGCAAGGTTCCACATTAGAAGTCACCAACCAGGAAAGGGATCTAAGCATCATCGTTGATGATATGTTGAAACCCTCTGCTCAGTGTGCGGCAGCGGCTAAGAAAGCAAATAGAATATTAGGTATTATTAGGAAAGGAATGGAAAACAAAAATGAGAATATTATAATACCTTTGTATTGCTCCATGATGCTACTGCACCTCAAATATTGTGTTCAATTCTGGTCTCCGCATCTTAAAAAAGATATAGTGGAATTAGAAAAGGTATAGAGAAGGGCGACAGAAATGATAAAGGGGATGGGACGACTTCCCTATGAGGAAAGGCTAAAGCAGCTAGGGCTCTTCATCTTGGAGAAAAGGCGGCTGAGGGGAGATATGATAGAGGTCTAGAAAATAATGAGTGGAATGGAAAGGGTAGATGTGAATCGCTTGTTTACTCTTTCCAAAAATACTAGGGCTAGGGGGCACGAAATGAAGCTACAAAGTAGTACATTTAAAATGAATCAGAGAAAATATTTCTTCACTCAACGTGTAATTAAATCTAGAATTCATTGCCAGAGAATGTTTTAAGCAGTTAGCTTAGTGGGGTTTAAAAAAGGTTTGGATGGCTTCCTAAATGAAAAGTCCATAGACCATTATTAAAATGGACTTGGGGAAAATCCACTGCTTATTTCTAGAATAAGCAGCATAAAATGTATTGCACTGTTTTGGGATCTTGCCAGGTACTTGTGACCTGGACCTGCCACTGTTGGAAACAGGATGCTGGGCTTACATAAGTACATAAGTATTGCCATACTGGGACGGACCAAAGTTCCATCAAGCCTAGCATCCTGTTTCCAACAGTGGCCAATCCAGGCTTGATGGACCTTCGGTCTGTCCCAGTATGGCAGTACTTATGAAATTGCCCCTCCCTGGACACAGTTAAAGAGTTTGCTCAATATTGGGGGTTGCTCAAGGACCCACAGAGCTGGCTCCTATGGCTTGGATCCTGTGAAGTAGAATCACTTTGTTTATGAGTATTAGCCATAGGAAAAGTGTCAAGAATATATGGCACAAATTTTTATTAAGGGAAATGGGACTTGATATATACTGCCTTTCTGAGGTTTTTGCAACTACATCCAAAGCGGTTTACATATATTCAGGTACTTATTTTGTATCAGGGGCAATGGAGGGTTAAGTGACTTCCCCAGAGTCACAAGGAGCTGCAGTGGGAATGGAACTCAGTTCCCCAGGATCAAAGTCCACTGCACTAACCACTAGGCTACTCCTCCACTAGCAACATTCCATGTAGAAGCCTGCCCTTGCAGATCAGCAATGCGGCTGCGCAGGCTTCTGTTTCTGTGAGAGGGTTAAGTGACTTACCCAGAGTCACAAGGAGCTGCAGTGGGAATGGAACTCAGTTCCCCAGGATCAAAGTCCGCCGCACTAACCACTAGGCTACTCCTCCACCAAGTTTTGGATGAAAGCAGCACGTGAAAGATGAGAGGTTTTTAAAGATGACCTGTGAAAGACAGTTACAGCTGGCAGAAAGTTAAAATACTTTATAAAAACGACGGTTACTGAGGTATTTTTCTTCTCTTAGGGGCCCTTTTACTAAGCTGTGGTAAAAGGGGCCCTGTGCTAGCAGCAGTTTTTTTTTCTACACACCAGGGCCCCTTATACTGCAGTGGCTAAAAAGGCCAAAAATTGAAATGGCTATGCGGTAATCATGTTCAACCTGTCTCTCCTCTTCCCTTCTCTTATGTGCAGCACGTCTCCCCTCTTCCCTTCATGTTCAACCTGTCTCCTCTCTTCCCTTTATGTGTAGCATGTCTCCCCTACATGTGCAACATTTCACTCATTTTCCACTGTGGTATTGTCTCTACTCCTCCTCCTTTCCCTGCGGGTCCTGGAAGTAGTCTACTTTCCCCCCAAGCCCACCACTACAAGAAAGGATTTATTTTGGGGAAAATAGCTCTAGAGCAACTCGCCACTGTTTATAATTTAAGAGCAGGTGCTGTATTTATAAGTTTTAGGATATTAATTTCTCCACCAATCACCAAAGGTGATAATTGCAATAAATTAAATAAATTAAGTATATATAAAAGATACCATATACTCAGAACACAAAGAGACCGTAATTTTAGCTTCAAAAAGGTTGATTTAATATACAATTGCACACGAGAGGTAGGTTTTAAGAGATCTTTACAGATAATCTGTGCATAAAATAGAACAAAGTAGCAGGTAGGTTAACTTACAAGTCCTTGTTACAAGCATGCTGTGGTCCAGCTGATTGATGAGCACATGTTGAGGGGCAAGGCATCAGCAGACCCCAAAGAGAGCAGCAGGTCCCAAGAGGAGGCAGGTCCCAAGAGGAGGCAGGTTCCAAGAGAACGAGCTGGGCTGTTTCCAGGCCTTTTATAATGTTAGCAGAGAAGCATGGTGTGTGCATGTCCTGGATATTTTGCAAGATATTATGGTTAATGTAGTCTGTTCACATGACCACATTATAAGTCCTTCCTTTCTGCACATGTCTGAAAGCTGATGGGAGGGGCAGGTATACCTTTGACAAGCAAATGTCCTGTTTATGGTTTCCCCTCTGAAGTCTTTGTCTTCAATGGGCTCTCCAGACTTTCGGTCTCTTGGGTCTTTGGTTTTCAGAGATGTCCTGATGAGCGTCCAGGTACCCACCTTAGTCCATCTTTTGTTAGGTGGGAGGGCAGAGGAAGCTCTTTTGTGTTTAAGTGTTTGTAATTAACTATCCCTGCTATCAGAAGTTCCTAGAAAAAGGGATGGGGAGAGAGGGGCTTGAAATGAAACTATTTTCTCTGCTGCACTGTCAAATATATAAAAGCTGCACAAATATATTGGTGTATATATAATCCAGCAAAATATAATAAACTGATACCATTACACCACCTCTTTCCTTCTCCATGCCCCCTCTCTTCACCCAGCTCATTAAATCCCTAACTGACCTCCCTGCCCGACACCTCTCTCCCTCCTTGCCCCTCATGCAGAACCTCTCTCCTTCCTTGACCCCTTGTGTCAGTCTTCAAAATTATTTCCCAGGTTTGCTTTTCCATGTCTTCTTTCTTCTCTTGTCTTCTTCTTTTCCTTCTCTATCTCTCTGCCTCTGATCTGTTTTTTTGTTGTCCACTCTGTCCTCTCTAGCACCTGTCTTGATTCTTCTCTTTCCATCTTTGGGTCCAGCTAATTTGCACTTGTCACATGGTCATTTTGGGGGGGGAGCACTTACCGTCACCCATTGAGGTGGCGGTAAGGGCACCTGTGCTCCCCTGGCAGTAACCCTCCTGAAATGGCGCAAGCTGGGGTTGGAACTACTGCCGGCACCCGCATCGGGCCGGTGGTTGTTCCAGGTTGCCACGCGGCAACCCTTTATTAAAGGGCCCCTTAAATAGTGAGTTTCTATTCATTGATTTCACCTTTTTTGGCAGCACAGTGCATTTGTTGGTTTGTGCAGTTCACATATACAGCACAGAGGGCCAGATGCATCAACGAAACGTTAAAGAGCCGAAAACGTAAAAGTCACGTAGTAGACTTACCGTTTTAGAAAAAACAATGGATGCTCTAAAAAAGCACAACTGGAAAATTTTCGGCGAGGTATTCAAGAGTCGGATGCATGAAAGTATCGCTATTCTGGTGAAATCCCCGCTAGCGGTGTAGGAAACGCATGCGCACAACATTCATTCGGGAAACACACGGTATCACCGTGGGTAGTGTACGCATGTCACACATCATAGACGTGCGTCTAGGGCGTGTAACATACACGTCACTATACGGACCTTATAGGCACGCGAGTGATTTTTCGATCACAACGGCTACCGGCGAGTTGTATCTGCCTCGTTGCTTGACTCGTGCTTGATTTTCCGTTGTTTTTTTGTTTCTGCTTCTGAGTTTTCATAGGTAAGTAAGGTTTCCATGAGCTTATGAATGGTGTTTAATGGGATTTTTCTTGTGTTTTCACTGCATATGTGGAGCATGACCTCAGACTCTTATTTTACAGTTACTGTATTGTGCTAGAGAGCTGCTTCCAGAGCTCATAAGGTGCAATACCTATACCCAACTTATCAAAGCATTCCTGTAGCTTGTTTCCGATCAGATCTGTGTCTGCAGCTATTAATCTCGCAATTTCACTCTGCAAAGATCTTTATGCATATCCAAACAAAAACAGTTCAATATAATGTCCTGAAATTTGCACTAGAAAAAATTTTTCTCAGATAATGTTAAGGGAAATATACAGTTTCTAAAGCTATACTTATGTCAGTAGTCACTTAGGAATGAAGAAAATGTATTCTTAATTAAACATGGCGAAAAAAGAGATGTAAATCTTGTTGGAATTCTTCTGCAGAGAAAATCTGAAAATCCAACGTAAGACAGTAAAATAAATTGCAACAGGAATTGTTCAAAAATATGAGTTCCACACTGAAAGATAAAAAAAAGTCCCGTAAATGAAATCTCAGACTTCAAGTTCCACCTTTAAAATGGATTATACTCACATCTACCACTCAATCAAGCATGAAATTCATAGTGATCACAGCCTTCTCAGTTTTCTTTTAAATCCATTTGCCATGTTTTGGACTTGATTGAAGTTTGAATAGGTTGTGACCTTACAGTATATGGTGAATGTGAGTATAACCTGTTTTAAAAAGAGGGATTTCAACATCTCGTTTCAATGAAAGGTACGTTTACTTTTAGTTCTAAAATTTGGACATGCTTGTGGTGCTGGCCTTGAGAAGGAAGAAAGGTGGGGAGCTGTGGTACAGATTCCCCGCCTAGCTGACTTGTTCTTTCTTCAGCTGATGGGGCTTGTGGATCTCTCCCATATTGCTCCACCAGGCCGGCTCTGCTTGATCTTGTGCCACCCCCCAAACCAGTGGCGTAGCCAGACTGCCAATTTTGGGTGGGCCTGAACCCAAAGTGGGTGGGCACAAAATTTTCTCTCTACCCCCCTCCCCCAGGAAATATTTAGTCACACTTTTCAGTGAGCTTTCAGAGGCCAAAACCTCCTGCCTCAGGTCAGTATAATGCTGTTACGGTATCCTCTCCTGACCTAAGGAAGGAAGTATTGGTCTCTGAAACTTTATTAACACCATATTACTTTACCCTAAATTAAAAATAAAATTATTTTCTTTACCTTTGTTGTATGGCCATTTACTTTTTCTCATTGTGTTGCTCCCAGTCTCTAGATTCTGCTTTCCTTCGTCTTTCTCTTGCCAGGGTTTCCTGTCCATTCACCACCTATGGCTTTTCATCTTTTCCTCACCATTGTTCTCCACATGCCCCTTCCTCTTATTCTCCAGTCTTTCCCTACTCTATCCTCTCCCTCTTTCCATCCAGCAGCTCCCCTCTTTCTCTCCCCATCCTTCGTGTCTCCCCTCTTTCTTTTGCATCCAGCGTCTCCTTTTTCTCCCTACCCTTCCATCCAGTGTCTTCCCTCTTTCTCTCCTTATCCTTCCACTCATCTACCCTCTCTCCTGATCCTTCCATCTAGTGTCTCTATCTCCCCTCTCCTTCTATCCAGTGTCTATCTCTCTACCCTTTTCTGTTCAGTCTCCTCCCTCTCTCCACATCCTTCTAGTTTCTCCCCTTTCTCTCTGCATCCTTTCATCCATCTCCCCTCTTTCTCTCCCTATCCTCCCATGTCCAGCAGCTCTCTTCCCTCTAGTCCCTTCTTCCTCTTCCTTCCTTGTCCAGCAGCTCTCCAGCCCCTTCCTCCTCTCCCTCCCATGTCCAGCAGCTCTCTCCCTTCCATCCAATCCCCTCCTCCTCTCCATCCCATGTCCAGCAGCTCTCTCCCTTCCCTCTAGTCCCTTCTTCCTCTCCCTCCCATGTCCAGTAGCTCTCTCCCTTCCCGTCAGTCCCTTCTTCCTCTCCCTCCCATATCCCAGACGCTCTCTCCCTTCCCGTCAGTCCCTTCTTCCTCTCCCTCCCATGTCCCAGCAGCTCAGCCACTTCCCCCCCAGGCCCGCGAATCCACATCCTTCCCGCGCTGTTGCAGCCCTTTTGTGCCGCGAAGGCAGCGTTTCCTTCCTGCCCTGTCTTCTCCCCAGGCTCCGCTGCATCGTCCCTGCAAGAGGAATCGTTTTCCTTTTTGGCCGTCGCGCTGCGCTGCCATACACACAGGCAGCTTCGCTTCTCCCCCGCCGCGTTCATCCGGCCCTAACAGGAAGTGCATCAGAGAGGGCCAGAATGGACGCAGCGGGGGAGGAGCAAAGCTGCCTGTGTGTATGGCAGCGCAGCGCGACGGCCGAAAAGGAAAACGATTCCTCTTGCAGGCCGGGTCAATGCAGCGGAGCCTGGGGAGAAGACAGGGCAGGAAGGAAACGCTGAACGCTGCCTCCGCGGGACAAAAGGGCAGCGACAGCGTGCGAAGGATGGGTGGGCCTGGAGGGAAAATGGGTGGGCCTGGGCCCGTCCAGGCCCACCCGTGGCTACGCCCCCTGGCACCCTAGGTGACTTCGAAGCCCTCCCTCTAGTCCCTAAACTTATTTCATTTAGCCTTTAGTGAGTGGGAAGTGAGATTTATTTGAGTATGCTTGGCTTATTTTCTTTGTTTTTACAACAATGTTGTTAACCTAGGTTTTTACAACAATGTTGTTAACCTAGGTATGCGGTGATAAAAGTCACCTGACTGAAGAATGTGAAGGATTGTACTGTTTGTTCATTTGTCAGTGTTAAATTATCCATGGGTGTGCTGTGTCTGTCAACTGTATGTTCTTCCAGAAATAGTCTTTCTTCTGCCCCCAAACTTCCTGCGGCCCCCCTCCTCACCCCCCCTCTCTCTATTCTGCAGTTTAAAGAAGGAGGAAGAGGCAGGTTGCTGAGAAAGGATGGCAATGGGATGTAACTCACCATAGCTGGAAGGTGCATTTTACGGAATGAACTCTGGTTCCTTTTCAGGTCAAATAAACTGGATTATTGCAGAGACTGAGATCTGAGACTGAGAACCTGTACAGTATGTCTTGTTACCTGATCCCATTGGGGGGGTGAGTGTTGCTAAATCAGATTGATCAAACCTAACCAAACAAAAAAAAAATGACAATTCTGCATTAAGACACATTATGCAGAGGTAACTAGTGGGTTAAGTTCCTCATCACTATGGGGCAATTCTATAGCATGACGCCTAGAGGTAGGCCTGAAAACAACAGCGGTGGTAGTCCAGGAAAGGAGGAGACAACCAAAGGTTCACAAAAAGTTTCATTGAGGAATGACCTTACTCGGCTGAGTTTGGCAATTGCCTTCGTCCAGAGTCATCAGCTGTAATCAAACACAGCCTTCAATGTGAACTCGATAGGACACAAGTCCTTAAACAATGTCCTTAAAAACAGGAAAGGAAATCCGAGATGCTGCTGTATGTGGCCGTTACTCAAAACAAAAAATAACGGTCTAATGCAGCAGCAGCATCTTGGACGTCCTTTCCTGGACCACCACCTCTGTTGTTTTCGAACCTTTGGTTGACTTTGCAGAGATTTTCTCCTTTTTCTTTTCCTGCTAGAGGTAGGCATCACTTACTCGCATGAAAGAAACCATAACTTAGTATTAGGCACCTATTTTCTAAGGTAGCACCAAAGTGCCATTGTGCCTAATGGCCAAGGGGGTCGAACACATGGGCAGAGCATGAGTGGGCCATGGGCATGTCTCCCTTTTATGTGTATAGTTTAAAGACTACACGCATCACTTGTCACACCTAGGCGCACCAACTTACACCTCCTGTTGGCATGGCAAAAGAGAGTTGGCCTACTTGTGGCCAGTGGAATAGCCACAGGTGGGCCTGGGTGGGCCGGTGCCCACCCACTTAGGGCTCAGGCCCACCCAACATTAGCACACGTTTAGCAGTAGCTGGTGGGGATCCCAGGCTCCACCAGCTGAAGACTTCCCCCTGATGGTAATGAAAACGCTACTGTCCACAATACCGGCACCTGCGCATGCTGAGCTTTTAGCGCATGCCTGCTGCAGACTGCCAAGTTAGAAAAGAGCATTTTGGTGGGGGAGGGGGAGGGAACACTTGGTGCCCACCCACTTCTTGCCTAGGCTCACCCAAAATCTGTTGTCTGGCTACGCCCATGCTTGTGGCTCACCAATACTGACCTTATGCTAGAATTATATAATGGAATCTCGATGCCAAGATACCGTTATAGAATTGATGCTAACTTCACAGCATTGGGACACCTAAATGGAGTCACCAGTTTATAGAACTGCCCCTATGTGGTTTTGGGGTGGCTGAAAGAAATAATGTTAAGGGAATCTTAGCCAAGATTATGTCAGCAACCTACTTGGATGATCTTTGTCCATCGTGGCTAAGGAATCTGGGCTGGGACACAAAGCAACAAAAAACGGATTGAATTTACAGCCAATGCAAAAGTATTTAAGCTAGAATATGATGAACCTGACCAGACTCAAGTAACAGGTATCAAAAAGGCAACAAAATTGAAAATGGACGAGCACATAGTGATGCAGATAGGGAAAACAAATTCTAATTACTGTTATATAATGCTGGACTCTGTATTAGGATTTTAACCAGAAAAAGGATCTTTGAGTCATTGTGGACTATCCCCAACATTCTATATAGTATGACCTAAGTTGCATTTGCAAATCTAGTTGTATTCTGTTTTGCGCACACAATTTAATTGGCTTAACAAGCCAATCAGTGTCAATAATTGCCACTGGAGGAGTAGCCTAATGGTTAGTGCAGTGGACTTTGATCATGAGGAACTGGGTTTAATTCCCACTGTAGCTCCTTGTGGCTCTGGGCAAGTCACTTAACCCTCCATTGCCCCAGGTACAAATAAGTACCTGTATATAATATGTAAACTGCTTTGAACGTAGTTGCAAAAAAAAAAAAAAAACATAGGCGGTATATCAAGTCCCATTCCCAATTATTGCCACTAATTGGTTTTAATTAGAATTTACGCACACAGCTTTCTAAGCGTATTCTAGAAACTGATGTGCTTAAATTCTAAGACACAGATCTGAAAAGGGGACATGGCTATGGGTGAGTCATGGGTGTTCCTTGCATTCACACGCAGTGTTATAGAATATATCCGCTCTGCACATAGCTTAGGCATCAGCATTCACACTAGGTTTTAGTTGGCGTAAATGGCCATGACTAAATATAGTCGCAGGAAATGGGCACTGGGTGTATTCTATAAACTATGTCTAAATTTAGGCACATTCTATAAAATGCACCTAATTTTAGGCATAGTTTATAAAATACAACTAGGCATATTTTTTTCATCGCAGATGTTTTAGGCATTATATATAGAATTCAGCCTTATATGCTGAAATCCTGCGCTCAGAATCCTGTGGTGGTCATAAAAGCAAACAGAATGTTATGAATTATTAGAAATTCAGACAATATATTTCTAGGCATTTAAACTAGAAGACGGGGGTGGCATATGGAGGCAGGTCACTTCAAGTGTTCACCCCCAGCTAAAGACAAGATGCAACAGTAGAAAAGAAAGCAATGAAAACAACAATCTTAGCAAATCACTTCTTACCAACACAGCAGGAAGTGAGACTAAACAAAAAAATAAAAAACTAAACAGAAGATAAAAATTCCACTGAAATGTAGATGGAAAGCGATGACCACAAATGCTTGCAGTCTAAGCAATAAAGTTCATGACCTTGAAGCCCTGATGTTGGAGGCAGACTTAGACGTTGTTGCAATCACGGAGACATGACTCAATGGTTCCCATGAATGGGATGCAAACATACCAGGCTATAATCTATTTAGGAAGGATAGAGATGGTCGTAAAGGTGGAGGAGTAGCTCTGTATGTGAGAAATGATATCGCAGTGACAGGGACCTGGAGAAAGGAAGAAGCGACATGGATCACCTTAAAAAGAGATGATAGAACCTCTGTCCACGTGGGTGTTGTCTACAGACCTCCAACACAATCAGAGGAACTAGATAAAGATCTGATCACAGATATTCAAAAGTTGGGAAAGAAGAGAGAGGTGCTGTTGCTGGGAGATTTCAATCTGCCAGATGTAGATTGGAAGGTTTCATCTGCGGAATCGGAAAGAAGTAGAGAGATCGTGGATGCTTTTCAAAGTGCTCTGCTCAGACAAATGGTGACGGAACCCACGAGGGAGGCAGTGACGCTGGATCTGGTGCTCACAAATGGGGATAGTGTGTCAAATGTCCAAGTGGGTGCCTACCTGGGCAGCAATGACCATCAAACAGTTTGGTTTGATATGACAGCTGAAGTGGAGGGTGGCCACTCAAAACTCAGTCCTGGATTTCAAGGATGCTGACTTTAGTAAAATGGGGGAATACCTGAGGAAGGAGCTGATGGGCTGGGCGGACATACGAGAAGTGGAAGGACAGTGGTCCAGGCTGAAATAATCTATAAATATGGCCACAGACCTTTATGTAAGGAAAGTAAATAAAAGCAAGAGAAAAAGGAAACCGATATGGTTCTCCAAGCAAGTGGTTGAGAAAATAAAGGCTAAAGAGTTGGCGTTACTAAAATACAGAAAAACTCAAGAGGAACATGGAGAGGAATACCGGATGAAACTGAAAAAAGCCAAGAGAGAGATACATCTGGCGAAAGTGAAAGCAGAAGAACAAATGGCTAGAAATGTAAGGAGGGGTGACAAAAATTTCTTCAGGTATATTAATGAAAGGAGGAAGACTGAAAAGGGAATTGTGAGACTGAAAGATGCAGCGAACCGCTATGTAGATAATGATGAAGAAAAAGCAAATTTGCTAAACAGATACTTTTGTTCTGTTTTCACAGAAGAAAATCCTGGAGAAGGACCTTGATTGACTGGCAAAAGTACATATGAGAATGGAGTGGATATAGCACCGTTCACAGAAGAGAGTGTGTATGAACAACTTGAAAATCTAAAGGTGGACAAAGCCATGGGACCGGACAGGATCCACCCCTGGATATTGAGGGAGCTCAGAGAGGTTCTGGCGGGTCCTCTTAAAGATTTGTTTAATAAATCCTTGGAGAGGGGAGAGGTTCCATGGGATTGGAGAAGAGCATATTGTGGTCCACAAAAGTGGTGGTAGGGAAGAAGCTGGAAACTACAGGCCGGTAAGCCTCACTTCGGTTATTGGAAAAGTAATGGAAGCGATGCTGAAGGAAAGGATAGTGAATTTCCTGGAAGCCAATAAGTTGCAAGATCTGAGACAACAAAGGTAAATTGTGCCAAACGAATCTAATTGAATTCTTTGACTGGGTGACTGGAGAATTGAATCATGGACGTGCTATAGACGTAATCTACTTAGATTTCAGCAAAGCTTTTGACACAGTTCCTCATAGGAGGCTCTTGAATAAACTTGAAAGGCTGAAGATAGGACCCGACGTGGTGAACTGGATTAGGAACTGGTTGATGGACAAGTGCCAGAGGGTGGTGGTTAATGGAATTCGCTCGGATGAGGGAAAGGTGAGTAGTGGAGTGCCTCAGGGATCGGTGCTGGGGCCGATTCTGTTCAATATATTTGTGAGTGACATTGCTGAAGGGTTAGAAGGTAAAGTTTGCCTTTTTGCGTATGATACCAAGATTTGTAACAGAGTGGACATCCAGGAGGGAGTGGAAAACATGAAAAAGGATCTGCAGAAGCTAGAAGAATGGTCTAAGGTTTGGCAATTAAAATTCAGTGCGAAGAAATGCAAAGTGATGCACTTAGGGAGTAGAAATCCACGGGAGACATATGTGTTAGGCGGTGAGAGTCTGATATGTACAGACGGGGAGAGGGATCTTAGGGTGATAGTATCTGAGGATCTGAAGGCGACGAAACAGTGTGACAAGGCAGTGGCCATAGCCAGAAGGTTGCTAGGCTGTATAGACAGAGGTGTGACCAGCAGAAGAAAGGAGGTGTTGATGCCCCTGTACAGGTCGTTGTTGAGGCCCCACCTGGAGTATTGTGTTCAGTTTTGGAGGCCATATCTTGCTAAGGATGTAAAAAGAATTGAAGCGGTGCAAAGAAAAGATACAAAAATGGTATGGGATTTGCGTTACAAGACGTATGAGGAGACACTTGCTGACCTGAACATGTATATCCTGGAGGAAAGGAGAAACAGGAGTGATATGATACAGACTTTCAAATATTTGAAAGGTATTAATCTGCAAATGAACCTTTTCCGGAGATGGTTGCTGGACAGAATTACTCACATTCTGTATGAGCTATAAGACTTGAGTTTAGGAAAGTTATACTCACAGGCAGTGGGAAGATCCACATTAAACAAGTGTTCTGTAAGTGGCGCTTTGCACAGGGTGGTCTTTGCAGAATACTAGCTTAGCGCAGATCTCGGGCTTAACTTTCACCTGCTGAAACCTGGTATAAATGCTGGTGTACAATTAATGGTGGTTGGGTGTGTAAATGACCCTGTTCCATAACTTCCTAAATTCCAGGAACGCCCCTGACCCACCTATGCCCCTCCGATGGCCACACCCTCTTTTGAGTTGTGCATCATAAAATTAAGGCATGTATTTTATAGAATAGGGTGCAAGATAGATCCGCTCATAAACCCAAATGACTGCCAATTAACACCAATTTATTGATTTTTAACGGCTCATTCACTAATTAGTTTGCACATGGATCTGGGATCTGTGCTCAAATTTTGGATGACTTATATTGTAGCCTAGTTTCAGGCAGCAAAAATAGATGTGTAATCCCCTATTAGTTTGGGATTGCTAAGAAAGTCCTTGTAGAGAGTCAATGGGGGGGGGGGGGGGGGAGTGACTGGGAGGTCCCCAGGTAGGAGGAAGTCCAGCCCAAGGGGACTGTTTCTCCTCAAGTCACTTCACTGGCTCCCTGTCCGCTTCCGCATACAGTTCAAACTTCTCTTACTGACCTTTAAATGCATCCATTCTGCAGTCCCCCATTACCTCTCCTCTCTCATCTCTCCCTACAATCATTCCCGTAAACTCCGCTCGCTGGACAAATCTCTCTTGTCGCCCCCTTCTCCTCCACTGCTAACTCCAGACTTTGTTCCTTTTCCCTCGCAGCACCTTATGCCTGGAATAAACTTCCTGAGCTATACGTCTAGCTCCATCTCTACCTGTTTTCAAATCTATGCTGAAAACTCACCTTTTCACCACTGCTTTTGGCTCCTAACCACTACTCAATTCCCCTATCCTTGTTCCTTCTCACCCAGTACTTTCCTCGCCCTTAATTGTCTTGTCTGTCTGTATTTTTAGACTGTAAGCTCTATTGAGCAGGGACTGTCTCTCTGTGTCAGGTGTTCAGCGCTGCATGCGTCTGGTAGCGCTATACAAATGTTAATAATAATAATAAAATAAAATGCTGAAAGATAGGGCTGAGAGACTGAAGAGTGGCAAGGGGGGGGGGGAAGAGACTAGGAGGAGATAAAGTTAAGTGTTTGCCCTATAGGGGGTCTTTTCTTTTGGGTCTTTCTTTTCTTTGGTTTGGTTTTCTTTTCGCTGCTGTGGGTCTTTGGTTGCCTGCAAGCTCCTGCCAAATGACCCCCAAAAAGAGAAGGGGGGGTCCCATTGAGAAGAAGTGAATCCATTGGCTAAAGGAAGGGAGACTTGCTGTTAAGAGAAACAGTAACTGTGAATAAGAGCTCTGGGTGGGCAATGGAGAGACCCAACCCAGGAATGTGGGATAGGAGTCAGGGAGTGCCCATCCCACAGCCAGGATGGAGCCAATGCAAAGGTCATCCTGGGTGGAGGTTAAAACAAGAGGGCCTGAACCTGAATCATAGAGAGGACCACAGCCTTTGGAACACTATCTTACATAGTAACATAGTAGATGACAGCAGAAAAAGACCTGCATGGTCCATCTAGTCTGCCCAAGATAAACTCATATCTTGAATTTGTACCTGTCTTTTTCAGGGCACAGACCGTATAAGTCTGCCCAGCAGTATTTCCCGCCTCCCAACCACCAGTCCCGTCTCCCATCACCGGCTCTGGTACAGAACCGTATAAGTCTGCCCTCCCCTATCCTAGCCTCCCAACCACCAACCCCTCTTCCCCCCACCTGCTCCGCCACCCAATTTCAGCTAAGCTTCTGAGGATCCATTCCTGCTGCACAGGATTCCTTTATGCATATCCCACGCATGTTTGAATTCCGTTATTTATTTATTTATTTATTGCATTTGTACCCCACATTATCCCACCTTTTTGCAGGCTCAATGTGGCTTACAGAGTAGGGTTATGTTAAAATCAATACATGTTTTAAATACAGTTTGGGGACAGGCACAGACTGGAGCTGTACAAAGTGTAAATAACCTTGTTTAAGAGTGCCTTGTAACATTGGGAGGAGAATATAGGAGTTCCGCTGGGGGAATACCAGAGGAACATTTACTTAAGGATTGTACTATTTGATGAAGAGTTCATACAGTCGGATGTTCCTGTGGTTTGAAGTTGAAGAATAAACTGTTTGAGGTTTTTTTTTTCCTTTATTTATTGTTTTAACATAATTTAACAAGAGTGATCTTGTGAACAGAAACACAGGTGAATAATAATATTAATATTCTCATTTCACAATCCTTGAATTAATATACAGAGAAAATTATAAGAAGAAAAACTAATAATAAGACATGAAAAAGAGAATTAAGAATTTAGACAATTCAAATGAGGAAACATATTACCCTTTCTTAGACCTCAAATCAGTGAAGGGGAGTAATGAATTAGAGAAGTAATCAAATAGGCATAATACAAAACCGAAAGCAAAAGGCCGACAAGCCTCCAAGTTTAGTTTACACATTATTTCAACTGTTTCAACTCTAGGAACGATTTTAGATGTTCCGGCGAAAAAAAGGTATATTTGGTTTGACCCATTTTAACTACACATTTGCAAGGGTATGCTAAAAAAAGGAACCCCCAATTTCTATTGTCTTTTGTTTCAAGGCAAGAAAAGATTTCCTTTTTTGCCGAGTTTGTTTAGTCACGTCAGGATATATCCAGACTTTAGAACCGCAAAATTGAGCTTTACAATTTCTAAAGTAAAGTCTTAAGATTGTATTATTTGAAACAATCAATGTAGCTCTCTCAATGATTATTTCTGAAGATTGTTCCAATATGGCAGATATATTTTGAAGATCAAGAATATCGTTTTCCACACCTCCTATTTCTCCTTTTGGTTTAGGAATATAATATATCATATTTACCAGGGGTATAGCCTCGGGAGGAGTTTTCAATATTTCAATCAAATATCTTCGGAGTGTCTCTATTGGAGTTACTCCCGATAACTTAGGAAAATTTAAGAGGCGGAGATTGAGGCGTCTATTAAAGTTTTCAATCTGCTCTATTTTTCTTCTTAGATCGCCATTGTCTTTAATGACCATATTTTTAAAGTCTTTAATTGAATCAACCTCTTTTTGCAAAGATATTACTTGCGTTGTTAGATCTTGTTTGACAGAGTCTACAGTCATTTTTAATCCTTCAAACTTACTATTAAGATTTTCAACATCGCCTGGCGCTTTTTGAAATGTAGTATCAATCCGTTTTAACATCACCCAAATCGTTTCCAGAGTTACCTCCGAGCTCTTCACCGAAGAAGACAAAGCTCCTTCAGCTTTCAGCGTCGGCTGCTGCAGGCCTAGGTCCTCGCTGGTCGCCATTTCCAATGCACTTCCGGGGTTGGTTAGGTTTCCCTCTAGGACCGCCTTCGACGCTGGGCAGGGAGGAATCATCGAAACTGATGGTGGAGAAAGGGAAGTTTCATCTCCCGGCGGGGAGTCTGCTTCTCCAGAAACCCCCGCTATAGGATCATTTCCCCGCTGTAGCTTGGAGGTACCGGGGAAGTAACGCTCTAAAGACGGCTTGGTTGGAGAGGAGGTTGAGGTAGGCTGAGGAACTAATCTCAACGTTCCTTTTCTTTTAGAATGCGGCATATTGAGAAAAATAATCTGTTCTAG
Source organism: Microcaecilia unicolor (assembly GCF_901765095.1). NCBI lineage: Eukaryota > Metazoa > Chordata > Amphibia > Gymnophiona > Siphonopidae > Microcaecilia > Microcaecilia unicolor. The sequence goes on from NC_044031.1 coordinate 731,887,547, forward strand.
CCCAGACGATCAGAGCGTTTACTAACCAACTGGTCAAGCAGCCATCTTGACACGCCCCCTAAACTGTTTGAGTTTTAATCTGCTGCCTGTGGAGTGGTCTTTTGGAATAAAAGGTGTACAGCTGTCTCCCCACAGACAGACCTATCTTAACTGCCAGCTTTGTTTCCCACAGAGATTTGGACCTTGACTGTGAGTTTCCTGGGGGGGAGAAGAGGGTCATCCCACACACTACGTCTTTCCCTAGGTGGAGGCACCACGCACACCAAGTGAGTGAGTAAGGGTCTGACGGAGTCTGCCCTTTGCAGGGGCTCCAGCCCACTAGAACCCCAGACCCAGAAGCGCCCAGGCAAAGAGGCGTTACATATGTGAATGCTGGTATCCTAGTCATTTCTGCTCATATGTGAATACATAGTTGTATAAATGAGTAGTTTCCTGTTAAACAGTATTCTGTAAATACAAATCTAGATGCTTTGGTGCTTACTGATCACATGGCCAGACATGGGAGGGGCACATAGTTACAAAGGCAGATTCTAACATTTCATAATCTACACATCTACTTTTTTTTTTTTCGTAGAGTACACTTCAAATAGGCTTTATCCTAGCACCTAAATCTAGGTAGCCCCTCATAGAATTACCCTCTTAGGCTGATGCATATGCTCCCACCTTCTTTGGAACAGGTGGAAATCTCTGTGGACTTTTGTACGCTAGTTCACCGTGCTTATTTTATGAAGTAATGTAGGCATAAACATTGCCTTTACAGAATGGACGGAAGAACAGACCCTCGCAGGTCTCAAAAGATGTCAACAACACAGGTGTGTTCAAAAATCCTGTGGTGGGTTACCCTCCTATTTACTAAGCCGTGCGGCAATGCCGACACAACCCATTCAAAGTGAATGCGCTGTGTCAGCATTAGCACATGGCAGTCGCTAGCGCAGCTTAGAAAACAGGGGGTTAGTCACCTTCGCTGTGTTGTCAACACCTTTATAGAATGGACATAAAACAAGCACCTTTTTGACATTCAACATTAGCACCTTGTTCTAAAATCAACCCAATGAGGGCCATTCTCAAAAGCCATTTACCCATGTGAATGCTCTGTTTGAACCTCGCCCACCTTCCCTGCAGGTAAACGTTCGCATGGATGGTTCTCTGAGGTTGGGTTGTTTTCTTTGACTGCAGCTGCTCTTTGCTGCCCCCTAGAACCTGCCACTCTAGGGGGTCCTTTGACTAAGCTGCGGTAAAAGTGGTGGTGGCCGTTCTTGCCATGCGCTGAGGCCATTTTTAATCACAGCGGGTAAAAAGGCCGAAAAAAAATGGCCATATGGTAAGATTGCACTTACTGTGTGGCCATGCGGGGGGGGGGGGGGGGGGGACACTTACTACCACTCACTGAGGTGGTGGTAAAGGCAGCATGCGGCACTGCCTGATTACCGCCGAGTAACCCCCTGTTGAAATATTTTTCAAATATTTCCGCTAGCGTTGGAAATGCCATGCACTGGGAATGGAACTACCGCTGGAGCTTGCGCTCGACTGGCAGTAGTTCCAGATTGCCGCACAGTAAGCCGCGGTGGACTTACCGCTGCTTTGTAAAAGGGCCCCTAGGTGACATCTTAGTCTGTTTAATGGTTAACTATAGAGCAGTGGCATAGGAAGGGGGGGCGGGAGGGGCGGTCTGCCCCGGGTGCACACGCTCGGGGGGTGCCGGCCCCACTGGTTCCCTGCTCCCTCTGCCCCGGAACAGGTTACTTCCTGTTCCGGGGCAGAGAGAGCAGGGAACCAGCGGGGCCGACGCAGCTCCGAGTGACGTGCACTCGGGGCGGATCGGCCCTCCCGCAGGTAAGAATGCGGTCCGGGGGGGGGTTGCAGTCCGGAGGGGGGGTGCGCCGCAGAGGGGGGGGGGTCGTGCCATGCTTCACCCGGGGGGGGGGGGGGTGCGCAGCGGCGACCCACCCCAGGTGCCATTAGCCCTCGCTACGGCACTGCTATAGAGATAGAAAAGGGTGTGGAATTACCAATGCTGAAGCTATAACTCAAAAGCAGTCCACAGATATTACTATGAAACACTAATGTATAAACAATGAAAAAAGGAAGGAAAAGCCTCAAAGGCGCTCAGACCCTATTGGGTTTTGCAGAATGGTAGCGATCGAAACAGATCATTGCTTCATCATCGGCAAAACCCTTCCTGGGGGAAAGTTATTATTTCTGACACATCAAAAATAGTCGTCACCTTACAAGATAAGTGGTTCTATAAAATTGATAAAATTGATAAAATCTACAGAAGATGTTTTGCCGATGATGAAGCAATGATCTGTTTAGATGGCTACCACTCTGCAAAACCCAATAGGGTCTGAGCGCCTTTGAGGCTTTTCCTTCCTTTTTTGCATTATTTATTTATTAGTGTTTCGGAGTAATAATATCTGTGGAATGTTTAATGGTTAAGCCAGCACTAATGCTGGGCTCAATGGACCATTAGTCTGACTTACTTTGCCACATCTTATGTTCTTATGCTGTTAAGTTTAAACTGTTAATGCTTGCTTTTAAAGTACTGTTTGATCTTGGGCCTGGTTATTTGAAAGACCCTTCCCAGTTTGTGCTTTGAGGCTGGCACAGTAGGATGCATTTTTAAGTACTGTATCCCATGTTAGTAGGTATTTGAGAACAGGCTTTCACTTGTACAGTCCTACCAACCTCTGGAATTCTCTTCTAGGACAGGCTGCTTTAGAAATTACTTTCTAAAAATTATTTAGATATACGTTAAATCATGGCTTCTTATATTTCTTTTTTTTAATCTGCACAGTGATTGGGAGAGTTTTTGTTTAACATGTACATTTGGCTGTGTGTAAAAAGTAATTTTGTTAGCCACGGTTTTAATTTTTGGGACAGTGCTCCACTGTTTATTATTATGGTGTTGATTGCATATTAATTGTACTTTGCATAAATAATCTAACTTTGGTTTAATGTGTGTCATTATGTAATATTTTTAAATGATTGCCTATTAAGTTATATTTGCATGTTGTGAACCGCCTTGGGTGTTTGCAGTTCCGACATGTGCTTATGTAAGTTGAATAAGTGAAATTAAATGAATAGAGGATGGTCCTATCTTTCTCTTTTTTTTTATCCACATGTTTATTCACACCTTTACTTTCATCAATTTTTATTGATGACTCAAAGTAACCAATACAAATGTTTCAAGACAGAAAATATTTGAACATTCAGTATAGAAACATGAAACATGAAGCCATTAAAATGGGCTTCCAATAAGTATTTCTCGTTTATCTCCCTTGACCCTCATCCCACCCCCAGTAATAAGCATAGTGTCAAACCCCTTCCCCCTTAATACCCCCAATACCCCCTTAACCCTTCATCTTTCTCTACAGAGAAACTGTATAATATGGGTAAATATAATATCCTCTAATATTTCTCTCATATATTGGCACCAAAGTATTTTTCTATATATATATATGACTATGGTTCTGTGACGTGCATTGCAGAATATTTTAGCTGTAAAGTTCAATATTTCCTTTTGAAGAAAAGGGGAAAAAAAAGCCTCAGTGGAAAGCCCAACCAACCACCCAAAAACAACGTTGAAAACAACATGGGTGGAAAGAAATCAACGGTCTGTTAAATCTTCACGGGCTCCAAAAAACCCCTTCTAACCCAAAAACTGTAGTGTAAAAATGCTGACTTCACAGAACTGACTTCAAGTAGATCCCCAAACATGATGATTAACTTAATTATCAAGTAGAACAGGTAATGTGTAACTGGTCAGTCCATCACACCGACTTTGGTCAGAGTTTCGCAATCAGCTGTCTCAAGACATAGAGGTCCATTGATATGAGGCACATTTAGCCTTAGTATAATGGGATCACCAAGCCACAAAGTTTTGTGCCTCATATCAATGGTCCTGTCCCGATTAAGCAGTGACCCAATTAACCGGAATCCACTGTATAGCACCTGAAGGGCTGCTGCGGTCTGCAAGTGTCAACTTTGCCTGAGCATCTGAAGGACGTCTGTGCTACACTTCCTTCGGAAAAGCCTGCAGATATTACAAAGAGGGGCTTAGTGTGCCTTTTGTGCACAGTTTTGTGTGCCACTGTGGGTGTTCTATGCTAAAATCAGTTTTGTGCATGAGGTAACTGTGCACAGCCTCACACTGACATCAGCACACAGCTCATTTAAATCCCCTGGTAATGAAGGTATTAGCTATTAAACACAGATACAGAAAAGTGCGCAGAAAAAACATAGAAACACGACGGCAGATAAAGGCCAAATGACCCATCCAGTCTGCCCATCCCCCTGTAACCCCTAACTCTTCCCAAAGGGATCCCACGTGCTTATCCCACACTTTCTTAAATTCTGACATTGTCCTCAACTCAACAACCGCCACTGGGAGGCAGAGGAGTCAACTTTTCAAAATTATTGGGGGTGCTAAATCCAACGGAAATGGCCTCTCCCTGGACATAGTCAAGGAATTGGTTCAATATTGGGGGTGCTCAAGCACCCACAGACAGGGGCGTAGCCAGACACCAGATTTTGGGTGGGCCTAGGCAAGAAGTGAGTGGCAACCAAGTGTTCTTCCCCCCCCCCCTCAAAAAAAAATATATCTCAGCTGGCAGGAAAATGCTTCTTTCAACCTTGGCAGTCTGCAGCAGGCATGCGCTGAAAACTGAGCATGCACAGGTGCTGGTATCATGGAGAGTAGCGTTTTCATTACCATCAGGGGGAAGTCTTCAGCTGGCGGAGCTTGGATTCCCCACCAGCTACCGTTAAACGTGTGCTACTGTTGGGTGGGCCTGACCTCTAAGTGGGTGGACCCTGGCCCACCCAGGCCCACCTGTGGCTACGCCACTGCCCACAGAGCTGGCTGCTATGCCGGGAGGCCATTCCACGCTTCCACCAGCCTTTCCATGAAATAATACTTTCTTAGATTCCTCTTAACCTATTCCCTCTCAACCATCATATACCTCCCTCGTTTCAGAGTTTTCCTTCAGTTGAAAAAGGCTCACTTCCTGTACATTAATGCCCTTGAGATATTTAAATGTCTCTGATACCTCCTCTCTTCTGTTGATGTTCATAAGCCTGTCCCTATATGTTTTCTGTTCAAGATCGCTTACCAATTTTGTAGCTGCCCTCTGGACCGACTTCATCCTGTTTATATTTTTCCGTAGGTGCGGTCTCCAGAACTGCACACAGTACTCTAAATGGGGCCTCACCAGCAGGGGCTTAGCTACGGGTGGGCCTGGGTGGGCCCAGGCCCACCCAATTTCAGTCCAGGCCCGCCCAGCGCCAGCGCCAGCTCCCATTGCCGGCCACTGCTGCTTTTCCTGATGAGCAGCAGTGGCCGGCGCTACAAAAAGAAGAAGCGCTCAGCTGACTGAGCTGAGCGCCAACACGTCGCTAAGGACGAGAAAAAAATGTTTAAAAAAAAATGTGGCACCGCAGGCAGCCTCGAAGCATTGGCTGCTGGCTCTGTGCAGGCTCCTCCCGTCTCTTACATCACTGCCCCTGTAGCGAAGCAGGGGCAGTGACGTAAGAGACGGAAGGAGCCTGCAGAGCCAGCAGCCAATGCTGCGAGGCTGCCTGCAGTGCCGCTTTTTTTTAAAAAACATTTTTTCTCGTCGGGTTAGCGTTGGCGCTCAGCTCAGTCAGCTGAGCGCTTCTTCTTTTTGTAGTGCCGGCCACTGCTGCTCATCAGGAAAAGCAGCAGTGGCCGGCAATGGGAGCTGGGGCTGGTGGGCCTGAATGGGAGAGGGAAAATGGATGGCAGGATGGGGAGAAAGAGGGAAAATGGAAGGATGGGGCGAGAAAGAGGGAAAACAGATGGCAGGATGGGGAGAAAGAGGGAAAACGGAAGGATGGGGAAAGAAAGAGGGAAAACAGATGGGTGGATGGCAGAGAAAGAGGGAAAACGGAAGGATGGGGAAAGAAAGAGGGAAAACAGATGGGTGGATGGCAGAGAAAGAGGGAAAACGGAAGGATGGGGAAAGAAAGAGGGAAAACAGATGGAAGGATGGCAGAGAAAGAGGGAAAACAGAAGGATGGGGAGAGAAAGAGGGAAAACAGATGGGAGGATGGCAGAGAGAGAGGGAAAACGGAAGGATGGGGAGAGAAAGAGGGAAAACAGATGAGAGGATGACAAAGAAAGAGGGGAAAACAGAAGGATGGGGAGAGAAAGAGGGAAAACAGATGGGAGGATGGCAGAGAAAGAGGGAAAACGGAAGGATGGGGAGAGAAAGAGGGAAAACAGATGGGAGGATGGCAGAGAAAGAGGGAAAACGGAAGGATGGGGAGAGAAAGAGGGAAAACAGATGGGAGGATGACAAAGAAAGAGGGAAAACAGAAGGATGGGGAGAGAAAGAGGGAAAACAGATGGGAGGATGGGGAGAGAAAGAGGGAAAACAGATGGAAGGATGGCAGAGAAAGAGGGAAAACAGATGGAAGGATGGGGAGAGAAAGAGGGAAAACAGATGGAAGGATGGCAGACAAAGAGGGAAAACGGAAGGATAGGGAGAGAAAGAGGGAAAACAGACGGGAGGATGGCAGACAAAGAGGGAAAACAGACGGAAGGATGGCAGAGAAAGAGGGGAAACGGAAGGATGGGGAGAGAAAGAGGGAAAACAGATGGCAGGATGGGGAGAGAAAGAGGGAAAACAGATGGAAGGATGGCAGAGAAAGAGGGAAAACAGATGGAAGGATGGGGAGAGAAAGAGGGAAAACGGAAGGATAGGGAGAGAAAGAGGGAAAACAGACGGGAGGATGGCAGACAAAGAGGGAAAACAGACGGAAGGATGGCAGAGAAAGAGGGGAAACGGAAGGATAGGGAGAGAAAGAGGGAAAACAGACGGGAGGATGGCAGACAAAGAGGGAAAACAGACGGAAGGATGGCAGAGAAAGAGGGGAAACGGAAGGATGGGGAGAGAAAGAGGGAAAACAGATGGCAGGATGGGGAGAGAAAGAGGGAAAACAGATGGGAGGATGGCAGAGAAAGAGGGAAAATGGAAGGATGTGGAGAGAAAGGGAAAACAGATGGGAGGATGGCAGAGAAAGAGGGAAAATGGAAGGATGGGGAGAGAAAGAGGGAAGATGCTGGATGGAAGGGTAGGGAGAAAGAGGTGACACTGGATGGAAGGATGCAGAAAGAAAGAGGGGAGACTATTGGAAGGATGGGGAGAGAGAGGGGAGACACTGGAAGGATGGGGAGAGAAAGAGGAGAGGCTGCTTGGAAAGGGAGAGTAGTGAAAGATTGGAGAATAAGAGGAAGGGGCATGGGGAGAACAAGGGTGAGAAAAAGATGAAAAGCCATAAGTAGATGAAGGAAATTAAAGAATGGATAGTAAGAATGAATTAAATCTGGACACAGAGAGAGGCAGAAAAATATTGAAGAAAGCAAAGAAAAAGGAGAGAAAAATGACAAATGGCCAGGAAACCCTGGCAGAAGAGTTAAGCGAAAACGAAGGAAAGCAGAATCTAGAGACAGGGAGCAACACAATGAGAAAAAGTAAATGGCCATACAACAAAGGTAAAGAAAATAATTTTATTTTTAATTTAGGGTAAAGTAATATGGTGTTAATAAAGTTTCAGAGACCAATACTTCCTTCCTTAGGTCAGGAGAGGATACCGTAACAGCATTATACTGACCTGAGGCAGGAGGTTTTGGCCTCTGAAAGCTCACTGAAAAGGATTAGGCTATTAAATAAATTGTCTGAAATCTGATGCACTGAAAAGCAGCACTTTACCCTGTGTGACAAATGCATCTGAGTGTGACTACATTTTGCTGGGGGGGGGGGGGGGGGGGGGTAGAGAGAAAATTTTGTGCCCACCCACTTTGGGTTCAGGCCCACCCAAAATTGGCAGTCTGGCTACGCCACTGCTCACCAGTGACTTATACAAGGGCACTATCACCTCTTTTTTCCTGCTGGTCATCTCTCTCCTTACCAGGGGCGAAGCCAGACACCCAATTTTGGGTGGGCCTGGGCCCAAGATGGGTGGGCAGAAGAACCTCGCCCCGTCCCACACGTGGTTTGGTCTCTCCTTGTCTCATCTGCATGCCATATGGTCTCTCAAACATCCCCCCTCTCCCATATACCTTTTAAATAGCAGATTTTCACCAGCAGCAAGCAGCAACTAATACACACTGCTCATGTTGGCCCCACACCCTTCCCTCTGATCCAACTTCCAGTTTCCGCCTAGGCAGAAATACCGGCTGTGGGGCCGGTGCGAGCAGTATGTATGTCACTGTTCACTGCAGGCGAAGATCTGCTACTTATAAGGTATGGAGGAGGGACACGTTGGGAGTTTTCGGCTGGTGGGGCTTGGGGATCCCTGCCAGCCACATCATAAGTATGCTGCTACTGGGTGGGCCTGAACACAAAGTGGGTGGGCATGGGCCCACCTAAGCCCACCCTTGGCTACGCCACTGCTCCTTACGCACCCAAGCATCCTTCTGACTTTGACCGTCACTTTTTCTACCTGTTTGGAAGCTTTAAGGTTATCAGACACAATCATCCCCAACTCCTCTCTTCCTTCGTACACAGAAACGCTTCACCCCGTTGTACCGTTCCCTCAGATTCTTGCAACCCAAGTGCATGATCCTGCATTTTTTGGCGATCAAGCCAATTAACGTCGGTAATTGGGTGCTAGTAACCAATTATTGAAGTTACTTGGCATCTATTACAATTTGCACGCACATCTGAGGGGTGAGTGCAGGGCTGCGGCTTTAACAGCGAGTCTGATGAGGAGTAAAAGGTTAGCCTGTTCCTTTGGTGAGTGAAGATGTCGTGCCTGTTTCTTCTTTTTACTGCAAGCATACAGGACTTGCAACTTTTTTCCGGCTTCGTTGAAAAGATGGATTAAAAACTAATACAGAGCTGAGGGTCAGGTGTGCTGGAACAAAGAGTAGCACTGGACTGTGGAGAAATATTTGGAATTGCAAAAATGTTTTGGTATTCAGAGTTGAATGTGTGAACATCTGCACACGTGCTGGAAATACTTCTTCACGGAAAGGGTAGTGAATTTGTGGAACGGCCTCCCGGTGGAAGTGGGGGTGATGAAAACAGTATCTTAATTCAAGAGAGCTTGGGACAATGTAACTCACCTTGAACTACTACTGAAAAAGGTGTGAGCAAAACATAAATAAATAAATAAAATACATCTATCTTCAATGGCACACACATTACAAGTGGTCATTCACAGGGATGGAGTCTGGGCAAAGCAAGAATGGGGTGCACCCTTATGCATGCAGATTATAGGATACTGTGCATCTCCCCAATCTAGGCATGCACCCCGCCCTTGCTCTGCCCAGACTCCACCCATATAGAGATTAGCACTGAGGGGTCGATGCAGAAACCTTGCGCTAGATCCATGCAACACTGCTTCCTAATGCAAAAGTAATGCCATTGCCAAAGTTTCATTTCATTTTGAGTATTTATACTCCAGCTTCACACACTTTACAAGGTACTGGGTGTGTCCCTATTGGTCTCACAGTCTAGGTTGTATGTTGTACTACTGTTGTATCTGGGGCAACTGAGGGTTAAGTGACTTGCTGTTATGACTGGAGATGTGAGCCCTTGTGACCCGACTGAGCACGGCGAAGATGGAGTGCCACCACATTCGGTCAGGCAGCCAGACAACCCCTAGCTTCACCTGCACTTAGCCACTGTTCCCCAGGAGTTAAGCTCCTGGGTTCAAGCAGCCGGCAGGACTTCCGGAACCGGCGGAGTTGCACGACCACCGACCAGACAGGTAGCCAACAGACACAGTCCAAGAGCCAGGAAGACAGTAGAGCTGAGAATAGTCTAAACACAGTCCAAAGTCTGGGCAGGCAGCAACACAGCGTGTAGTCAAGAAGCAGTCTGAAGGTCTGAGCAGGCAGCAACACAGCGCGTGGTCAGTAAGCAATCCGAGGTCAGGAACACAGGAAACCACTGGAACAGATGAAGACCACAACCTCTACGCAAATAGAAGCCGAAGCAAGGAAGGACTGGAAACAAGGCTTTAAATAGTGCAGGAATTAGGCTCAACCATGTGCAGCTGTTCCAAGATGGCCGCCCCCATCAGAGGAGATGCTCTACACCCAAATATGGGCTTCCTTCCTGAAGCTGCTCAACTCCAAGATGGCTGCCACCACCTGAGATGCCCATCTCCAAGATGGCCACCCTAACCTGGAGATACCCACATCAAAGATGGCCGCCACATCCTCGCATGCCCATACCCTGCGCAAGCAGACTGCACCTCTGGAGGAGTGTAGCAGAGCGTAACACTTGCCTAAGGTAATGTGGAGCTACAGAGGGAATTGAAGTTGGTTTCCCAGAATCCCATCCCACTGCTGGCCATCAGGTAGCAGCAGGAATTGAACCCAGTTCCCCAGGTCTGCAGTCTGCTACTCTAACCATTAGGCCACTCCTCCACTCCAATGTAGCAACCACATAATATGCAGTCTGACCTGCACAAAGAGTGTGCCCTGCACAGCAGACGCATGCACACACGGGGATGTGCTAGCAGAAGCTATGATTTGCACACAAAATGGCACCGAGAGTTGCATGGGCACACATCTGCACAGGTGTTGGAATGCTATCATTTTTGTAATAGGATATTATTTCTATGTAGAATAGCATTCCAGCACATACGCAGAAATATGCGCATGGAGCTCGGGTAATGATACAGTTTTTTGTGTATAGACCCATGTCTCCCCACAGACTGGCACTCAGTGGCGTAGCCACAGGTGGGCCTGGGTGGGCCGGGGCCCACCCATTTAGGGCTCAGGCCCCACCCATCAGTAGCACATGTTTAGTAGTAGCTGGTGGCGGGGATCCCAACCTCCGCCAGCTGAAGACTTCTCCCTGATGGTAATGAAAACGCTACTCACCATGATACTGGCACCTGCACATGCTCAGTTTTCAGCGTATGCCTGCTGCAGACGGCCAAGGTGGAAAGAAGTGTTTTCCCACCAGCTGAGAGATTTTTTTCATGGTGGTGGGGGAGGGAGAACACTTGGTGCCCACCTACTTCTTGCCCAGGCCCACCCAAAATCTGTTGTCTGGCTATGCCCCTGCTGGCACTTATGCTGTTTTATTACCAGCACACCTCCCACATGCTCTAAAAACACAGTGGATCACAGTAAAGGGAAGAAACAGGTATAAAAATTCTCACTAGTGCTACCACTGACACCTCAGGCCTGGCATTAAAGCCCCAGCATTGTGCTCAGCCTTTTGGCCTTCTGAGCATTTCTCTGCATTTGTGCTGATCAGCTAATAGTCTTATTACCATGAATTTAAATGTGCTGAGCACTGATGCATGTACTGTTCCCGTGCATGGTAGTTTGTACACAAAAGCTGTTACTGCATAGAACGCCCACAAAATTGTGCGTGAGCTAACCAGTGTGCAAAGTCTAGCGGATTTTTCTGCATCAGCCCCTCTGTTAGCAATAATTATAAAAAGTACCTACACATAATAAGTAAACCACTTTGGTTGTACCACAGAGAGGCAATATATTAAATCCATGTCCCTCTTTCCTCTTCTTAAAATCCCTTGAGGTCATTAACATGCTGTGCAACATTGTTTACCTGGTTCACAATCAGGCTCTATGGAAGAAGAAAAAAAAAGTGTTTTTCTGTTAATGGTCACCTTTAGCAAACAGAAGTCAAGTCAGTGAATGTGAAACCACAGGTATTTCCCAGGTACCGCCCAGCCTCTCCCTGTCCAAGAAGGGCACACAGCACCTCTATTTCTCTCTGACAGATCAGGGCAGTCCCACTTCCACATTCCACAGATGCTCTCAGGGCAGGAGGTGGCCTTGCCCTTTTCTGTCAGCTGGATTATTGCAGGTAAGAAGCCAACTGCACCCAGGCCAAGACAGCACCCAGCTTGCAAGTAATCAGCCCTCTGATAAAGGGCTGACAAACCCATCTTGCATTGCCAAGCTCTCTACCTTGAACCAGGCTGATTTCCACGGGATCACCTTTAGCTGCCACCCACCATCAGTGGTGATTTTCAGTCAGGTCACGGACATGAAACCTTCTGGAACTTGCTTCCTTTTTCTCATTGCACCTGGAGTGCAGACGTGCCATGTCTCCTGCATTGGGTGAGAGTCTCTTGTTTTGGGAGTCCATCGCCTGCTCTGCCACACAACAGTGGGAATCTTCTGTCCAATGCGGAAGATTTAGGAGGCAGAACAAAGGAGTACCAGGAACCTGGTGTGTGGCAGTCCACGTGCCATTAGCTCTCTGCTGGCAGCCTGAAAAAAAAAAACTTCAGACCTTGTGGGACATTTCTTCCTATTGATTTTGTGAGATCAGCAGCAAGAAATGTTGGCCTGCGAGATACAAATTTGTTTGCAGTTGTGGCACTGAAGAAATAGAGCGTGGGTTATAGTGGAATGTGCTCAGCTGCTGCAGGGAGAAGGCCTGCGAGTGGGCGAGAAATGAGTTGTTCTACAGGGCGGAGGGCAGAGTGGGGGCAGGAGGGCAGGAGGCATCTGAGTAAAATCTCCTGGTATAAGATTGCTCCCCCTTGGCAGCTCACAGGTTCTAACCTGGAATGTTGCCACCATGTCCTAATGTGATTCCCAGTTCCTCTGTGACAGAGGTAATTGAGAAAGAGCTTCAGAAGTCCTGAAGCTTGCAAATATAATCTCTGCATGTTGTTTATCTTTTCTGTCAGGTAACCTTAATGTAATGATATAATTCATATGTTCTGTAAGTGGAAGCCCAGAGCGAGACACACCCTACTAGCTACACCAGTTTCTTGATAAAGCTTCCATTCCCTTCTAGCTTAAGCAGATACCAGTTATCACATAATCTGTATACTCCATTTTAGCAAAAATACTGAATGTTTAACACCAAATCGATGTGAACAGGTTAAGACAATCTAGAGTTGTAGGTAGACATTTTACCACTTGGGTCTTGCACTTCTTTGATCTCCATGTCATAGTAACATAGTAACATAGTAGATGACGGCAGAAAAAGACCTGCATGGTCCATCCAGTCTGCCCAAGACAAACTCATATGTGTATACCTTACCTTGAATTTGTACCTGTCCTTTTCAGGGCACAGACCATATAAGTCTGCCCAGCAGTATTTCCCGCCTCCCAACCACCAGTCCCGCCTCCCATCACCGGCTCTGGTACAGACCGTATAAGTCTGCCCTCCCCTATCCTCGCCTCCCAACCACCACCTCCTCTTCCCCCCAACTGCTCCGCCACCCAATTTCAGCTAAGCTTCTGAGGATCCATTCCTTCTGCACAGGATTCCTCTATGCATATCCCACGCATGTTTGAACTCCGTTACCGTTTTCATCTCCACCACCTCCCGCGGGAGGGCATTCCAAGCGTCCACCACCCTCTCCGTGAAAAAATACTTCCTGACATCTTTCCTGAGTCTGCCCCCTTCAATATCATTTCATGTCCTCTCGTTCTACCGCCTTCCCATCTCCGGAAAAGATTTGTTTGCGGATTAATACCTTTCAAATATTTGAACGTCTGTATCATATCACCCCTGTTCCTCCTTTCCTCCAGGGTGTACATGTTCAGGTCAGCAAGCCTCTCTTCTTGTCTCTCTCTTTCTACACCCTCCACTCTAACCCTCAGACCAATTTCCTCCTCTTCTACCGGTCCCAATGCCGCAGGGATTTGTATTGGGACCGGTGCAATTTAACATATTTATAAATGATCTGGAAATCGGAACAATGAGTGAGTTGATTAAATTTGCAGATGATACAAAACTACTACTACTTATCATTTCTATAGCGCTATTAGATGTACGCAGCGCTGTACACTGGACATGAAGAGAAAGTCCCTGCTCAACAATCTAATTAGGACAGACAAACAGGACAAGTAAGAGATGAGGGAATTACTAAGGTGGGAATGATAAAACTTGGGTACTAAACAAGTGATTATGGGTTAGGAGTTAAAAGCAGAATCAAAAGGGTGGGTTTTTGCCTAGATTTGAAGACAGCCAGAGATGGAGCTTGATGTACTGGCTCAGGAAGTCTACTCCAGGCATATGGTGCAGCAAGATAAACTATTCAAAGTTGTCAAAACACATGCGGATTGTTAAAAATGGCAGGAAAACCTTAGGAAACTGGAAGACTGGGCATCTAAATGGCAGATGAAATTTAATGTGGACAAATGCAAAGTGATGCACATTGGGAAGAATAATCCAAATCATAGTAACCTGATGCTAGGGTCCACATTGAGAGTCAGCACCCAAGAAAAAGGTCTAGGTATCATTGTAGACAATATGCTGAAATCTTCTGTCCAGTGTGTGGCGGCAGCCAAAAAAAGCAAACAGGATGCTAAGAATGATTAAGAAAGGGATGCAAAATAAGACCGAGAATATTATAATGCCTCTGTATTGCTCCATGGTGCGATCTAACCTTGAGTATTGCATTCAATTCTGGTCGCCATATCTCAAAAAAGATATAGTGGAATTAGAAAAGGTTCAAAGAAGAGTGACCAAAATGATAAAAGGGATGGAACTCCTCCCATATGAGGAAAGACTAAAGAGGTTAGGTCTCTTCAGCTTGGGAAGGAGACAGCTGAGGAGGGATATGATTGAGGTCTATAAAATCCTGAGTGGGGTAGAAGTGAATCGATTTTTCACTCTTTCAAAAAGTACAAAGACCAGGGGACACTCAATGAAATTACATGAAAATAAGAAAATAAGAGGAAATATTTTTTCATTCAGTGAATAGTCAAGCTATGGAACTCACTGCCAGAGGATGTGCTAACAGCGGTCAGTATATCCGGGTTTAAAAAAAGGTTTGGACAAGTTCCTGGAGGAAAAGTCCATAGTCTGTTATTGAGATGGACATGAGGAAGCCAGTGCTTGCCCTGGGATTGGTAGCATGGAATGTTGCTACTTATTTGTTTCTACCAGGTACTTGTGATCTGGATTGGCTACTGTTGGAAGCAGGATACTGGGCTAGATCGACCATTGGTTTGACCCAGTATAGCTATTCTTATATCCTTAAGAGTGGAGGAGTAGCCTAGTGGTTAGTGCAGCAGACTTTGATCCTGGGGAACTGGGTTCAATTCACACTGTAGCTCCTTGTGACTCTGGGCAAGTCATTTAACCCTCCATTACCCCAGGTACAAATAAGTACCTGTATATACTATGTAACCACTTTGAATATAGTTGCAAGAACAATAGAAAGGCAGTATATCAAGTCCCATTTCCCTTCCCCTATGTTCATCTCTCTAGGCTTTTTTTCTTCATGTCTCCCTCCAAAGCCTGGATGGTAGAAGAGTGACCTTCTTTTTTTCATCTGTTGCCAGCTTAGGTTTCAATCATTTTTCTATCCCAAGGGGCTTTGCAGCCTAGGTAGCTGTCCCTCTGACTTGTGCCTGGGTATGATGGATTTGATTTAAATAGATTAAACAACCATATCACACTGTAAAAGGAGTGGGATTACATTTCCTAAGAACAGTTAAGCACCTTAATAATATGTTTTTCAACATTCTTTTATAACTTTATATTTATTAGGCAATTATCAGACTCATCCTAAAACTACATATGAAGGAAACATTAACACGGCACATTCCAGAAAATCTAAGGAAAAAGGGGGGAGGGGTAAACCACATCAATAAAGAGAAAAAACAGCTAAGCTTGATGTGGTAAATCAAGTCCTTCACTATAGGATTCAGAGAATAACAATATTTAAGAAAGTAAAGAAATACAGGAAGCATAATGTAGAATCAGCAATTCATTCAGCCAAAAAAAAACATTCCAAAGACTGGTTATCATACCACATGTGTGACAGTAACAACTGGGCACAATAGAAGCTTGTTTACAAGGAGAAGTAGAAATGCCAGCAATATTTTCCCAACACAGTATCGGCAATTAGAGAGATTGGGGGCGGGGCTGGAGATTGGTTTATTTGGCCTCTCCAACCAATAAGATATTCCGCTACCAATGTGAGGCCTTGCAGCTGCCATATATTCTCAGGCTCTGTGAAAGCCAAGCCCCTCCTCTGCACCGGTTCCCATGGTAACAAGAAACTCATGCAGAGGGGTAGGCGGGGCTTCTCCACAGCCTGAGGCTATATGCCAGTTCTAAGGCCCTGTTCTGAGCTTTTTTGCAATTCATTACTGCTACTGGAGCCAGTGGGGTAGAAGAGTGTGACAGCTGTGGCAGGCCCAGTTATAAGGCGAATCATACGCCCCACACCCTTCAATAACTTGGATGGCCCCCAAATTCTAAATCCACTCCTTTTCCCTACCTTTTGTTTCACCTCCTCTGCAGGTCTATGACAATTATGTAAAGCTGTGCTGGCCATGGGTCTGTGGGCCTCTTTTTAAAAACAGCATGACTGGGGCAGGGATGACTGTAGGTCAGCTCCAGACATAGTTTCAGCTTTTTTCCCTTAAATTTATATGACAAAGACATGTGAACTTTGGAAAACTGAGAACAAACATACAAAGGCAGAGACCTAACTCAGAGCCCAGGTGTGGAACTGAGCAGTTGGTGTAAATGGGCAGATCACCTTCTTTGACATTCTAATGGCACCACTAGGAAGAAAATCATACGTTCATGCAGACAGCATAATGATCCAGATACCCTTTACAGGGGACCTCATGAGAATAAAAGATGAAATCCAGTCCGGGCTGCAGACAACAATGGAAACCTGGGCTTCTATATCTAAACTAAAACTAAATAAAGAGATAACTAATCCACAATGCCCTACCAACACACAAGACTTACAAACAGACAATCACAACTACCCCCTAGAAAATAACCTAAAAATACTGGATGTCCTAACACTCAATCAACATACCCTCGGCAGTAGCCACCAAACTTTTCCAAACACTCTGGAAACTGAGGAGACAAAGAAACCATTTCTCCACATCAATGTTTCGACTATTGGTGCAATCACTAAAATTAATCCAGATTGTCTACTGCAACAGTATATGTACAGGACGCAAAGAAAGAATCAAGTTTAAAGAAATTACAAATGGCCCAAATTACGACAGCATGCTTGATTTTCAAAGTGTCACAATTTCAATGACTACAATTACTGCAAGCGTACCACTGGCTCCCGGTAAAGGCAAGAATCCAGTTCAAGGCCATAATGGTAAAATTAGATCTTACCTGACCATTTTCTTTCCTTTAGCAACAGCAGATAAATCTAGGAATTGGTGGGTTGTGTCCATCTACCAGCAGGTGGAGATAGAGATAACAGAACTATTGGGAGGAATAGCAGGTGACCAGCCCCTCTATCAGTTAGTATATGTAGTATATGTCTCTTGATTGCAGTAGAAGTAGGCCAATCAAACTCAATAACTTGAATGTAGAACCCATCCTCACTATAATAAAAGAGAACCAACTAGGAAACTGTAACTATGGAACCTAAGTTCCAACAATCCCTGCCGAAGCAGGTTTAAAAAAAAAATATCTGCCTGAATCTGCATTAGAGAAAAAAAGAACACGGCAGCGGAAAAATAGTCGGCTAACGGGAGGGATCCTGGATTCATCTGCTGTTGCTAAAGGAAAAAAAATTATCAGGTAAGACCTAATTTTACCTTCCTTGTCACAAACAGAAGATGAAAGGGATGTACCAAAGCCTACCCTAAGAAGGGCGGGAAGCCGACATCCCCCCGCAATTCTCTTCTCTCCCCTGCCCCCCTCTATCCATCCATACCCAGCAATTCTCTTCTCTCCCCTGTCCCCTCCATTCATCCATACCCAGCAATTCTCTTGAGACTCTGGGCAAGTCACTTAACCCTCCATTACCCCAGGTACAGATAAGTACCTGTATATAATATGTAAACCACTTTGAATGTAGTTGCAAAAACCACAGAAAGGTGGTATATCAAGTCCCTTTCCCTTTTTGACATATTGCACCAGTGTCGCTATGCTCATATTAGCCCTCTCCTCAAGTCACTTCGTTGGCTCCCTATCCATTTCCGCATACAGTTCAAACTCCTCTTACTGACCTACAAGTGCATTCACTCTGCAGCTCCTCAGTACCTCTCTACTCTTATCTCTCCCTACACTCCTCCCCGGGAGCTCTGTTCACTGGGTAAATCTCTCTTATCTGCAGTGGCGTTCCTAGGGGCGATGTGCCCCGCCCCCCTCTGGGTGCAGCGCCTCCACCCCTGTGCAGCACGACCCCCCACCCGGCAAAAGGACACCCCCCACCCTGGCAAAAGAACCCCCTCCCCTCCGGGTGCACAAAACTGGGGGGGGGGGGGTGCCGCGCGCCGGTCAGCGTCATTCGTTTCCATGCTCCCTCTGCCCCGGAACAGGTTCCTGTTCCGGGGCAGAGGGAGCATGGAAACGAACGACGCTGACCGGCGCACGGCACCCCCCCAGCGGCGTGCACCCGGGGTGGACCGCCCCCACTGCCCCCCCCTTGGTACGCCACTGCTTATCTGCACCCTTCTCCTCCACCGCTAACTCCAGACTCCGTTCCTTTTATCTTGTTGCACCATATGCCTGGAATAGACTTCCTGTGCTGGTACGTCAAGCTCCATCTCTGGCTGTCTTCAAATCTAGGCTAAAAGCCCACCTTTTTTATACTGCTTTTAACCCCTAACCCTTACTCACTTGTTCAGCACACATTTTTAGCATTCCCACCTTAGTAATTCCCTTATCCCTTATTTGTCCTTATTGTTCTAGTTAGATTGTAAGCTCTGTCGAGCAGGGACTGTCTCTTCATGTCCAGCGTACAGCGCTGCGTATTTCTAGTAGCGCTATAGAAATGATAAGTAGTAGCAGTAGTCCTTGGGATTCCGGAATCTTGTTACTCTTTGGGATTCCGGAATTTTGCTACTCTTTGTCCTTATCCCTTATTTGTCCTGTCTGTCTGTCCTAATTAGATTGTAAGCTCTGTCGAGCAGGGACTGTCTCTTCATGTCCAGCATACAGCACTGCGTACGTCTAGTCATAGGAGCCAACTTTTCAAAATGATTGGGGGTGCTGAAATTCTTTTTTTTTTTTTTTTTTTTTACAGGTGGTGCATTCCTGTTTTCCGCAAGGGCGGGACCAGAGCTGAGAGAGAGAGAAGGGAATAACTGAACTAAGCGCCGAGCCTGCACGCTTTTTACCACTGCTGCCGCCGTAACCCCGACGAGGTAAGATGACTTTTAAAATTCGGAGGGAGGGGGCCTGGAACTCGAAGGTAGGAGGGAGGGAGGGAATGAACTTCTGGTGAGTGAAATATTGGGGGTGCTCGAGCACCCACAGCACCCACGGAGTCGGCGCCTATGCGTCTTGTAGTGCTTTAGAAGTGATAAGTAGTAGTAGTACTAGCCACAACGCACATAAATTATAGAATACTATCATCTACGTGCATATTTGCATGTTCCACCTAAGCTCAAGCCAGTTTCCACCCGTGTACACAACTATCAAAACATAATGCACACTTTTCTGCTAGTTGGTATTCCATAAGAGGTGATTTACACGCTTTCCTGCTGCCTCAAACTAGTTGGTTCTTTATAGAATGTGTGCTGAGTTCAGCACCCGCAATCATTCTGAAAAGTTGGCTCCTATGAGATCAGAGAGGCTGTACGGACATTTTCTACCATCATGTTCTACTAATCTCAGAGCGACCTAAGTTGAAATCCAGTGCTTTCAATGAAAGACTCCACCATTCTATAACAAGCATGCTCTATCTCATGGAAAGGGACCAACAGAAATGCGAGTTAAACTAATAGCAACTTATCTCACGCTGTGTAAATGCTCCATAACTTCAGCCACGAGTCCCATACTTATGAATATGTTTTTTTTAATTTTAAACTCAATTAAAACTGAGCTTAGAGTGCTTAGAATATAACAAAAGTCTTGGTGTCGGCTGCTATTATCAAAAATAGCAGAATAATTAAATTTGAAAAATAATACTTATCAAGAATGTTAAAATGATCTCTGCACTTAATGAACTATTCTGGCATTTTTGATAACGAATATTAGCAGCTGGGACTTTTATTGTAATGAATTCTTCTCTTATTGCACACAGACAAATTTAAGCACATTGAAAGTTGAACTGAATTTTTAAAGTGGAACAGTTTTAATTGCATTCAAAGTAGAAGAAAATATTCATCATTATAGGAGTGATGATTGAAGCCGTGGAGCATTCACACAGCCTGAGATAAATTGCTGTTACTTTAGCTCTCAAATACTGATGGTCCCTTTCTGTGAGAAAGAGCATTTTTATGTTATAGAATGGTGGAGTGTTTCATTGAAAGGATTGGATTTGGAGTTATTGGTAAATATTATTTTTTTTAAAAACTGAGAGTCCTGATATGGAATCAGTTACATTGCATGTGTATGAGAAAGGTCACTATTGGAAAGTTATTATATAGGAGGAGTCCTTATTGGCAAAGAGATTAAAAGGTACAGTTTATTTTCAGTTAAACATTTACATTCTAGGAATGCTATCAAACAGAGGAGAAAAGACCAGCAGAAACTTAGTGACATCTTGTGGACAGTTCAAAAGACAGGCTTAACATCAGCTCCAAGATCTGAGAGCAAAAGCTGAGCAAGAGCATGTCTCACAAAACATTACTCAGCAATTCACATCGTGGGAGGGGAAGTGAGATTGATATAACAGTAATAATAATTGTATAGCATGGCCCTCATTTTACAAGGCGTATTTGCATTTGAGATGTGCGTAAACCAGTATTGAAACGTTTGTCATGTATAAATGTCTAGGTCCCCATTGTCAAGCCTCTTAAGACTTGTTAACTGTAAAGTCTCAATATCTTGAAGTATAACCTTGGCACACCAGAACACGCCTGAAGTCTCTTTCTTTTCTGAAGTATCCTTTATTGAATAAATACAGATAATTTACTTACAGTCAGATGTTCAGAAGTGTTTCCCCAGGGCATGTTTATGTAGCTATTCAACCTGTTGACATTTCAATGTGTTTTTCTAAAATGGGAAGTTTATGCCACCTGCACTCAGTGCATATATATTTACTAGTAAAACATGCCCGTTTCTTGCGGCAATGAAACGGGCACTAGCACGGTTTCCTTCCAGACCTCCCCCCCATCGCTACTCACCCCGTCGGCGACGGTGTTCATCCGCCATTGTTGCGGACCTCGGCAGCACCTTCAATGTGCTGACATAGCTCCGCCCTCGACGTCATCACGTTTGACACGAGGGCGGGGCCCCAGCACAGTGTTTTCGGTGGCTTCACCACCACGAAGGCTTCAAACCGGAAGGAAGTGCCCGGAGGACCTGACAGTGACGTCAGTGTCCTCAGAACGTTGAGGGTGAGTTTTATTATATAGGATTTTATTTATTTGTTACATTTGTATCCCACATTTTCCCACCTATTTGCAGGCTCAGTGTGGCTTACATAGTTCCGGAGGGGTGTTCACCATCTCCAGAATGAACAAATACAATGTTGTAGGATAAGGTTGATGTAAAAAGATACATTAGGAATGGTGGAGCGGAAGAGTTCTGTTGTGGGCACACGTGCTTTGGTTACGTTGTGTTGCAGAGTTCAAGTATTTAGGTTGGATCGGTAGGGTATGCCTGTTTGAACAGGTTAGTTTTTAGTAATTTCCTGAAGTTTAGGTGGTCATATGTAGTTTTCACGGCATTTGGTAGGGCGTTCCACAGTTGTGTACTTACGTAGGAAAAGCTAGATAAGTTGATTTGTATTTGATTCCTTTGCAGCTTGGGTAATGGGGATTTAGATATGATCGTGATGACCCGGATGTGTTCCTGGTAGGTAGGTCTATGAGGTCTATCATGTAGCGCGGGATTTCGCCGTGCATGATTTTATGAACCATGGTACAGATTTTGAAAGCAATACGTCAGCAGATTATGTTCTAAAGTACTTGTAAAACTTGAGATGCCCTGACCTGGACATCTCAATTCCAGCTTCTACATCCTTTCATCTATGTTGAGGGCTGGATTCTGGGCTAAGTGAGAGGAGATAACATTCTGACATCAGAAGGGTGTAAGCAGTCATGAGAGTGTATGCATTACCCTATCCTATGCAACTTACAAACAGGTAAAGATCTACTGTAGACAGAAATGTAGTATCAGATCAAAAAAAAAACCCAATATCAATTGTGGTACAAAAATTCCATATTTTCTTATAAATTAAAAAAAAAACCCAATAACATTACCCCCCTGTTTACTGCGTGGCAATGCCGACAGCCCATTCAAAGTGAATGGGCTGTGTTGGCATTGCCACGCAGCAGGCATTAGCCCAGCTTTGTAAAAGGTGGGTTAGTCTATTGAACACAACCTCCCTCTGTGAAGTTTTCATGTATTTGGACTTTGAGACCCTTATACCCAGTGAGAAAAGTGGATATATACATACATAGTAACATAGTAGATGACGGCAGAAAAAGACCTGCACGGTCCTGATAGACTTTGGGAGGTAAGAAGTCCTACTGCTAGAGTCGTGCCGCACCAGGATTCATGCTTTCTCAGCTTATTTGATCAATCATTTTGCAGCTACTATCTGAACTTTTACTGCTTCAAAGTTCCTAAAAATTGGACAAGCTTCCTTGTCTCCACTGAGTAATCTCAGGAATGTCCAGTAGAGGGCAATCCATCAGCATGCAAGCCACCACCTCTGATTCCGCGGTGTCATGTGGCTGCAAGCATACCATGAGAACCATGCTAAATTACATGCTTATTAAAACTTTACACCAACTGACAGAGATTCATTTTCATAAGGTTTTCCTAGCCAAACAGCATCAAAAGTAAAACTGAATTTGATCTTACATATCTTATTTTTTTGTTACATTTGTACCCTGCGCTTTCCCACTCATGGCAGGCTCAATGCGGCTTACATGGGGCAATGGAGGGTTAAGTGACTTGCCCAGAGTCACAAGGAGCTGCCTGTGCCTGCAGTGGGAATTGAACCCAGTTCCCCAGGACCAAAGTCCACCACCCTAACCACTAGGCCACTCCTCCACTGTTGCTACTATTTGAGATTCTACATGGAATATTGCTATTCCACTAGCAACATTCCATGTAGAAGTCGGCCCTTGCAGATCACCAATGTGGCCGCGCAGGCTTCTACATGGAATGTTGCTAGTGGAATAGCAACATTCCATGTAGAATCTCCAATAGTAGCAACATTCCATGTAGAATCTCCAATAGTATCTATTTTATTTTTGTTACATGTGTACCCCGCGCTTTCCCACTCATGGCAGGCTCAATGCGGCTTACATGGGGCAATGGAGGGTTAAGTGACTTGCCCAGAGTCACAAGGAGCTGCCTGTGCCTGAAGTGGGAATTGAACTCAGTTCCTCAGGACCAAAGTCCACCACCCTAACCACTAGGCCACTCCTCCACTGTTGCTACTATTTGAGATTCTACATGGAATATTGCTATTCCACTAGCAACATTCCATGTAGAAGTCGGCCCTTGCAGATCACCAATGTGGCCGCGCAGGCTTCTACATGGAATGTTGCTAGTGGAATAGCAACATTCCATGTAGAATCTCCAATAGTAGCAACATTCCATGTAGAATCTCCAATAGTATCTATTTTATTTTTGTTACATTTGTACCCTGCGCTTTCCCACTCATGGCAGGCTCAATGCGGCTTACATGGGGCAATGGAGGGTTAAATGACTTGCCCAGAGTCACAAGGAGCTGCCTGTGCCTGAAATGGGAATCAAACTCAGCTCCTCAGTTCCCCAGGACCAAAGTCCACCATCCTAACCACTAGGCCACTCCTCCACTCTATTTATTCTCTATTTGCCATACATATATCTATTTTTATGCTCTAATTTCCTTTTTTTTTTTTTTTTTTTGCTCCTTCTTGCTTTTCCTTTTACATTCTCTACCTCACTTGCTCTTGCCCTTTTTCATTTGTCTCTCTTTCTGACTCTCCTTTCTCCCAGTTTTCTTCTTTATTTGGTCCCTTTGACCTTCTCTGTACTTTCTGACTTTACTTCTCTCTTTTCCAGCACTATTTCAAATTTATCAGCTTCCCTCCTCTTTATGTCTGGTTTCTTTGATTTTCTTTATTCAAGCACTGTTAACTCTATTTCCTTCCATTTTCCACTGTAACATGAACATTGTTCAAAAGACCTGACAGGACCTAGGCAGCATAATCAAGTCATACCATCAACATATACCACATGGAAGGCGGTAGAACTAGAGGACATGAGTTGAGGTTGGGCAGACTCAGGACTAATGTCAGGAAGTATTTTTTTCACGGAGAGGGTGGTGGATACGTGGAATGCCCTCCCGCGGGAGGTGGTGGAGATGAAAACGGTAATGGAACTCAAACATGCGTGGGATAAACACAAAGGAATCCTGTTTAGAAGGAATGGTTCCGTGGAATCTTAGCGGAGATTGGGTGGCGACGCCGGTAATTGGGAAACAAAATGGGAGCTGGGCAGACTTCTACGGTCTATGCCCTGATCGTGACTAAATAGATAG
The DNA here is from genome assembly GCF_901765095.1 of Microcaecilia unicolor. NCBI lineage: Eukaryota > Metazoa > Chordata > Amphibia > Gymnophiona > Siphonopidae > Microcaecilia > Microcaecilia unicolor. Next base: position 731,911,898 of record NC_044031.1, read on the forward strand.
GGATGGGCTGGAGTGTAAATTTTAAGGGGCTTCGACATTAGCTTTAGAACTTAGTACAAGAGCAGTGCTGGGCAGACTTCTACGGTCTGTGCCCCGAGAAAGGCAAGGACAAATCAAACTCAGGTATACATATAAAGTATCACATAGCATATAAATGAGTTTATCTTGTTGGGCAGACTGGATGGACCATAAGGTCTTTATCTGCCGTCATTTACTATGTTACTCTTTGGGGTTCTACATGGAATGTTGCTACTAATTGGGATTCCAGAATCTTGTAACTCTTTAGGATTCCAGAATCTTCAGAACTTAGTACAAGAGCAGTGCTGGGCAGACTTCTACGGTCTGTGCCCTGAGAAAGGCAAGGACAAATCAAACTCAGGTATACAAATAAAGTATCACATACCATGTAAATGAGTTTATCTTGTTGGGCAGACTGGATGGACCATTCAGGTCTTTATCTGCCATCATTTACTATGTTACTATATTCTGAGCAGTAAGGGTTATTAAGGCTCATTTGCTGAAAGTAGAAGGGAAGGGAAAGGATTTTAGTTTCAGTTCACACCTTTTTCAGTTGTAGCTCAAGGCTATATTCTACTGTGGAGCCTGGTGACTGAACTGTATAGCTTTCCTAGGGGCCCTTTTACTAAGCCACGTAAGTGTCTACGCTCGCCCAACACATGCCAGAATGGAGTTACCACCCAACTACCACGTGGCTCTTGTGGTAATTTCATTTTTGGCGCGCATCCGATATGTGCGTCTGAAAAATATTTTTTATTTTCAGGCCCGCGCAACGGATGCGCGCCAAGTGACATTTGGCAAGTGTAAGTCATTACCACCCGATTACCTTGTGAGTCTTTACCGCTAGGTCAATGGCTGGCGGTAAGGTCTCAGACCCAAAATGGGCGCGCGGCAATTTTTACTTTGCACACGTCCGTTTTCGGCAAAAATTTTTAAAAGGCCTTTTTTACAGGTGCACTAAAAAAATGGATCGGTGAGCGCCCAAAACCCGCGCCTACACTACCGCAAGCCATTTGTCAGCGCACCTTAGTAAAAGGCCCCCTGAATGATTGTTATGAGTACTGCCAACTTGTAGTGGTGATAAACTCAACCAAAAGTAGACACAGTGTTCACACAAAAATGTTTTAATGGGGGAAAAGGTCTCATTTGTCACTGGGATATCGATGTCATGTATTAACGCCAAATAATGAATGAATCCCATTGGTGGCTAAAATAATCATTGACCACAAAAAACCCTCCTACCTAAATCAGTGCATTATTACTTTTTATACTTTTTTTGTTGAATCAATTATTTATTTGTTGCATTTGTATCCCACATTTTCCCACCTTTTTGCAGGCTCAATGTGGCTTACATGGTACCGTAATCGGCGTTAACCAATTTCGGTATGAACAAATACAAGTTGCGATTAATATCAAGGTGATATTATGGTAGAGTGAGATACATGTATGGTAAAGACAATTGGGGAGAACTTAGAGAGGGAAAGGAAGAGTTAGTATATGTCCGTTACGATCTTTGGTTAAGTTGTGTCACAGATGTCCAGGATTTTTACGTTGGGTTGGTGAGGTATGCCCTTCTGAACAGTTCTGTTTTTAGTGCTTTCCGGAAATTCATGTGGTCGAGTGTGGTTTTTACTACTTTTGGTAGTGCGTTCCACAATTGGGCGCTCAGGTAGGAAAAGCTGGAAGCATAGGTGGATTTGTGATTGAGTCCTTTGCTGCTTGGGTAATGGAGGTTTAGGTATGATCTTGCTGATTTTATGGTGTTTCTAGGTGGTAGGTCGATGAGGTCTGTCATGTATCCCGGTGCCTCGTCATAGATGATTATTGTGAACTTTAGTGTATCTTTTCATTTATCATTCTTCAAAAAACATTATTGGCACTCAGAAAACCGTAACAGAATGATCGGCAATTGGCATAAAGCTGTCAAGTGCAGTATCACTTATCTGAAAGCTCAGCGGACCCCGACAGGCATCCGTTTCGCTGTCGCTTTTTCAAGGGATCTGAGCCGGTGGATACCTGTATAAAGAATAGTGAACAGAAACATCATAAAAACCCTGGCTGAGGCTTACTTCATGCTGACATGCCCTGCACTTCTGCCGCCAAAGTAAAAATAGTGGTTTTGTACTACTCAATCGCTGGAAGTCTTTATAAGAACATAGAACATAAGAGTAGCCATACTGGGTCAGACCAATGGCCCATCTAGCCCAGTATCCTGTTTTCCAAACAGTGGCCAAGCCAGGTCACAAGTACCTGGCAGAAACCCAAACCGTGGCAACACTCTTTGCAACATGCCAGGTTTTTTATGATGTTTCTGTTCACTATTCTTTATACAGGTATCCACCGGCTCAGATCCCTTGAAAAAGTGACAGCGAAACGGGTGCTTGTCGGGGTCTGCCGAGCTTTCAGATCAGTGATAATGAACTTGACAGCTTTATGCCAATTGCCGGTCATTCTGTTACGGTTTTCTGAGTGCCAATAATGTTTTTTGAAGAATGATAAATTAAAAGATACACTATCTACTATAATAAAACTCACCCTCAACGTTCTGAGGACACTGACGTCAGTGAAACCAAGCCCTGACTTCCTTCAAAAAAGGTTCAAAGGTTCGTGGTGGTGAAGCCACCAAAATCGCTCCGGGCCCCGCCCTCGAGGGCGGAGCAATAGCAGAACAACGAAGGGGTCGGCAGGGAGGGAGGCAGGGAGGTGTAGGGGGGGTGTCATGACATTGGGGGCGGAGCAATGGCAGAACAACGAAGGGGTTGGCCGGGGGGGGGGGGGTGTTGGCGACGAAAACCTTGCTAGCGCCCGTTTCATTTGCTCTGAAACGGGCCTCTTTTACTAGTAATTGATAAAACAAAAAAAGCATATAAACAGTTATAATGGACTGATTTAGGTAGGAGGGTTTTTTTTTTGGTCAATGATTATTGTAGTCACCAACGAGATTCATTCATTATTTGGTGTTGATACATGACATCGATATCCCAGCGACAAATGAGACCTTTTACCCTGTTAAAACATTTTTGTGTGAACACTGTGTCTGCTTTTGGTTCGGTTTATCGGTTTTAAGACAGTAGGCTATTGAGAGCTATTACATATATATTTTTAAGTGTTATTAACTAGTAGTGGTGAAACCATGGTAATACTTACTGTGAGATAGTGGCAAATTGTGGTTAAACTGTAAAATCCATCCTTTGTAACCTGTTGACATGACATTGATTTAATGGTAAATGACCACTGATTGCCTGTCTTCAAGGAGATGTGCAGGAAGGGGAAAACAAGCATAATGACCTGCACACCATCTGACCCCTTTTCATATCAGGGGCGTAGCCAGACTTCGGCGGGAGGGGAGTCCAGAGCCCGAGGTGAGGGGGCACATTTTAGCCCCTCCCCCTGCCCCTCCCCCCTTTTTTGTTATTAGGACTGTAACTGCCACACCGTACAGGTTACCTCCCTTTTTGTTATTAGGGTTATAACTGCCACTTCTCCCTTTTATTTTTAGGGTTGTAACTGCTACTCCAACCCCCTCCCCCCCTCCCCGCCCCCCCATTTATTTATAGGGTTGTAACTACTGCTCCATGCAGGTTACCCCATAGTCACCCTTGCCAGTTTTTTAATCCATTTTTGGAGGATGAGTTTTTATAGAGTTTTAGGAAGAGAGGAGACGCCGTAGGGCACAAATCCTCTGATTATATTGTAACTTACAGGAAATGAAGCAAAAATACATTTTTAATATTTTTACTAGGATTTTGGACTCTAGATTAGTAAGACCTGGAATAAAGTGTTACATAGCAGCAGCGGCAGCCTAACACAGGGCACGAGATAGTAAACACTAACTGTGTCCCTGTGACACGGAAAACAAAACAGAAATAAGGGAGAGGGGTTTCTATTTTAGGTCCCTGCTTCAGTCAACAGGGAGAAGTTTGTAGTAATTTAAGAAAGGAGAAGTGGAAGTGAAGTTGGCAGAAGGTGGGGAAATATCTCAGGCTTCCTTCCAATACTCTAAATCTAATTGTAGAACAACCAGAGTAAAGCATTTTCAGATCAGCTTTTTCTCCAGGAATAACATGTATAGAATGTTTGTACGTTTGGGAAGCTTTCCAGGTTCCCTTGGCCTGGACGCTGTCTTGGACAGGATGCTGGGCTCGATGGACCCTTGGTCTTTTCCCAGTGTGGCATTACTTATGTACTTATGTAATGAAAATAACAAGATGTTTGAACCTGCCCAAGCACTGCACACCACAGATGTACATGGAAAAAAAAACTTAGGTTAATTTTCAGATTATTTTCAGACATTTTTCAGCTTGTTGCACACATTTGCTTTAATAAAGTTGGGCCCTGTTTTCTAAGCCGCGCTGTAGGGGGTCATTTTACTAAGGTGCGCTGAAAAATGGCCTGCAGTAGTTGTGTAGGCACGTGATTTGGGCGCACACAGACCCATTTTTCAGCGCACCTGCAAAAAAAATGCCTTTTTAAAATTTTTGCCGAAAATGGACGTGAAGCAAAATTAAAATTGGCACGCGGCCATTTTGGGTCCTTACCCCCCCACCCATTGACTTAGCGGTGAGGTCTCACACGTTAACTGGGCGGTAATGTCCTATGTGCATCAAATGCCACTTGGCGCATGTAGCAGATGCGCACCAGAAAATAAAAATCTTTTTTTTCGGACGCGCACCAAAAATGAAATTACTGCCAGAGCCACATGGTAGCTGAGTGGTAACTCCAAATTGGTGTGCGTTGGGCGCACGTAGACGCTTAGGTGGCTTAGTAAAAGGGCCCCTAGGTGTGCTAACTTTTTAGCATGTGCTAAAAATTAGCGTGTGTTAATGATAGAGACCAGTGGTGTAGCTACGTGGGGCCAGGGGGGCCTGGGCCCCCATAGATTTGGCCCTGGACCCCCCTGCCGACGACCTGCCCGGCCCCCCTCCTGCCGCCATCGCCTACCTTTGCTGGTGGGGGACCCCCAACCCCCTCCAGCCGAGGTCCTCTTCTTCTCGCAAAAGGCTTCCTTCTGTTTCTGACGTCCTGCACGTTGTGCAGATCAGCTGATCTGCAAGGCTTTGTTCTGTGAGTCTGACGTCCTGCACGTACAACATGCAGGACGTCAGAAACAGAAGGAAGCCTTTAGCGAGAAGAAGAGGACCTCGGCTGGCGGGGGTTGGGGTCCCCCGCCAGCAAAGGTAGGCGATGGTGGTTGGTGGTGGGAGGGGGGGGTCGAGAGGGTCGTTGGCAGGCAAAGTTGGTGGTGGCGGCAGAGTCAGCAATGGTGGGGAGGGGCTAAAATGTGCCCCCTCACCTCGGGCTCTGGACCCCCCTCCCGCCGAAGTCTGGCTATGCCCCTGATACAGACACACACATTTGCGGTTTTCATGCCAGCTTACTGCTTATGAATATTGATGTGAGATCTATTTAAACATACTTACGCAGCCACGCACCCCAACTCTTTACGTCCTATGACAACATCGCGTTGGATCTTGCTGCTCTCTTACACTACTGCTCTTCGGTAAGGTAACTGGTCTTTATCATTTTATTGTTTAGGGATAACCGGTTATTATTATTTTAACCTAGTAATGTTTTTTGCTGTTTATATTATACTTTTAACATGGTGTCTGTTATGATTAAAACCTTAAAACTGAACGTTTTAAAGGCGCCGGTTTTGGCTCACTATCTTACAGTAACTGCATTTTCCTTTTTACCCCTTAACGATCATTCATAACCGGGTAGTTTTTTAACAACCGTTTTTCATAACTGATCATTTCTGGTGTGCATATATATATATTTACTTAGTACTTTTTTTTATATGTCTCTTAGGGCCCTGTTTACTAAGGTGCACTGAAACTTTATTGTAGACTCGACACAGTACTGTGTTTCGGCCTCAGGCCTACCTCAGGAGTCTTGAGCGATGTAAATAAATTTTTGAATTACTGGTTTGTCTTGAGCAGTACCCAAAAAATATATCAAATACAGGATGGTCTAATCAAAGACTTCCATGATCGTCAAAATGAGGTGTAGCAGGACGAAACTGCTTATACCTATGCGCGCTCAACACACATCAACTTTGAGTTATCACCCGGCTACCCTGTGGCACTTGTGGTAATTTCATTTTTGATGCGCGTCCACTACGGGCGCCAGAAAACAATTTTTATTTTCTGGTGCGCAGCAAAAACTGGGCAGCAATCGTCATTCTACGGCTGTAGATGATTACCACACGGTTACCGCGTGAGACCTTACCACTAAGTCAATGGCTGGCAGTAAGGTCTCAGACCCAAAATGGACGCTTGGCAATTTTTATTTTGCCACACATCCATTTTTGGCAAAAGTTTAAAAAAGGCCTTTTTTGCAGGCATGCAGAAAAATGGATCTGCGCGTGTCCAAAACACACGCCTACACTAGTGCAGCCCATTTTTTTGGCTCACCTTAGTAAAAGGGACCCCAAGTTTTTAATCTTTCTTGTGCAGTGCAATGTTTGGCACTTAAACGAATAGGAACTATCTTACTTCCACAGCTGATAGTGTATTTGCTGTGTATATATACATATGCATGATATATTAAGGTACCCTACATAGAGCAGTGACTTAACCGAGGTGGGTTACTCCACACCGTGCTTAGGTGTTTCCAGTGTTTCTTAGCTTACACCACACATTTACCAGCGTCTCAACCAATGAGTGTTCCTGTGTACATAAGTACATAAGTAATGCCACACTGGGAAAAGACCAAGGGTCCATCGAGCCCAGCATCCTGTCCATGACAGCAACCAATCCAGGCCAAGGGCACCTGGCAAGCTTCCCAAACGTACAAACATTCTATACATGTTATTCCTGGAATTGTGGATTTTTCCCAAGTCCATTTAGTAGCGGTTTATGGACTTGTCCTTTAGGAAATTGTCTAACCCCTTTTTAAACTCTGCTAAGCTAACTGCCTTCACCACGTTCTCCGGCAACGAATTCCAGAGTTTAATTACACGTTGGGTGAAGAAAACTTTTGTCCGATTTGTTTTAAATTTACTACACTGTAGTTTCATCGCATGCCCCCTAGTCCTAGTATTTTTGGAAAGCATGAACAGACGCTTCACATCCACCTGTTCCACTCCACTCATTATTTTATATACCTCTATCATGTCTCCCCTCAGCCGTCGTGTATTTTGTCTAACACCATTCTTGAGAACTTGTAAGCATCTCTTAGCAGTTTCTTAGCTCACAGCCAGATATATTTTTATTACATGTCTACAGTAAACCTTAGAATCCATATTAACAATATATTTTGCATTGCTGTTTTATTTTTGATATGTTTTTCTTATTGTATGATGTTTTAATGACCACAGTATTTTGTATGTTGTTTGCCCCCACCTAAGATGAACCTTATTCTCTGTTCTGACTTCGAATTAGTTTGATGTTCATTTCCTAATGTTGTTAGCAGTGGCGTACCAAGGGGGGGGGGCGGTGGGGGCGGTCCGCCCCGGGTGCCAGTGGGTGGGGGGTGCTCCGCTCCCGCCGCCTCCCGTGGCCGTTCCCGCGGCGCCGCACATTTAAAAAACCGGCGAAGTAGCGTCACAGGCAGCGCCTCGTGCCCTGCTTGTAAAAAAAAATCAAATCTCCTTCCCCTCCTCGTCTTGACGTCGACTCGGGGACTGGGGTGGGGATCTCAGAGGGGAGAAGGGAAGGGGAGGGGAGAAGGGGACTGGGATGGGGGTGTTCAGAGGAGAGAAGGGGACTGGGGTGGGGGTCTCAGACAGGGTAGGGGAGAAGGGGACTGGGATGGGGGTGTTCAGAGGAGAGAAGGGGACTGGGGTGGGGGTCTCAGACAGGGGAGGGGAGAAGGGGACTGTGGTGGGGGTCTCAGACAGGAGAAGGGGAGGGGAGAAGGGGACTGGAGTGGGGGTGTTCAGAGTGGAGAAGGGGGCTGGAACTGGGGGCTGAAAAAAGGGGCAGAGAGAGAGAGGGGACAGATCCTAGATGGAAGGGGGAGCGAGAGGGAGGGCAGACCCTGGATGGATGGGAGAGGGAGGGCAAATGGTGGATTGAAGGGGCAGAGAGAAAGGGCAGGCAGTGGATGGAAGGGACGACAGAGAGGGCAGACACTGGATGGCAGAGAGAGAGAGAGAGAGAGAGAGAGAGTGAAGACAGATGCTGGATGGAAGGAAGACGGTGAAAAGAAGATGAGGAAAGCAGAAACCAGAGACAACAAACTGTAAATAAAATATATTTTTTTATTTTTTTTGCTTTAGGATAAAGTATTGTAGATGTGTTAAATGTTTATAATAGAACATGTAAATAAGGTAATCTTTTTATTGGACTAATTTTAATACATTTTGACTAACTTTCGGAGAACAAAACCCCCTTCCTCAGGTCAGGATAGGATACTGTAACAGCACTATACTGTACTGACCCGAGGACAGAGGTTTTGGCCTCTGAAAGCTAAATGTATTAGTCCAATAAAATGGTATTATTTTACTTTCTATATTTGTTTTATTTCTATTTGTTAATTTGTAAAGTGGTGATTGGTACTTGTTAGTTTTTTTCAAATTTACATCTGCTGTCTTTATATTTTGCACAGTACTAGGGGACATTTTCTGTTTCTTTGGTGTTGCATTGTATACAGAGTCTGGCATCGGGGGTTCAGTTTAATTTTTGTCTAAATAGAAAGTTTATGATTACTTATTCTATAGTGGATTAGGGTGTATCTGTGTTTGTGAAAAAGACATGGCTTTCAGTTGGCATTGACTGTGCAGGATCTACGATCTGTACTATTGTCTGGTTTCGTTTTACAATAGGTGAATTGATGTTCTAGTGCTCACTGTAGTGTTTAAGATGCTTTCCTTTTCCTTGTGTGACTCGTAGAAATGACTGCTTATGGTATGGTAGAATTGCTCTATAGGTCCTGAGTGTTTTGTATTCTTGGCATGCCTAGTACTGGATTTGGGGGGGGGGGGGGTGTTAAAAAATGACCGGCCCTGGGTGTCAACTACCCTAGGTACGCCACTGGTTGTTAGCCACATAGAGCCTGCCATGGTGGGAATCTGTGGGATATAAATGTTCTAAAATAAAATAAATAATAAATAAATAATGAGTCATCCTCTACTCCATGTTGCATCATGCACAATCCTAACCTATTTGGAGAAATTGCCCCTAATACAAATACATTAAAAAAAAAAACCAAAAGTGTACACACTAGAATATTGGCCTCTATATTTAATGATGTCACTTAGGGGGGCCCTTTTACTAAGGCACGGTAGGCCTAACACGGGCTTTCCGTGCACTAAAAGAGCACCATTGCAGGATGCGCTGAGGCATAGTAACATAGTAGATGACGGCAGAAAAAGACCTGCATGGTCCATCCAGTCTGCCCATGACAAAACGCCTGGTGCCTGACACGGAGGCAGCCCTTAGAAGTTTTCTACTTAGCGCATGGCATGTTAATCCTGCACTGGAACATATTTTTTATTTTCCAGCGTGGGAGGCATGACCATGGGCGGAAAGTAGGCATGTCAACGCTAATCGCGTAGCACGAGCGTATTACCGCACACTTACCTAATTAGCTTGGGAATAGCATGGGAGCCTTTACTGCCTCCTAAATAGCTGGCGTTAAGGGCTCCTATGGTCAGAGCTTTTTTTGAGGGGGTACTTGGGGGGTACTGAGTACCGGCACCTTTTCCATTGTCTGCTAAAATTGACCCATGGACCCCAAGTTATAATGAAAGAGCTCAGGCTCTACACACCAATTCTGCCTTGTCATAGATTCTGTGACTAGTTGCAGGGGGCCTGGTTATTGTAGGGTGGGTCCCTCAGAGATCACCCCACCCCTGAAGGGTGGTCTAGCATTTGAGTACCGACACCTTTTTTGCTAGAAAAAAATGCACTGCCCATGGTAATGGCCATGCGCTAATGGGGAAATTAGCATGAAGCCATTACAAAAAAAATATGGAAAGGCAGCCATTTTACCGCCATGCTACAAGTGGCCACAGCGTGCGCAATACCCATATGCTGACAACAATGCCAGCCACTTTTTAGCATGGCTTGGTAAAAGGACTCCTTAACGTGGAGGATTAAAAATACCCTAGACCCCATATTGTACTGTCTCCCCCACTCCCAGACCCCCCAGTAAGCTCTCGCTTCAAGTTCCATAACTACCTCCACATTTTTGGCTGCTCACTATTAGGGGTGAGGAATTTGCTTAAGGGCTTCAAAACACCAGTTGGAAGGGGCAGGATGGATGGTGACAGCTGACACTGTCTCCTCTCAGATATCAAACTAGTGAATCTGGTGGGATGGTGCCAATGCCTGGTGCCTGACACGGACGGCTGATGACTGGTAGAGCAGTCACAACTGATGACATCATCTGTTTCCTGTATAGGGCCTGGGCAAGAGCAGATTAAGGCATATCTAACAGGGGCACCCCACTCAACCTATAGGTCCTACGCATGTGCCTACTTTGTCTATTCCTTAATCCTTCTCTGCCTGGGTTCAGTTTCTAAGCAAGGACTCTGCTCCCTGGCCCAGTTGGCGCTGGGGTTGCTGAAGAGGAGATCAAATTAGCATCTGTCTTTCATTTTTTTGCTTTTCAGGTTTGGTTCCATTTCTTTGGAATTTACTACCACCAAAATTGAAGATAGAATCAAATGATCTGTTTTTTATTTTCTTTCAATTTAATTTAATTTTGAAAACGTTAAAGATCTGGGCTATTAGTATTTACAGTATTTGAAGACGTGAAGATTTTGGTTACTTAAGGACTGTTTTTGTTGGATTCTGGGTTGAGAAATGGGTATGTTATATTTTGGATTACTGTTTTAAGTTGTTTTTAGCTTTTTGATGTATTCGTTTTTATGTCATCAGTCATATTAACAATTATCGTATGTTTTACTGTTCTATATTGTGAGGAAGTCAGGGATAAGCCCCCTAGGAAACAGGAAACAAACCTGAGGGGTGATGTTTCCAGATTCCCTAAGCCTCTAGCTGTCAATCAAAGGAGGGCAAGGCCTCTAGGGCAGGGCTTGAAAACACAGGCAGTTAGAGAGGAGGAAGAGGAAGGGCGGGAAAACCAGGGCGAGAGAAAGAACCCCAGCCCATGGAAATAGAGTCTAAAAACCCAAATTCTGAGGAAGGGTCTGAGGACATGGACAAGGCCAGCGAGCAAGGTGTGGAAGAGAACAGTTCCAAATAACAATTGAAGACTTAGACATGGAGATAAGTTTTTGATTTTTTTTTAATCTTATGCCTAGATTGCTGTCCAGGGTCTGGGGACATTTTGAGTTCATTTTGCTTAGGGCAGTAGCTGGCGGGCCAGTGTGAGGACATAAAATACTGCAAGGGAGGTGTTTGAGACTGAGAAGGATTGTTGTAAACTGATTGACTGAAATCATAGCTGAGAAAGAGGCAAAGAAGGGGCAAAGGGCGCTTTCGAGGTGTACAGAGACTAAAGAGAGGGCGTTCTCATCGTTCTTTTTCCAGTGACTCTAGCAGAAGTACTGAGTGAGGGGGGTATCTTTAAACTATGTGGTACTTGAAATCCACAAAAGGAGGCTCTTGTTTTTTCTAATACAGAGATTTGTCCTTTTGGAAAATAATCATCTTCAAACAGCTGGTTTTGGTGGGAAAACCCGGAGGAAGGAAGAAAATACAGGTCAGTGAAGCCCTGCTGTGACAGTATATTTGTAATCCATGTTGAACTTGGAGTTTTGTTCTTTGGAAAAGCAGAATAAAAATTCCAAATGAAACTTCATTGAATTACTACTACTACTACTACTTATCACTTCTATAGCGCTACAAGGCATACGCAGCGCTGCACAAACATAGAAGAAAGACAGTCCCTGCTCAAAGAGCTATGTAATAAAAGTGAGCCAAGTATAGGACAATCAAGCCATTGTGACATTACTGATGAGGTTGGCTCTTATTGGTGGACTGAGGCATTATGACATCACAATATTAGCTCTGGTTACAAGAGACTACTACTACTACTATTTATCACTTCTATAGTGCTACAAGGCGTACGCAGCACTGCACAAACATAGAAGAAAGACAGTCCCTGCTCAAAGAGCTTACAATCTAATAGACAAAAAATAAATAAAGTAAGCAAATCAAATCAATTAATGTGAACGGGAAGGAAGAGAGGAGGGTGGGTGGAGGCGAGTGGTTACAAGTGGTTACGAGTCAAAAGCAATGTTAAAGAGGTGGGCTTTCAGTCTAGATTTAAAGGTGGCCAAGGATGGGGCAAGACGTAGGGGCTCAGGAAGTTTATTCCAGGCGTAGGGTGCAGCGAGACAGAAGGCACGAAGTCTGGAGTTGGCAGTAGTGGAGAAGGGAATTGAAAGTTAAAAACACAATGGTCCGTCTTTTTTATAAACCTTCTCATCTTACAGCCTTTTTGTCAACTAAACGGATCACTAGGGGATAATATGAACCTAGTGATCGGCTCTCTTTCTGATGAATAGGAATTCTGTAACATGTTAGGTCATATACCTTTATCATTTGTCCTTTTTTTTTATTTTTAATTAGAATTTCCATTGATCGTAATGCTGGATCTCAAAATGTGGATGAGTATAATTGGCACATGATTTTTTCCTTTCTTGTTTAATATTGAAGGTAGGATGGAAGACGTCAGTGCAATGATGGCAGTATGCAGTACTAATTAGAGGAGATGGCTCCTGGGGCTCCAACCAGCTCTCCAATCTGAGCACTATTCACTATATTTTAGTAAAGTAAAGCAAAAAAGAAAAAAAATATTTATAATAACAGATGAGAGGTATCTGTGTTTAATGATTATTGAGTAATATTGGGAACCAACAAGACTATAGTACCCCAGTAGCATATTGAAGTTAAAATTTAATGCCAAGAAGTGCAGAGTGATGCACTTGGGGTGCAGAAATACAAAACAGAGGTACCAGATAGGAGGAGAGAGTTGAGTAAGCTCGGCTCAGGAGAGAAACCTTGGGGTGATGGTGTCCGAAGATCTCAAGGTGATGAAACAATGTGAAAAGGCGTTGGCCATGACCAAAAGGATGTGCGGGTGTTCCAATTGCAGCCTGAGACCCTGAAGAAGCAGCGAAATGCTGGCCACCGTCGGCTCAGGGCAGCAAGAGAGGAACCACGCAGCGAGGAGCAGCACCCAGTGAACACTATTCAATAAAGATAAGTGCAATAGTGTAAATTGGACAGTTGGGCATGTTCTAGCAGTGATTTACGCAATGATGACATGATGTCTTAAAAATAACATGAAGTGTACTTAACACAGTATGTGATCGCAGATTATTAAGTTTATTTAAAAGTGCGATATTGGGTTTTTTTGCCTATGATGAAGAGAAGACCATTGGGTCTGTTTAAGCTCTGCGAGACCAATTTTTGATCTTGGAGCTCTTTGAGGCTTTTTCCCTGATCATTTAGTCATTTTGTAACGTGTGGAATTTATCGTTCTTGAATATTGTCATATATCCATACCACAAATTTGGTTATAAAGAAGATCAGGTATGCATATGATGTATCATATCATACCATAAGTAATGAATTTATCTTGTTGGGCAGACTGGATAGACCATACAGATCTTTATCTGCCGTCATCTACTATGTTACTCTATTAAGAGCCAGTCCAGCTGGGATAGGGTCTGATTGTTGGGGTGCAATCTTGGCACCTAAACATAGACACACTTGTAGAATTGCCCCTGTATGCCTGGCTTGAGATTTATTTACTCACTTTAAAAAACCCCATGTTCATGGTGAGTTACATTTAGGTGCAGTCTCTTTCCAACCGCACTTACAAACTAAGTTCATGCCTGTGTGTCTGTGAACTCTCTTATCCCTCTTTCATTTGGGGGGGGGGGCAGTTTTTTTCTGCTTCTTTGGGCTTCCACCTCAATCAGAACTGGAGCTGGGATCCATGAATCTTCATTCACAAAGTACTCAGGCATTTTCCATCCCCTTCCAACTCAGCTTGCATGGTCATTAAGGTGACAATCCTTGGCTAAAGGAAAAGACCTACAATTGCCAAGTTTCCATGAGAATATTTCTGTAGTGAGACGTCATCTCTGCACAGGACAGGGATATTTTCCCATCCACAACACATCTATTCTCATCCACTCTGGACTTCCTGCTTGTTGTCTCTCCCTCTCTTCTTTCATCCCTCTTCTTTCATTCTTGTTTCTGTTTCATTGTCCTTCTCAATCTCTAACTCTTTCCATTCTCCCCTTTCCCCCAGCCCTGCTACTGAGGTGCACTATTGGACAGCTGTTGAGATGGGGACATATCCAGTCAACAGATTCTGTCTCAATAGAAAGTCCCACTTGATATCTGATGGCCAGTGCAAATAAATAAATTGGATAATAAGAAAACATACAATCTTTAATGTTTTCCTAATCTTCACGTCCTTGGCAGGGGGAGAGGACAGTAGATTCCTCCTGCTCTTTCAAGCTTCCAACTCAATCAGATAGACACACACGGAAACACACACACACACACATACACGCTTTTTGAATATGCATTTTTACAAGACTGTTCTGAGAGGGATGAGGATGATGATGATGGTGGAGTGGGGAAACCCTCCCGTTGATGACCTTGAGGTGTTAAGTGATGTTAAATGAACTAGATTTCCCCAGATGTAAGCACCCAAACGGCAACTCTATAAACTGGATGCTAATGTTCACATGTCCATTGGGCACATAAATACTGACACTAGCACAGGTAGGTGTGCACATACCCATGTAAGTGCCAGCAGGGCAACTAAACTCTATTCTGCAAATACCCACGTAACTTACGTAGTGCATGTTTGCAAAGGGGAGTGCACAGAAGCGGAGAACAGGCAGGACATGGGCCGGGCTCCCACTTACACATGTAACTTACAGAATACTACATGTTGTGCATGTCCCTGCAGCATTTAGGCGCCAGCCATGGGTGGCCCGACCATTAGGCCACCTGAAGCTGGGGCCTCAGGTGGCACTCTTTGAGGACCGGCATCTCCCCCTTCATGGCATTTACCTCGTCATGTTACAAACCTGCCAGCAGCACCTGCCTCTTTCCTTTACTGCAGCCGCCTCTCTGATGTAACTTCCTGTTTCATCAGAGGCTCAGTCAGCCGCAGTAAAGTGAAGAGGCGGGTGCCGGCAGCAGGGCAGCGTATGGGAATCGCTGCCGGGTTTGGAATGTGATGAGGTAAACGCCGCAAATGGGCTAGAGGTAGGAAGTGGGGGGGGGGGGGCAGCATCTCACCCTAGGGGGAGTGGCATCCTAGCTCCACCTCAGGTGGCATCTTGCCTTGGGCCGGCCCTGGCACCAGCTGTACAGCTGGTGTAACTGTGGACACCTAAATGTTAGGCAAGCTGATATCAGGTTATACTAGTATTCTGTAATGGAATCTGGGTGCCCAGGTTCTGTTATAGAAAAGGTTCCTACTATTTATTTATTTGTTACATTTGTATCCCACATTTTCCCACCTATTTGCAGGCTCAATGTGGTTTACATAGTGCCGTAACGGCGTTCGCCAGTTCCGGTATGAACAAATACAAGGTGTTATTGTGGTAGAATAAGGTTCATGTATGGTAGATACATTGGGGGAACATTAGAGAGGAAGAGGGAGAGTTGGAGTGTGTCCATTACGATCTTTGGTTTTGTCGTGTTGCAAGTACTCAGGTTCTTATGTTGGGTCGGTGGGATATGCCTTCCTGAACAGGTTTGTTTTTAGTTCTTTCCAGAAATTTAGGTGGTCGTACGTTGTTTTTACTATTCTTGGCAGTGTGTTCCATAGTTGAGCACTTAAATAGGAGAAGCTGGATGCATACGTTGATTTGTATTTGAGTCCTTTGCAGCTTGGGTAATGGAGATTTAGGTATGTTCGTGCTGATCTTGTTGTATTTCTACTAAGCACTCTTGAGGTAGCTAAATCTTCCCAGTGTCCACTATCTTTCCCTCTTTCCTAAGTCTGCCTCTGGGCTCCAATCCTTTTTTTGGGGTTCTTCTTGACCAGTGGTGGCCTTCCCCCCCCCTCCCCCCCCGGGAACAGCGGCAGACAACACTTTCATCAAAGCTGTCGATATCACTCACTATCCAAGCCTGCAGATCTTCTCCTTTCCCTCCCTGGAGCAATCATGAGTGCATTGCCACTGCCTCCTGTACAAGCCACAAACCTCTGCAACAGCATGGTCTTACTCAGAAAGTGGCCTGTATGCATTACCGGACCGGGACTACTGTGTGACTTTCTTCCAGTGATGTCCTGCTCCAACCCTCCCATGCCTGCACGCCCAATTCCATTCAGTCGTCATCTTTATCAAGGAAAAATTACAAAATCACATGTGCTGTTTGCCATATTATCTGTGTGACGGTGTATATTTTAAAAATAGTGCGTGTACTTTGTGACCCCAAGCTCTGCTCAAACTCTACCCAAGAACACGCCTAAATGCACATTGCTTACAAATATGCTTTCTTGTCTGTCTCTGAGCATACGTTTATGTGCAAACCCATTGGGGTAATTTTATAAAAGCGTTTAAAATCTAGTTTTGTGTGTCAAAAAGTTTATAAAATTACCCTCATGGTTTTATTATGCATAAACTTGTCTGCATAATGAGGAGGCATTCCAAGGATCATGTCCAGAGTCAGTGCAAGGGTAGTGGGCACCCTAGGCAAATCTTTAGCCTTACACCCCCTCGATTCATTTTCAGGCCCCAAGCCTGCAGCCCCCTCCAAGCTTTTGATAATTAAACTCAACAATCCCGATCATCACACAAGCACCCTATAAATAGGTAGGTTAGAGTATATGTTGATGGTTCGTTGAGTTTGCGTGGCTGTCATCAGGACTGATTTTGATTTGACTGCAGCTGGTTTTTGCTGTCCCCAAGAAGTTGCTGCTATAGGCGACTATCTAGTCTTGCCTAATGGTTGGGCTGGCCCTGGTCATGCCATAAGTGTATATTTAGATGTACACGGACACCTATTCGCAAGTGATGTGCAGAGATTATATGCTGCTAACAGGCCTTATGCTTGAAAATCTCCTTGTACTGTGTGGATTTACAAGTACCTTATTGAAAATATATCCTACTATGTGGATAATGGCCTTCACAGCGCAGGAGTTTCTTTTACCTGGAAACAGACATTTCTCCCTTAGATAACATAAGAACATAAGTGTTGCCATACTGGGACAGGCTGAGTATCCTGTTTCCAACAGTGGACAATCCAGGTCCAAGTACCTGGCAAGATCCCAGGACAGTAAAACAGATTTTATGCTGCTTATCCTAGAAATAAGCAGTGGATTTTTCTAAGTCCACCTTAATAATGGTTTATGGACTTTTCTTTAGGAAATTATCCAAACCTTCTTTAAACCCAGCTAAGGGTCCTTTTACCGAGCTGCGGCAAAAGAGGGCTGGTGCTGGCGTTGCGCATGTAAAAGGGAAGTCTCGCTTTCCAACAGGAAATGGCCAGGCGACAAGTAAATCACTTGCTGTGCAGCCATTTCGGGGGGGGGGGGGGAGCCCTTACCACCACCCATTGATGTGGCAGTAAGGGCTCCCACATTAACCCAGCGGTAACCAGGCAGTGTGTGGCACCTCCCGATTACCGCCGGGTACACTCTGGCGCTACAAAAATGAATACATTTTTGTAGTGCCAGAAATGACGGTGTACTAGGGGTGGTCCATTTTAATAATGGCATATGGACTTTTCTTTTAGGAAATTATCCAAACCTTTTTTAAGCCCCACTAAGCTAATTGCTTTTACTACATTCTCTGGCAACGAATTCCAGAGCTTAATTACATGTTCAGTGAAGAAATATTTTCTCTGATTTGTTTTACTACTTTGTAGCTTCATTGCGTGGCCCCTAGTCCTAGTATTTTTGGAAAGAGTAAACAAGAGAAAGGGAATGGGATTTGATATACTGCCTTCAAAGCAGTTTACATATTATATATAGGTACTTATTTGTACCTGGGGCAATGAAGGGTTAAGTGACTTGCCCAGAGTCACAAGGAGCTGCAGTGGGAATTGAACCTAGTCCCCCTGGATCAAAGTCCTCTGCACTAACCACTAGGCTACTCCTCCACTCGAGTGATTCCTGTCTATCTGTTCCCTTCCACTCAGTATTTTATAGACCTCTATCATATCTCCCCTCAGCCATCTTTTCTCCAAGTGTGGTCTTGCAATGAATTGGTGCAAATGGCTAGGCATAATTTGTCCGTTATCTCACAGCTTTTCACCCACACCCTATTTATCTGGTCAGATATTATACCCAGATTGTGCTACAAACAGTAGAGAATATGGGGGCGAGAAAGAAAAGGTGAATAGACAGATTGTCACATGGTCCTCCAGTTAGGTGGATGTCAGGTAGTGCATACATGGGCTGAGGAGCTCTGCGAACGTTTTTTCTGGAAAGACATGGTTCATCTTTCTGACGTTGGGAACGACCTGTTTAACAATGATCTGCAAAGTTTACTTGAGGACGTTTTCTTGGCCACAACTGACCGCAGCTGATGGATGGTGGCCCATGGCAAGTGATACTACCCATGGCTGGTGGCGGGTGTACCTGAGCCTGAATGGAGAGGAAGACTGAAGCTGAGACAGTTGTGCCTCAAGCTGAACCCCCCTTGCAGGGCAGTGGGGAAGTTCTGTTATGTGAACTATCAGTCTTGGTAATGGCGGCAGACTAAGTAGTGAAAGGCGACTAAAATGATAGCGGGGGTGGGACGACTTCCCTATGAAGAAAGACTAAGGAGGCTAGGGCTTTTCAGCTTGAAGAAGAGACGACTGAGGGGAGACATGATAGAAGTATATAAAATAATGAGTGGAGTGGAACAGGTGGATGTGAAGCGTCTGTTCATGCTTTCCAAAAATACTAGGACTACAGTGTAGTAAATTTAAAACAAATCGGAGAAACATTTTCTTCACCCAACGCGTAATTAAACTCTGGAATTCGTTGCCAGAGAACGTGGTGAAGGCGGTTAGCTTAGCAGAGTTTAAAAAGGGGTTAGACGGTTTCCTAAAGGACAAGTCCATAAACCACTACTAAATGGACTTGGGACAAATCCACAATTCCAGGAATAACATGTATAGAATGTTTGTACGTTGGGAAGCTTGCCAGGTGCCCTTGGCCTGGATTGGCTGCTGTCGTGGACAGGATGCTTGGCTCGATGGACGTTTGGTCTTTTCCCAGTATGGCATTACTTATGTACTTATATTGGTGTGTGAAGTGGAAAAGCATCTGGTTGGCCTGGGTGCCCTAATTTCAGAATGGTTGTTTTTGAATAAAGCTCCAGCCAAGTTGTTGTCTTTTCAATTTGCATGAGTTTGTGTGCTTATTTATACAAGTTATATATAGGTAACTCGGCAGGATCGAGGAGTCACGGTTGCCTACTTAGTAGCTTCATTGTGTGCCCCCTAGTCCTTGTTTCTTCTCAGACTCATATCCTAATCCAGTTTGAACTCTGCCCTTTCCCTCTCTTCTTTAGTTCTGCTTTTTTTTAAATACAGGGGGGGACAAAGGTCTTATCATTTTGCTGATGAAGTGACCAGCAGGAACAAAGGGAATGGCAGTCTGGTTTATCAGCCCTACTTGAAGATATAAGGCAACTAGATAAAGTAACACAAGTTCAGGCAATGTTTATTCAATTTATTGCAGCTTTTCATCTTGGTAAATATCATACTCTGAAATGTTTTGATCTACAAATAAGGAGTCCATCTAATGGATTTATTTAAGAGACAGGTTCAGACAGAGGCAAGTCAGGGATTTAACAGAGATATCATCTGAGGAGCAAGATATTCTAGAAGGATGCAGGAGACAATGGTAGTTGTGAAGAATCTGGTGATTAGTACTAGGAAAATCTCTAACCCAAGTGGACCCTGTCAAATCCTTCGTTGCACGGAGCCAGAAGTTAAAGGAACACATCAATTTAATTTAATTTAAAATAAGCATTTGTATTTTGTGTAACCAAAAAAAGTTCTAGGTGGATAATAAGAAAATAATATATCATTCCATCAACAAGTCCAATATATGAAGAATTCAAAATCTACTATAATAAAACTCACCCTCAACGTTCTGAGGACACTGACGTCAGTGAAGCCAAGCCCTGACTTCCTTCAAAAAGGTTCGAAGGTTCGTGGTGGTGAAGCCACCAAAATCGCTCCGGGCCCCACCCTCGATGGTGGAGCAATGGCAGAACAACGAAGGGGTTGGCAGGGAGGCGGGGGGGGGGGGGAATCGCTCCGGGCCCCGCCCTCGCGTCAAACGTCATGACGTTGGGGGCGGAGCAATGGCAGAACAACGAAGGGGTTGGCTAGGGAGGGAGGGGGGTGTTGGCGACGAAAACCTTGCTAGCGCCCGTTTCATTTGCTCAGAAACGGGCCTCTTTTACTAGTTACAAATAATTTAAAAAAAACATTGATTTTAATGAATTACTAGGCAGTTGCCCCATCTAATCACTAATAGCTAATGGTATCACATTTTAAAATATTACATCAGCCAAACTATCAACCAATTAATGTAGACTTCCACCAAAAGTTTATGAAATAACTAGCTTTTTAGTAGCTCTCGTAATCTTAAATAATTAGTGATGTTTATAATGTCTAGAGGCAAAGAGTTCCACAATTCTAGGCTTTTCCTTAACAAAGCTGTGGTAAAACCTAGGCTTAGCCCCTGCTAATGTGGGAATTCCCTACAGGCTAAGCCAAGATTTATCGCAGCAGTTGATGGGGCTTTTCGTAGGTTCCCATGAGCATGTAAGACCTGCAGAAGCAGGTACTGCCTCTTATTTAGGAGGCACTAAATGCCCCCACGTTAACACTGTGTTAACCGGTTAGCATGTGCTAATCAGAATGCAGTAGCTGGTTAATGAGGGAATGCCCACTCTCGACCCTTGCCACGTCCCTTCAGACAAAATATTTGTAAAAGTAGTTAATGCATGCTTAGCACATGGAGGCAGAGCAATTACTGCAAAAAGGAATTAATGGAATTAAGGGAAGAAGTAACTAACTTGTTAGTCTTGAATTCCCCTTACCCCTTAGTTGTTCTGTCTGTTACCTGTTGTCTTATTTAGATTGTGAGCTCTTTGAGCAGGGACTGTCTTTATGTGTATGGTGTACAGCGCTGCATATGCCTTGTAGCGCTATAGAAGTGTTAAGTAGTAGTAGTAGTCTCACTCACACACACAAGGATTGACTTGGGCTGCACATACTGCAGCGGATCATGTTTATCCACTCCTAGCCTAACTGAGATAATATTTAACCATCTGTCTGACCTCATGTGCAACTTTCTTCAAATCAATCACCTTACTTTCTAATTCTTCCTACTTTCTTACTCATCTATATGTTACAACTTTGCCTTACCCTTCACTACCAATTATAATGTTCTTTTAGTACATATTGTGTTGTCATTGCAAGTAGTATACCAAGAGGGGCATAATTGAACGAAAACGTCTATCTCCATGGGCGTTTATCTCCGAGAACGGGTCCGTGAAGGGGCGGACCGAACCGTATTTTCGAAAAAAAATAGACATCCATGTTTTATTCGACAATTTGTGAGCTGGGCGTTTTTGTTTTTCAGTGATAATGGAAAATGAAAGCGCCCAGCTCAAAAACGAATAAATCCAAGGCATTTGTTCGTGGGAGGGGCCAGGATTCGTAGTGCACTGGTCCCCCTCACATGCCAGGACACCAACCGGGCACCCTAGGGGGCACTTTTACAAAAACAAAAAAAAAGGTAAGAGAGCTCCCAGGTGCATAGCACCCTTCCCTTGTGTGTTGAGACCCCCAAATCCCCCTCAAAACCCACTGCCCACAAGTCTACACGATTACTATAGCCCTAAGGGGTGAAGGGGAGTACCTACATGTGGGTACAGTGGGTTTGGGGGGGTTGGACGACTAAGCATTAAGCAGCACAATTGTAACAGGTGGGGGGAGATGGGCCTGGGTCCACCTGCCTGAAGTCCACTGCACCCCCTAACAACTGCTCCAGGGACCTGCATACTGCTGCCAGGGAGGTGGGTATGACATTTGAGGGTGAAAATAAAAAGTTGTGAAACATCATTTTTTGTGGTGGGAGGGGGTTAGTGACCACTGGGGGAGTCAGGGGAGGTCATCTCAGATTCCCTCTGGGGGTAATCTGGTCATTTAGGGCACTTTTTGGGGCCTTATTCGTGAAAAAACAGGGTCCAGGAAAAGTGCCCTAAATTCTAGCTACAAACGCATACTTTTTTTCCATTATCGGCGAAAGGCACCCATCTCTCCTCGGCCGATAACCACGCCCCAGTTCCACCTTCACCACGCCTCCGACACGCCCCCATCAACTTTGTACGCTTCCGCGATGGAGTGCAGTTGAAAACGTCCAAAATCAGCTTTCCATTATACCAATTTATTCGTTTTTGTGAGATAAACGTCTATCTCCCGATTTGGGTCGAAATCTAGGCGTTTTTCTCTTTCAATTATAAGGTGGCAAGCCATACTTCAGACTGTTGTTCGAATATTCTTACTGCTCTAATTGCCTCCTGCTCATGTTTGATCTATTCTTACTGTTCACCGCCTTGAGTGAATTCCTTCAAAAAGGCGGTAAATAAATCCTTAAAATAAATAAATAAAAAGAAATAAAACGCTTTAATGTGTTTTGCAGTAACCCTTTTCTTGCGCAGTAAGGGCCCTGCTTACTAAGCAGCGTTATAGGCGCATTAACATTTTTAATGTGCGTTAACCATGTACACGCATTAACCATATACGTGCCTACAAAATCCCTATAGGCGCCTACATGGTTAGCGCACACGCTAAGTGTAGGTGCGCTAAGAACACTAACCTACCTTTAGTAAACAGGGCCCAAAGGTGTCCTTTTATTAAGCTGCTGTAAAAGGGGGCCCTGCAGTAGCGGCGATGCACAGATTTGCCATGCGTGGAAGCCTCTTTTACTGCCACGGGTAAAAATGAAGAAAAATGAAATGGCTGTGCGGTAGGAACGCACTTGCCGTGCAGCCATTTTGATACCATAGCCTGAAAATTGTTCCTGTCTAATAGAGGCTTAATTCCTCAAAGCACTTTAAGCTTAATAGCCATTTTCAGTCTACCACTTTTTGTCTTTTTGCAGATGGCATGAAGATTTGTAACAGAGTGGACATCCAGAAGGAGTGAACAACATGAGAAGTGATCTACAAAAATCAGAAGCTTGGGCTAAACCTTGGCAGTTAAACTTTAATGTGAAGAAGTGCAGAGTGATGGGCTTGGGGGTGTTGGGGGGGGGGGGGGGGTGAGAGGCAGGAAGGGGCCAGAGCCTGAGGTGGGGGGCACATTTTGGTCTGCTGCCATCGTCGTCCCCCCCCACTGCCGCCGCCTCACCACTCCCTGCCGCTGCAATTTAATACCTTGGCTAGCGGGGGTCCCCAACCCCCGCCAGCTAAAGCTGTCATCCAGAGCCAGTCTCGGCACAGCCGCATTGCCTACACGCATTGTTCTACACGCTTTTAGTGAAATTGAGCATGCTCAGTTTCACTAAAAGGAGCGTGCCGGACGTGAGGGGAAGAGCGAGCAGGGCAGGCAATGTGGCAGCGCCGACACCAACGCTAGATGAAGGGTTCAGCTGGCAGGGGTTGGGGACCCCTGCTAGCAAAACCAGGGACCCAGAAGAAATTTTAGGGGGGGCTCAGGCCCCACGTACCTACCCCACTGTGATATGCACAGACCAGGATGACAGTATCTGAGGATCTCAAGGAAGAGAAACAATGTAACAAGGTTGTGGCCAAAGCCAGAAGGATTCTAGGCTGCACAGGGAGAGGCAAGCAGTAGAAAGGTGTTTTGCTCTTCTACAAGTGATGGGTGAGGCCCCACTTAGAATATTGAATTCGGTTTCGAAGGCTGTATCTCGCTAATGACATAAATAGACTTGAAGTAGTTTAGAGGAAGGGCAACAAAAATAGTATGGGGTCTGTGCCAGAAAGTGTATGTGAAGAGACTTGCAGCCCTGAATATATATACCCTAGAGGAAAGGAGGCACCGGGAAGATATTACACTGACATTTTAATACTTGAAAGGTATTCATGAACAAACAAATCTTTCCAAAGACGGGGAAGCTGTAGAATTAGAATACAGAAAATGAAGCAACAAGGAGGTCACCTCAGGAAAAACGTTTTCACTGAAAGAGTGGTGGATGCCTGGAATCCCCTTCCAGTGGAGCTTATGGGGACAAATGCAATGATAGAATTTACAAAGGCGCGGGGTAAACAGAGAAGATCCCTATGTAGAAAGACAAGGGAATCAAAGCAAGACTTAAATGACCCACACTTCAAAAAAGGTATAAAGGGGTGTAACTTGCACAGAGTGGCAGGTAGAACCCTAAAGAATGCAGCAAGGGATGTAACCTTCATAGAACAGCAGGTACAACCACAAACAAGAGGATAGAGGGATGTAACCTGTATGAAGAGGTAGGTACAGCCCTAAAAAAAAACGCGTGGAGGGGGTGGAACCTTCATGGAATGGCATGTACAACTCTAAGCAAAGGCATCAAGTGGTGTAACCTTCATGGAGCAGCAAATACAAGCTCAACAAGGGGCTAAAGGGATGTAACCTGTATGGAGAAGTACGTACAAACCTTAACAAGAGTGTACAGAGGTGTAACCTTCATGGAATGGCAGGTAGAACCCTAAACAAAGGCATCAAGGGGTGTAACCTTCATAGAGCAGCAGGTACAACCTCAAACAAGAGGATAGAGGGATGTAACCTGTATGAAGAGGTAGGTACAGCCCTAAAAAAAAACGCGTGGAGGGGGTGGAACCTTCATGGAATGGCATGTACAACTCTAAGCAAAGGCATCAAGTGGTGTAACCTTCATGGAGCAGCAAATACAACCTCAACAAGGGGCTAAAGGGATGTAACCTGTATGGAGAAGTACGTACAAACCTTAACAAGAGTGTAGAGAGGTGTAACCTTCATGGAATGGCAGGTAGAACCCTAAACAAAGGCATCAAGGGGTGTAACCTTCATAGAGCAGCAGGTACAACCTCAAACAAGAGGATAGAGGGATGTAACCTGTATGAAGAGGTAGGTACAGCCCTAAAAAAAAAAAAAAGCGTGGAGGGGTGGAACCTTCATGGAATGGCAGGTACAACTCTAAACAAAGGCATCAAGGGGTGTAACCTTCATGGAGCAGCAGGTACAACCTCAACAAGGGGCTAAAGGGATCATGTGACCTGTATGGAGAGGTACGTACAAACCTGAACAAGAGTGTAGAGAGGTGTAACCTTCATGGAATGGCAGGTAGAACCCTAAACAAAGGCATCAAGGGGTGTAACCTTCATGGAGCAGCAGGTACAACCTCAAACAAGGGAATAGAGGGATGTAACCTGTATGGAGAGGTAGGTACAACCCTAAACAGAGACATCAAGGGGTGCAAACTTGATGGAGCAGTATACAGAGTGGCAGATACAACTCTAGCCACAAGACTAGATCCAGATTTAGGCATAGGCTGCACATGCAACATACGCAACCACCTAGCTTACTAAATGTAAAAAGACCTGAAGTGGTGCAAAGAAAAGCTACAAAAGTGGTATGGGATTTGCGTTACAAGATGTACGAGGAGAGATTTACTGACCTGAATATGCATACCCTGGAGGAAAGGAGAAACAGGGGTGATATGATACAGATGTTCAAATATTTGAAAGGTATTAATCTGCAAACAAACCTTTTCCAGAGATGGGAAGGTGGTAGAACTAGAGGACATTAATTGAGGTTGAAGGGGGGCAGACTCAGGAAAAATGTCAGAAAATATTTTTTCACAGAGAGGGTGGTGGATACTTGGAATGCCCTCCCGCAGGAGGTGGTGGAGATGAAGATGATAATGGAATTCAGAAATGCGTGGGATAAACATAAAGGGATCCTGTTCAGAAGGAATGGATCTACAGACGCTTAGCAGAGATTGGGTGGCAACACCGGTAATTGGGAAGCAAAGCTAGTGCTGGGCAGACTTCTACAGTCTGTGCCCTGAAAATGGCAAGGACAACTCAAGGTCAAGTATACATATAGAGTAGCACGAACAATGAGTTTATCTTGTTGGGCAGACTGGATGGACCGCAATCTACTATGTTACTATGAACCAAGCAACCAGACCAAGGATAGCGTCATCACCCATTTACTTTAAGACTGTCCACAAGTGCCATTTCAAAGAGGCACCATTACGACACTCTGGTTCTACACCCTCACTCCTCTTTTCCAGTCTTCAGGAGCCTCCATTGGCTTTCTGAGCTACAAGGGATTATCCATGCCTTCACCCTCTGGTCATGCTTGAGGGCACTGATATCTGAGATCCAACCCTGTATCTGACACAAATCCATTCTGAGATAACAGATTACTCCCTTCATTGGCTAAGGGGGTTTCTTCCATTTTGTGTCCTAGGGTGATCATGTCTGTATATGTGATTTTGCTGGCCTGCAGTACATATAAAACTCATGCATTTTGCAGGTGTTTCTGACAATGTAATATGCTGAGTTACCATATTTATTTCTTCATTGGGATTTATGAAGAGATTCACTCAAGGCAGTGTACAAGAAGGAACAGTTTAACATAAAACTTACAATTGTGTTAACAGCATAACAATAGTGCAATGAACAAATATAAGCATATGTTTTTAATTGTGCATTTCATATTTTATTTCTATAAATTCTGACTCTTCTGCAGCGTCATACGGATTTTCCTTTTTCAGGAATGGACATGCCATGACATAAAGGACTGAAGCTAATTGCAATGAGTGTATCAGGACCTGAAAAAGCCAGACAATGACTAAGAGCATTGTCATGTAGAGTGAAGGGTTCAGTGCAAGGCTGAACCAGTGAGTGACTGATATAGACAGAACTGCTAGAAAAATCTGCATGCTGATTCGATGGGCACCTAAATTCAGCAACTGGTGCCTGTCAGAAGAAATGCCACACCTCTAGCAGTGCCAGGGCTGGGGAGAGGTGTAGCAGCTGTTGGCAGCACCAGCAATGTCTGGACTTGGGTGAGGCATGGTAGCTGCCAACTCTTGCACAGCAGGGTCAAGGCCAGGGCGAGAGTAGACAGAGAGGGAGAGGAAGAGGTAGAAAGAAAAAGGGGAGGAGTGTCTAGAGGAAGTGAAAGAAACTGGGAGGGAGTTGGGAGCTTTAGGAGGGTGATACAGTGGGTGGAAGGTCCTAGAGAAGAATGGAAAGCAACCAGAAGAGGGAGGGAAGGAGTGGCCTAGTGGTTAGGGTGGTGGACTTTGGTCCTGAGGAACTGAGTTCGATTCCCACTTCAGGCTCAGGCAGCTTCTTGTGACTCTGGGCAAGTCACTTAACCCTCCATTGCCCAATGTAAGCCGCATTGAGCCTGCCATGAGTACACATGTAACAAAAATAAAATAGATACTATTGGAGATTCAACATGGAATGTTGCTACTATTGGAGATTCTACATGGAATGTTGCTATTCCACTAGCAACATTCCATGTAGAAGGCTGCACAGGCTTCTGTTTCTGTGAGTCTGACGTCCTGCACGTATGTGCAGGACGTCAGACTCACAGAAGCAGAAGCCTGCGCGGCCACATTGGTGATCTGCAAGGGCCGACTTCTACATGGAATGTTGCTAGTGGAATAGCAACATTCCATGTAGAATCTCAAATAGTAGCAACAGTGGAGGAGTGGCCTAGAGGTTAGGGTGGTGGACTTTGCTCCTGGGGAACTGAGTTTGATTCCCATTCCCACTTCAGGCACAGGCAGCTCCTTGTGACTCTGGGCAAGTCACTTAACCCCTCCATTGCCCCATGTAAGCCGCATTGAGCCTGCCATGAGTGGGAAAGCGCAGGGTACAAATGTAACAAAATAAAATAGATACTATTGGAGATTCTACATGGAATGTTGCTACTATTGGAGATTCTACATGGAATGTTGCTATTCCACTAGCAACATTCCATGTAGAAGGCTGCGCAGGCTTCTGTTTCTGTGAGTCTGATGTCCTGCACGTACGTGCAGGACGTCAGACTCACAGAAGCAGAAGCTTGCGCGGCCACATTGGTGATCTGCAAGGGCCGACTTCTACATGGAATGTTGCTAGTGGAGGAGTAGCCTAGTGGTTAGGGTGGTGGACTTTGGTCACTTAACCCTCCATTGCCCCATGTAAGCCACATTGAGCCTGCCATGAGTGGAAAAGCACAGGGTACAAATGTAACAAAACAAAAAAACCATATGTGGAAGTAGGGTAAGAAGCTGTGTTGCAGGGTGAGGCCTAGAAAGTTGAAGGGGGGAAGAATGCCGTGAAGCAGGGTTAAGAGTTAAGGATCAGTGTGGGAGAAACAGCACCTGAATAAAGAGAAATGGGACTTGATATACCACCTTTCTAAGGTTTTTGCAACTACATTCAAAGTGGTTTACATATATTCAGGTACTTATTTTGTACCAGGGGCAATGGAGGGTTAAGTGACTTGCCGAGAGGAGCTGCAGTGGGAATCCAACTCAGTTCCCCAGGATCAAAGTCCACTGCACTAACCACTAGGCCACTCCTCCAGGGTAGCAGAATGCCTGGAGAAGAGGGAAGGAGAAACAACAACAAAAAAAAAAGGAAAAACTAATAAGGAAAAATGAAGGAAAAAAAATCAAATGAAATCATTTGTGATTGTGTCAGGGTTGCTCTTATGGACTGCATTGGCCATGATGATGAGTGGGACAACCCTTGGTTAGCTGTGCTTGTGGCTGGGCAGCCGTGCTCCATGGTGGTGGCCCTGGGCTACTGGTCACTGATGACAGCCTTGCTGGTCCATGCTGGGCTGATGAGACCATTGTTTTAACAGGAGCTTAGTCAAGATCGGGAGGCGGGGCTCAGGGCCGGTCTTAGCAAGTGCGGGGCCCTATGCAGACCAATTTAGTGGGGCCCCATCCTAGCCCCGCCTACCCTAGCCCCGCCCCACCCTAGCTCCACCCCATTGATAAGATTATTCCATTTTTAGAACATTTTTTTATTTACGAAATTTCAAATAAAGACAAATGAAGCTAAACTTGTACAAAAAAAACTGATTGAAATAATAAGCACAATGCTATCATGAAACCTCCCCTCCCCAGAAATTATTCAGTTCAAGTCCACTACAATTAGTAGCGGACCCAAGCCGGGGGTGGATGCCGTGCCGGGGGTGGCGGGAGCGGAGTGGCCGAGCCGCGGGAATGGGGATCATCTCAGGTGACTAAGGCGAGCAGCGGCGGAGGTCGGAGCAGAGGCACAAGCGAGGCAGAGTTGAGGCGCTCTGCGGGGCCCCCTTAGGCGCGGGGCCCTATGCGGTCGCCTTGGTCGCCTCTGCCTAAGACCGGCCCTGGCAGGGCTGGTGGTTGGGAGGCAGGGATAGTGCTGGACAGACTTGTACGGTCTGTGCCAGAGCTGGTGGTGGGCAGCGGGACTGGTGGTTGGGAGGCAGGGATAGTGCTGGACAGACTTGTACGGTCTGTGCCAGAGCCGGTGGTTGGGAGGCAGGGCTGGTGGTTGGGAGGTGAGGATAGTGCTGGGCAGACTTATACGGTCTGTGCCAGAGCCGGTGGTTGGGAGGAGGGGCAGGTGGTTGGGAGGCGGGGATAGTGCTGGGCAGACTTATACGGTCTGTGCCCTGAAGAGCACAGGTACAAATCAAAGTAGGGTATACACAAAAAGCAGCAAATATGTTATCTTGTTGGGCAGACTGGATGGACCGTGCAGGTCTTTTTCTGCCGTCATCATCATCTACTATATGTTTCTATGGCTTGGGTACTGTTTTATAATTGTTATGAATTGCCTGTTTACTAATAACAAATAGTAATTATAAAGGCAGGTAATAAATCCCAATTAGAATATAACATAAGAATAGCTATACTGGGTCAGACCAATGGCCCATATAGCCCAGTATCCTAACAGTGGCCAATCCGGGTACCTGGCAGGAATCCAATTACTAACTAAATACATAAAAACAAGCAAACAAGCCAGCTGTAGCCAAATTTATACCAATATCCTGTGTATGTTGTAATATGTTTAGGGCCTGAGCTGCCCCTTTCACTTCTCAGTGAGGAGGGAGGAGACAGGTGCTCCGTCCTCAAAGATCTGGATGGATATAGTGGATGTGGGGTTATGGCCGTGTATGTTATGCTTTGTTTTCAGTCCTTTGTTTCCTGGCTAGGACTGCACTTACCTCTCTCTGCATCCAGCCTGTACACCCCTCACAGAGTCCCTCCCCCCACCCCACTCAGGAACTGTGAGTTCTGTCTGTTCAGTATCCCTAACCTGTCTGCCCAAGGAGAAGGAAGCAGGCCTCAGACTTTAAAAACTAGGTCTACTGCACAATAGCCCTCAGTTTTATACTGTTGACAAGAAGTACAAAAGTTAGGTTAGTAAAAAAACAAAACGTAGTTTTGCTTTTCTGACTCAGCAAAATTAAGTGTATGTAGTTCTGAAGAGAAATGATCCAAAACAAAAACAAAATGAGCATAGGCATATTAAGGCCTTTCGTGAATCAGAAGAAATGAGACAAGGTAGCAAAGATCAGCTGTCTAGTCATAAGGTGCCTCTCATGACAGCTCAGCTCGGCTTTGCATCCCTACCGTACGTAAAGGGCTACACTCCAGACAAAGCATGGCCCTCCTGAAATGTGTGGAGACAGACCTCAGTGAACATCAAATATACTGCAGGAACTGAAACGACGCAAAATACAGAGGGCAAAGAAAAGAACTGGCTGAACACCGAGACTGCGTATCAACCAATACAGGAAGAGGATACCCCTCCCCCCTATAATCAAGTGACAGTCTCAGCTGACTGAAGATATTAAAGGGAAGGTATCTGTATTCAATAGTGGCATGGCTACTGGGGTGCCTGGATCCCTGCTTTGGGCTTAGCCCCCCCCCCCCCCAAAAAGTGAGACACCGTTGCTACGACTGGTGGGGATACCCAAGTTCCACCAGTGGAAGAGGCCCTCCGGCAGCTGGAAACGCACCAGTGCTCGTGGTTGGTGGCGCTTTCCATGGGCCACTGCCATGCCTCTTCTCCCCTCCCCCATGCAAAAAAACTGAGCAGGCATGGGGACGACCAGGAAAAAATCTGCACCAAGCACTATTCTATAAGGGCCACCCTTTATGGACTAGCGCTTAACAGATTCTTGCATTCACTTTGTGCGCGAGGACACCTGCTGAAATCTGATGCAAGTTGAGAGTGCAACCCTGGTATTATATGCTTCCTTTAAGGAGTGGCCTGCAAATGTTTTTTTTCGTGTGAGCAACAAGTTTTAAAAAACAAAAATATTTGAGCGCCAGTATTAACAATGCATTTCTGTATATAGCACAAAAAAGAAACATTTTAGTGAGCAACCATGTAAAACCTGTGAGTGACACTCCTAAAATGTATGAACAATCGCTCAATACGCTCCGCGTAGAGAGAACATTGCCGGTATTCTAGAACACTGACCTGCCCATTCACCTCCCATAGCCACACCCCCTTTTCTGTTGCACACGAGACACTTTGGGCACACAGTGTTAAAGAATAGCAAATAAGTCCAAATTAATGCTAATTAACATCAATAATTGTTAACGGCTGATTAAATAATTAGTTTGCATGCTGATCTCAGATCCGTGACCAAATATGAGTGCCATACTTAGAATCTGGGGGTTACCGTCTAATTTCTATGGTACACAACTCCAAGGGGGGGAGCATGGATCTGGGAAGGGCATGGGTGGGTCATGGACGTGCCAAGCAATGAGGTGCTGTGTAATAGAATACAGTCAGTCATGCGCCTAACTGCCATTATTTAGGCGTGTGCATTTATACCAGACGTTAACTGCTCGTGCTTAAAATTAGGCACAAAATTGTGGACTTACACGAGGATTCTTTAATGACTATTACACATGTAATTACCAATAGAGAATTCATGCTTAGTACTAGATTCTATATATCACACCTAAAAAATTGGTGCTGAAATGAAATACGCCTAAGCGTATTCTATAAAGTACACCTTAATTTAGGTGTGCTTTATAGAATAAGCCTACATTTCCATGTGGTTTATAGAATACGTCTGGAGTCATCCACGTAAAACTTGGTGTAAATCCAGATGCCTAAATTAAGCACGGACCGGGTGTATTCTGTAACAACTCACATAGATTTTAGAAAGGCCCCCTTTTCAACTATGCGACTTAGAATTTACACACATCACGCTATCGAATGTGCTTAGACACAGTTTATAATCTAATCAAGACAGTCAAACAGGACAAATAATAAGGGAGAAGGGAATTACTCAAGGTGGGAATTATAAAACAGACATGGGTACTGATCAAGTGAATAGGAGTTAGAACTTACAAGCAGCCTCAAAAAGGTGGGCTTTTAGCCTGGATTTGAAGACAGCCTGAGCTGGAGGTTGACGTACTGATTCAGGAAGTCTATTCCAGGCATATGGTGCAGCAAGATAAAAGGAATGGCATCTGGAGCTGGCAGTGGAGGAGAAGGGTGCAGATAAGAAAGATTTACCCGATGAAAGGAACCAGATAAGAGAGATTTACCCGATGAAAGGAGTTCCCAGGGAGGAGTGTAGAGAGAGATAAGAGTGGAGAGGTACTGAGGAGCTGCAGAGTGAATGCACTTGTAAGTCAATAAGAGGAGTTTGAATTGTATGCAGAAATAGATAGGGAGGCAATGAAGGAGAGGGTTAATATGAGCATAGCGACACTGGAGAAATTTAAGTCATGCAGCAGAGTTTTGAACAGATTGAAAGGGAGAGAGATGGTTTGGTGGGAGACCTGTGACAAGCAAGTTGCAGTAGTCTAAGCGAGAGGTGATAAGAGTGTGGATAAGGGTTTTGGTAGTGTGCTCAGAAAGGAAGGGACAAATTTTGGTTATGTTATAGAGAAAGAAACGACAGGTTTTAGCAATCTGTTGGATTTGTGCAGAGAAAGAGAGGGGAGTCAAAGATGACCCCAAAGTTACGAGCTGATGAGACAGAGAAGATGATAGTTATCCACAGAGAAAGAGAATGGGGGAAGAGGAGAGGTGGATTTAGGGGGAAAGATAAGAAGCTCAGTCTTGGCCATGTTTAGTTTCAGATGGCGGTGAGACATCCGGGCAGCAATGTCAGACATAAAGGGTGAGACTTGGGCCTGGATTCCTGCTGAAATTTCTGGTATGGAGAGCTAGATCAGTATCATCAGCATAAAGATGATACTGAAAACCATGGAAGAAGATCAGAGCACCAAGGGATTAAGTATAGATGGAGAAAAGAAGAGGTCCCAAGACAAAGCCCTGAGGTACACCAACTGATGGTGGGATAGCAGTGGAGGAGGATCCACCAGAGCATACACTAAAAGTGTCATGAGAGAGATAAGAGGAAAACCAAGAAAGAACAGAGCCCTTAAATCCAAGTGAGGACAGTATATCAAGGAGTAGGTGGGGATCAACAGTGTCAAAAGCAGTAGATAGATCGAGAAGGATAAAATAGAGACCTTTGGATCTGGCCAGGAACAGGTCATTGGAGACTTTAGCAAGGGCTGTTTTTAACAACAGGCTCTCTCTCCGGGCATAGCCAGCTGTACAATGTGTGTGTAGGGGGGGCCGAGGTGGATTGGGGGGCAATGCACTCCTCACTCTCCCCTCCGCCCCCCATGCAGGCATGCAAGGCATATCTTTGCTGGCAGGGATGCCGACTATCTTTCTCTTTTGATCTAGGAACAGGGAAAAAAAAAGATTTTTAATGCTCCCAGGTTTCAACCTAATTCATGTTTAATGTGGGAATATAAATGTCATAAATAACTTAAAATAAGTAAATAAACAGATAGAAACTCTGGATGTTGAGCACCTGATTCTCATATTATGATATCTGTTTTAGTAGAAAAAAATCTCTGCATGAATACAATACGTGCTAGAGTGTCCCTATAACCAGCCCCTCCTCCAAATGACACACTAATTACAATTTTTATAACAATTTACTACTCTACCTATGAAAAGCTGGCATGTTTGAACACATAAGTGAGATTAAATAAACATGCTACCAACATTAAAGAATGGCAACATGGATGCAGCAGCTCAAAGAACTGTTTGCTTTGTTTGGGATGATGGCTGCGTGGGGTAGGGGAAAGAGACAAACCTCTGAGGAATCTTGACTTAATATGTCTTCTGTTCTCAATCTAACCTCTGAGCTGCAGCCCTGCATGCACTATTGCCAGCTTCCTTTCTTCTCCTGGTCCGGTACTTCGGTGGCCTGAAGCAAGAACCTTGAGCTGCGATCCTCATGTTGCGGCAGGCAAAACAAAAAAGAGCATGAAACCGTGCGCGGGGCCGTAGCCCTGCACGCGCTGCTGCCAGCTTCCTTCCTGCTCCCTCCCCTCAGGGTGTAACTTCCTGTTTTGGAGAGGGAGGAGGAAGGGAGCCGGCAGCGGCACACGCAGGGCTACGACCCCACGCACGGTTTCATGCTCTTTTTTGTTTTGCTGCGAGGGTCGGACTCGGAGTGAGACGTCCAGCCACAGGGCAGCTGGAGCTGATGCTGCCAGGAAGGGACCTGAGCCACCCCAGCCCAAACGGCTCTGGCGAGCCGGTGCGAGCCGGCTCCAGCACACCACTGGTTGGAGGTGAAGGCACTTTAAGGAGAGAGTTCAGTGTGGCAAAGAGACGTCAAGGGTTTGAGCCAAGAGAATTTGTCAAGTGGATGTAGTAGTCCTGTTTGGCAAGTGAAAGAGCAGGCTGGAAGGAGCTCAGCAAGAATTTGAAATGTATGAAGTCAGCATGGGTACGGGATTGTCAGCACTGATTGTCTTGCTTACTAATTAAGTTGTGTGTGCAAATCTAGAATATGACGGTATTTGTGCACGCAACCTAAGTCACGCTATATATATTTTTTTTGTTGTTACATTTGTACCCTGCGCTTTTCCACACATGGCAGGCTCAATGCGGCTTACATGGGGCAATGGAGGGTTAGGTGACATGCCCAGAGTCACAAGGAGCTGCCTGTGCCTGAAGTGGGAATCAAACTCAGTTCCTCAGTTCCCCAGGACCAAAGTCCACGACCATAACCACTAGGCCACTCCTCCACTCCAGAATATATAGAATCCCAGGGTTCGTGCCCAATGGTTTTGTGCCTATCTTTGTGCAACTTTTGTAGAATTTCCCCCCCATAGGTGCAAACTGAAGATATCTTTGCAACTGCACCTCTTGTCATTTGTTATTCTGCCTGCTTATCAAGCAACACTTCGTCTATGCCAGTCCGTCCTGCTTTTGAAACATGCTACTTGCACTGGCATCCATGCTAGGGTAACATATCATTACCTTCTCTCACTCTCTTCATTACCACAGCCAGGACATCCTGCTCGCCACTCAGTCTTCTGCTCTCTCTGTTGAAACTTGCATTTTACTTAGACTACATGTCTATTGCAGAACAGGCGAGTTAGCAAAACAATTGCTTTCCCCATATTTAAATTCCAGGGACTGATACAGAAAGTATATGTTAGCACTGGGTTTCCTGACACATGCCTAAAAGAAAACTTTTCTCCCCGATGCACTAAGTAAATAAAATGTAAATGGATTGTATGCAAAAACTGTGCTAATGTGGGAAAGCATGCCAGATGCATGGGCACATGGTTCTCTGCTAATGACAAGTACATTTGGCATACAAGAAATATGAGTATCTGGAGTTATATACGCTGGAATGCTATTCTGCACATCCAATTTTTCCAATACTAACATAAGAATAGCCATTCTAGGTTAGGCTGATGGTCCATCTAGTCCAGTATCTTGGGCCAATCTAAGTCACACAAGTACCTGGCAGAAACCCAAATAGTAGCAACATTCTATTCTACAAATCCCAGGGCAAGCAGTGGCTTCCCCATGTCTGTCTCAATAGCAGACTATGGACTTTTCCTCCAGGAACTTGTCCAAATCTTTTTTAAATCCAGACATATTAACTGTCCTCCTCTTCACATCATGGACCAGGATTAGTGAGCAGGAGGAAGGGGAGAACTGAGGGGCAGAGGGATGGGGAAGGAGAGGAGAGAGGTGAGTGAGGGGTGGGAGAAGTGGAAATGGAGGTAGGAGGGTCATGAGAAATAAGGAGTGGTAGGGAAGAGCTATCAAGGTGACAGATAAGAAAATAAGAGGGTGGGAGGAAAAGAAATGGAGAAGGAGAGCATGAGGGAGAATGAAAAAGAGATGGGAAAAGGAAGGAAGGAGAGCAAGTAGAGGTGAGAAGGTGAGAGGCAAATTGAAGGAGGGGGAAAAGAGAGTCAGTGTGAAGGCAAAAAGGGCTTAATTTTTGGGGGGAATGACCTGGAATGCAATTCTACCATTTAATTTCAGAGCAGCAGTGGTGTTGTACTCCAGGCCCTCCCTTCCAGACAGTCTGCAGGGAAGAGGAGGGGAGGGGTGAGCCTGGAGCAGAGCAAAGAACAGTTGTTACTCTGCATATCCTGGGTCCTCTCTTTCTTAGTTGCTCTCATCTCCAGCCTAACCTGTCTCTTTTTCAGCCCCTCATCCTCTATTATGGCCATCCTTTATGCTGAGGACCATCCTTTCACAAAGCTGGCTTGCAGAGGGCTTCCTGATCCATGTAGCACCACTTTCATGGTATTTGCTATGCGATCTATGGGAATCTGTGCAGCTCAGGAGGCTGATGCTCTGTGAAGGGTGCTGGCTGCGCAGGGGGGTGGAGTAATGTTCATCTATTGCTGTGGCCAAACGGAGTTTTCAAGCCTGTGGACTGCATTATATCTTTTCATACAGTGTATTTCTCTTGTTTGGCCAGCAGGTGGTGTTTGTTTTCTGTTTTAAAGCAGTTGCAGAAAAGACTTTTCTTTTTCAGGGGGTCTTTTACTAAAGATTAGCTTCAGTTATCTGCAGCAGAGCCCATAGAAATAAAATGGGCCCTGCTGCAGATAACTCAAGCTAATCATTAGTAAAAGAACCCCTCAGTTTAAGCATTGTGGGCAGGTAACCTGCAGTGCCATTGGACAGATACTTTCAAAGTTGGTGCTGTGGGCTCTGATTGGCTCTGGAGTTCAAATCCAGTTGGAGGTACTGGATTTTCTCCAGTCTCAGATAGGGAGTGCAGAGGGTAAACATCTCTGCCCTAAGGCCCTGTTCAAGAACTCTGAGCAGATATTTTCCTGAAACTCCCCAGGTGCTACCCAGGTAGTGACAGTGTTTAAATAGTTTTAATATTGATTCTTATTCAGTTACCTGTTATTCCTTGTTGTTTTTCTACCTGTTTTATATCATCTACTATTCTATTTCTGTGATAATAAACCCATTAGTGTATTAGCACTGATGTCTTGGACTAAGAATTCTGGTGGTTTGTGTTTGAGGTCTGTGAGTGCTTTCTAGGAACTGTGGGACCCCTGGGAGTGTGGCCCCAGTGTCCTGAAATCACCAGGGAATAACTTGAGAGTGGGAGACTCACCCAGAGGCAAGCGGGACCCAATCAGTGGAAGGAAGGTGCAGTGTAGAGCACGTGCACAGTTGTAGGCGGGCCTGAACAGTGCTGGGGACAGATCCTCCAGGTTGCCGCAGGGTTAACCCCAGGTGGGTGCTAGGTGTTTCGTGCCAATTGCCCTTACTGGCTCCCTACCTATTAGCATTTTCCTCCTGCGTGGGGGAGCCCAGAATTTGGGGTTTATTTCTGTCACTGCAAACACATAGCATTTGTACAGAAGCTGGGGTGGCAAGCCATATTTTGGGGGTGATATTTGTCACCCCTTGCCACTCTGTAGTGAGGCCTATGTTCATCTAACTGTGAGGAGGACGTCAGACTCGGGTTTCCAACAGTGTTCTCCCATTTTCCATCTATGAACAAAATGTAAGGAAGTTGCCAAAGTGAGTTTAACAGGTGATGTGAATGAGCAGACTAGATAGGCTGTAAGCAGTGGCATAGGAAGAAGGGGCGGTGGGGCGGTCCACCCCGGGTGCACGCCGCTGGGGGGTGTCGGCTCCGCTGGTTCCCTGCTCTCTCTGCCCCGGAACAGGTTACTTCCTCTTCCGGGGCAGAGAGAGCAGGGAACCAGCGGAGCCAACGCAGCTCCCAGTGACCTGCACTGGGGGCGAATCGGCCCTTCCGCCTGTCCCTCGCCGCTTTCCGATGTAAGTACGCGCTCGAGGGGGGAGTGCGCTCCGGAGGGGGGTGCGCAGCGGCGACCCGCCCCGGGTGTCAGCTGCCCTCGCTACGGCACTGGCTGTAAGGTCTTTATCTACCATCATGTTCTATGTTTCTCGTTTCTATGTCAAACCCTAGGATGATGCAGTAAGAAGCAGAACACAGTGTTCCCACCATCTGTCATCACCTGCAAAGCACAGCTTTTGATTAGATGTTGCAGCAGCAACTAAAATAACTGGGCTTAAAGTAGACCAGCAGCCCAATCTTATATAAGACACAGAGAGAATGCAACAGGAAACAGTGACAGTGAGGCATATTTTCAAAGCACTTTGGGAGGCTAAGTTCCATAGGTTTCTATGGAACTTTGGGAGGCTAAGTGCTTTGAAAATGAGCCTGATAGTAACATAGTAACATAGTAGATGAGGGCAGATAAAGACCTGCATGGTCCATCCAGTCTGCCCATGACAAACTCATATGTGTATACCTTACCTTGAATTTGTACCTGTCCTTTTCAGGGCATAGACCATATAAGTCTGCCCAGCAGTATTTCCCGCCTCCCAACCACCAGTCCCGCCTCCCATCACCGGCTCTGGTACAGACCGTATAAGTCTGCCCTCCCCTATCCTCGCCTCCCAACCACCACCCCCTCTTCCCCCCAACTGCTCCGCCACCCAATTTCAGCTAAGCTTCTGAGGATCCATTCCTTTTGCACAGGATTCCTCTATGCATATCCCACGCATGTTTGAACTCCGTTACCGTTTTCATCTCCACCACCTCCCGCGGGAGGGCATTCCAAGCATCTACCACCCTCTCTGTGGAAAAAATACTTCCTGACATCTTTCCTGAGTCTGCCCCCCTTCAATCTCATTTCATGTCCTCTCGTTCTACCGCCTTCCCATCTCCAGAAAAGATTTGTTTGCGGATTAATACCTTTCAAATATTTGAACGTCTGTATCATATCACCCCTGTTCCTCCTTTCCTCCAGGGTGTACATGTTCAGGTCAGCAAGCCTCTCTTCATACGTCTTGGAACGTAAATCCCATACCATCCTCGTAGCTTTTCTTTGCACCGCTTCCATTTTTTTAACATCCTTCGCAAGATACGGCCTCCAAAACTGAACACAATACTCCAGGTGGGGCCTCACCAACGTCTTATACAGGGGCATTAAAACGTCCTTTCTTCTGCTGGTCACTCCTCTCTCTATACAGCCTAGCAATCTTCTAGCTACTGCCACCGCCTTGTCGCACTGTTTCATCGCCTTCAGGTCCTCAGATACTATCACCCCAAGATCCCTCTCCCCGTCCGTGCCTATCAGACTCTCCCCGCCTAACACATACGTCTCCCTTGGATTTCTACTCCCTAAGTGCATCACTTTGCATTTCTTCGCACTGAATTTTAATTGCCAAACGTTAGACCATTCTTCTAGCTTCTTCAGATCTTTTTTCATGTTTTCCACACCCTCCGGGGTGTCCACTCTGTTGGAAATCTTGGTGTCATCTGCAAAAAGGCAAACTTTACCTCGTAACCCTTCGGCAATGTCACTCACAAATATATTGAACAGAATGGGCCCCAGCACCGATCCCTGAGGCACTCCACTACTCACCTTTCCCTCCTCCGAGCAAACTCCATTCACCACCACCCTCTGGCGTCTGTCCGTCAAGCAGTTCCAGTGTCCAGTGCAAACATAGTGCCACATAAAATAACTGAATGGCAAAAGCAGGGCCAGTACTAGACATGATGGGGCCCAGGGCAAACACTAGCAAGGATTCCCCGAAGTTTGCTTGCAGATTGTCCCTCTTTCAACTTCAGGCAGGTCTGAGGACCCCAATGACACAGGGGCTCATTGCCCATCCCTAATGCCAGCCCTGGGCAAAAGCAAACATTTGAATAAAGATGAGGGAACAGCTAAAAAACAAAATTCTGTAAGAATAAGTTAACATATCACTATTGCCAAACTACCAAAACGTGAGCAGTCTCTCCCATTCCTGTCTTCTCGCCCCCCAGCAGCATGGTTTGAGTGCATTTATGAGCAGCTAATCCACCGAGAAAGCTATTCTCCAACAGCTGCACTGTTCCCTTCTAAATCCAGCATGTGAAGCCGTAAGAGCCCTGCACATTTGATTAGCTACAGCCGTGCATGTTGCTAGATGCAGGGTCCTGCATCCGCACAAAGGGGTAACATGCAGCCAGCGGCAGGGGTTGTTTTTGTAAACGCTGACCATAGCAGGCAAATTTAGACTTCCATTTTTAATGCTGAGCAATGTCTGGGCAAAGGCATTGAATCTCCAGGTTAGCCATGACAACCAGAAGTTATGTAGGTCTGGCTATGTCTCTGTATAGCTGTAGGTGGGATGAGAATATGAATCTGTCCTGGTTGCAATCCCCAATTTGTTCTAAAGAAAAGCAGAGTCAGTGCAAGGGTGGTGGGCACCAGAGCTGGCTCAACCTATGAACCAGGTGAGGAACTGGCTTAGGGCACCAGTGATAAAGGGCACCAAAATTCCAGTCTGGCATCTCTCCCCCCCCATCTGCCCACACTTCACTATCCACGGGATGGAGGGAGCAAAGAGAGAGGGGGAGATGCCGTAATGGGATTTTGGTGCCCTTTATCACCAGTAAAGGGGGGGGGGGGGGTGAGAGAAAGGTGGAGATACCAGATTGTGAAGGCGGAGGTGTCAATGCAAGTATTGCCATACTGGGTCAGACTGAAAGTCCATCAAGTCCAGCATCCTGTTTCCAACAGTGGCCAATCCAGGTCACATGCATTTAGCAAGATCCCAAAAAACTACAATACATTTTACACTGCTTATCCTAGAAATAAGCTGTGGATTTTCCCCAAGTCCATTTTAATAATGGTCTACGGACTTTTCCTTTAGGAAGGCATCCAAACCTTTTTTCAACCCCACTAAGCGAACTGCTTTTACTACATTCTCTGGCAATGAATTCTAGATTTAATTACACGTTGAGTGAAGACATATTTTCTCCAATTTGTTTTAAATTTACTATTTTGTAGCTTCATTGCATGCCCCTTAATCCTATTAGTTTTGGAAAGAGTAAACAAGCGATTCACATCTCCCCGTTCAACTCCACTCATTATTTTATAGACCTCTATCATATCTCCCCTCAGCTGTCTTTTCTCCAAGCTGAAGAGCCCTAGACACTTCAGTCTTTCCTCATGGAGAAGTCATCCTATCCCATTTATCATTTTTGTCGCCCTTCTCTGTACCTTTTTTAAGATGCGGTGACCAGAACTGAACACAATATTCAAGGTGCAGTCGCACCATGGAAGGAAACAAAGGCATTATAACATCCTCATTTTTGTTTTCCATTCCTTTCCTAATAATACCTAACATTCTATTTGCTTTTTTAGCCGTCGCCACACACTGAGCCAAGGGTTTCAATGTAACGGTCTAGATCCCTTTCTTGGTCAGAGATTCCTAAGGTGGAACCTTACATTACGTAGCTGTCATTCGGGTTCCTCTTTCCCACATGCATCACTTTGCAAAAGTTGGCTTAGGTAGGGCATCACTGTCCCTTGAGCTGGCCCTTCTGGGCACCCTAGGGGAACATTCAGCCTTACACCCCCCCCCCCCCACCCCCTCAATTAACTTTCAGGCCTCAAGCCTTCAGTCTCCCCTCCAAGATTTTGATGATTAAATTCAGTAATCATTATTATCACACAAGCTTCCTATAAAAAAGCAAGTTAAAGTATGTGTTGATGGGTCTTTGAATTTCTGGTTGTCAGCACCTACTGTGCTTTGACTGTAGTTGCTTTTTACTACCCCAGGCGACCACCCACTCTCGCCTAATGGTTGGGCTGCTGGCCCTACAGCAATGCAGGAAAACAAAATCCCAGGGCTCAGCCGTCAGGCAAGGCACATCTCCACAGTCAGACACGTGAGTGTTTAGGCTGAGTGTTCTTCTAAAAGTCTATTTTAACATACACGGATTCAGTGTGGCTCTAGAGTTTATTTATCTAGACTCAGCTGAAAATTAAACCATTCTTCTAACCATATATAGTCTGTACCTCGTGCCTATCTGCATCTACGGGGTGGGATTCACAAAGAGCTGGATGTGTAGCTTGGGCGTGTTGTAATTAATGGTCCAGTGTTAATATAAGCATAGGTGCAGGTGACTAAACTACGGAGCTGTTACCTTTGTGGGTGGCAGACCATGCGTGTAATTCGAAGCGTGAGTGACAGCTCGCTTGGAAAACTCACAAACGCCCGAGCTCCCGTGTACGTTTCTGCTAAATGTCAGCCCGGGAAGGAAAGTTATTGATGTTTTTTCAAAGTGAAAGAGGAGGAGCCGTCCCGCTGCTATTGGCCCAGAGGAACTGGTGCTGCTAAGGGTGGGTCAGGTGTGTCCAGATTCAGAAACTCAAGATTAGAGCCTAAGACAGGCGCCCGGAGGGGGCGAAAAGAAAGAGGGAAGCTGGAATTTGGGGAAAGTTAATTTAGCAGAGAGTGAAGAGAGCAAAAGAGATTACGTGAGTAGAAGTCTTGCTAGAGCCAGAGCACCCTGAGAAAGTCACTAAAAGAGCGATCAGAGGCACCGAGGTAAAAGTTAGAGAGGGAAAGTTTGCGCGGAGATGCTGAAACAGCGCGAGGAAGCGATGTAGCCTAATCAAACGAACGTGACCTCACCCGGCTCTTCGGCTACCAGAACAGGTCACTCGCCCGGAATCTGGTAAAGGGACTTACATAACCCGGGAACGCAGGTAAAGGATACAACGAAAGCAACATCAGCTCGTGAGAGGATCAGGGAACAAAAAAAGAAAAACAAGTCTGACAGCTTGCATAGCAGAGAAGGAACGAAATAAGCCCTGAACAGGAAGCGTCCGGGTGGATCTAGGAGGGCAAAGGCTGCGTGGTGGAGGATAAGCACCTTCCCCAGAGGCAGCTGCAAGCGAAAGGGGAGCGGAGCACCTCGGGGTGAGACGGCAAAGGGACCAGCTTAGCTGCAGCCCGGTACTAGAAAATGTCACCAGGGAGAGAGGGGGGCACAAGGACTAGCTCCTGACCTTTCAGCACGATTAAAGCCTTCTCAGAGAAGACCTTGCAAGGGGGTTTCCAACCATCATCTACCTGTGCAACTAGACGGCAATTTAAACCACTGTCAGTGCTGTTGTGCATCCCAGCAAGAACTGAAGGCAACTCGTGGTGCATCTTGCCAGCCGCCGAGGCTCTGTCAGCATGAGGGAAAAAATGAAGGGATTTTCATGGACTTAGCCGTGGCTTTGTACTTTTTTTTTTCTCCGGGTTTTAAGCGTTTACGGAAAGAGTTAACAAGAGCTTTGCCTCAACTCGTTTCCTGCATCTGTGATGTGGCAGCATGTTATGAAATAAATCAGCACACAATTTGCAAAAAAAAAAAAAAGATTTTATCATTCAGAAACAGGAGAGCTGCCAGCAGAGACAACGTCTGAAGTAGGCAAGGGAAGAGAACCTGAATTAGGGCATCTAAGGGGGTTTCCTTGGTCCTGGCTCTGTTCTGGGGAAAAGGGTGCCATGGCTGGGTTAGCTGGGTGCAATGCGGGGCATGGATTCGCTAGGCCAGTGAGCTGCGGACTGATTGACAGTGGATCTTAAAAGCAACCTGGTTGGGAGTAGAAGAGCTCCCCTCCCCCCAAGCCCACTCCCTCCCCTCCCGACTCTCTTCTTTGGACTGAAACTATTTATTTAAAATACATCTATAGATACACAAATGCCAACCAGTTACCTCTCAGGAACAAGGAAAAGCTGGTTTTGTTTCATGTAGTGCAACCCTTGCACCAAAACGGAGGTGGAGGATGCTCAGCTACAGGTAGGCTATCATTCAATATAAATGTATTTCCACGTTTTACTGTTGAGTTTTGTTGGCATTTCCTAGTTAAGCCTGGAACATCGGTGCATAGTAACTTCTAATGAGGAGAAACAATGTTATATAGCAAAAAAAAAAAAATGGTAAATGTAAATCACCCAATGTCTTTTTTTTTTTTTTTTTGGAAGTGATGGTGGTAATGTAAACAAATGGAATAGAATAGAATAGGGTGCTGCGAATGCCAGGTTTACCCTACATTTATAGTGTGACCCAGAGGTCCTGTTTTTTTACATAACATAGTAACATAGTAGATGACGGCAGAAAAAGACCTGCACGGTGCATCCAGTCTGCCCA
This sequence comes from Microcaecilia unicolor, assembly GCF_901765095.1. Taxonomy (NCBI): domain Eukaryota; kingdom Metazoa; phylum Chordata; class Amphibia; order Gymnophiona; family Siphonopidae; genus Microcaecilia; species Microcaecilia unicolor. Next base: position 731,956,063 of record NC_044031.1, read on the forward strand.
ACAAGATAAACTCATATGTGCTACTTCTAAGGTGTCCCTTGCCGTAAAGAGATATGTTTTTGTGCCTCTTCATGGTTACTAATGTGTTTGTTAGGTCGGTATTACTCAATCTAAATTGCTCATTAGCACAGAGTAATGGTGCTTACTTACCTATATCCTGTTACTATTTTATCCTCCTCTTTCACCAGGCTCTTGCTGGTGCTGCCTCATCTTTTGCAACAGATCTTCAGAGTTGCCAGGTTACCCAGTTCCCGGAGGGGTGGCAGGGATGTGCATTTGTTTAAATCCTGACAGTTGCATGGGTGGATGCACCGGCTCTTCTAGACATTTCTCCCAAAATGAAAATAATTTATTTATTTCCCACATTTTCCCACCTATTTGCAGGCTCAATGTGGCTTACATAATACCGTAAAGGCATTCGCCTAGTCCTGTAGAAAAACAAATACAAGGTGACAGAGTCGATCATAGATACATGTGGTTAGGTACAATGGGGATAGAGGAAAGGAAGGTTAAATAGTGTCCATTATTATGGGGATGGAGGAGAGGAGATTATGTAGTGTCCAATACGATCTTTGGTTTTGCTGTGTTTTATTTATTTTTTTGTTAAGTTTGTACCCTTTGCTTTCCCACTCATGGCAGGCTCAATATGGCTTACATATTGTATGCAGGTACTTGCCCAGAGTCAAGTCAGACTTGCCCAGAGTCACAAGGAGCTGCCTGTGCCTGAGGTGGGAATTGAACTCAGTTCCTCAGGACCAAAGTCCACCACCCTAACCACTAGGCCACTCCTCTGTACATAGGTGGATAGAGGAGACAGGAGAGTTGCTGGACATGGATGGATGGAGGGGTGTTTTGCAGTGTGTAGATGGTTATGTTGGGTCAGTGGGGAATGCCTTTTTTGAACAGGTATTTAAAAAAAAAATATTTAAATATTTAAAAATATTTTTTTTTAAACTAAACCAAACAAAAATCCTACCCAGAAAACTAAACAAAATGAAAACATTTGAGCTGCACCCTCCTACTTTTGACCAGTCCTCAGTTTGAACTTACATCCCAATGCATGCAGGAATTTTATGCTACTCAGTAAAATCACAGCTGCAGCCCCCATAATGCATCAAGCTAAGGTTGTCAGAAATTCAGAATTGGCCTAACATCCCCCCCCCCCCCCCCGGCTGCTCTTCTCTGGTGATGGCCCTACAACAAACCTGCCAACTGGATCCAGATTCGCAGGACGGGGTTGATCCAGTCCTGGGTTTACCCCAGTGCATGCTGGGTCTTGTAGTCTTGGTTTTCTTAGGCATTACAATGGGGAAAAACAGAACTGTAAGTCCCTGCATGCAGCGGGGTAAACCCAGGACTGTGAATCTGAATCCAGTTGACAGCCTTAACCTACAGGCACCCATACAGGCCATCACCTACAGAAAATGAGAACATGGGCTCCTCAACAGCTTAAGTCCATGTGACATAAAACATTTGTTCATCATTCAGTTTCATTTGAAACTTCAGTCAGCTGCCATGAATCTTAGTACATATTAAAGGATTTCCTCTGTCCAAGCACAGCTCTCCTGGACTCCCAGAGTCCTACAAGACTTGGGGTGTGATCTGTAACAAAGGGTATATTTAGGAACAAAAACAAAGTGACTTGAACTTGCAAGCAAACAACACAGTTGAGAAATGTTTTTTTACCCTGTTTAAACTCCTTTGGTCTCCTCTAATGTTGCAGCCAGTGGCATAGCCAAGGGTGGGCCCAGGCCCACCCAGTAGCAGTACACCTATGATGTGGCTGGCAGGGATCCCCAAGCCCCACCAGCCAAAAACTCCCAACAACTGTCCCTCCTGCATACCTTGTAAGTAGCAGATCTTCACCTGCAGAAAGCAGCAACTGTTCGCACCGACCCCACAGCCTTCCCTCTGATGTATTCCCACCTATGCGGAAACGGGAAGTTGCTGTGGGACCAACATGAGCTATGTGTATTAGTTGCTGCTCGCTGCCGGTGAAAAAAGGTATGCGGGGGAGGGGGGAATGTTTGAGAGCTCATATGGCATGCAGGTGAGAGAGGAAGAGACAAAATCACTTGTGGGACAGGGTGGAGTTCTGCCCACCCATCTTAGGCTCAGGCCCACCCAAAATTGGGTGTCTGGCTACGCCCATGGTTGCAGCCACCTGCCATAGTTTGCTATATGCACTTAAAACACATGTGCTCTCTTAGGGTGCTGCCGACCCCCCCCCCACCACCACCACCACCATTGCCGACCCCCCCCCCCTGCTGCTGCCACCGCTGCCAACTTTGACGACCCCTGCCGACAACCCTCTTGACCCCCCCTCCCGCCGCCAACCCTCCCCCACCGTTGCCTACCTTTGCTGGCGGGGGACCCCAATCCCCACCAGCCGAGGAGGTCCTCTTTTTCTCGCGAAGGCTTCGTTCTGTTTCTGACGTCCTGCATGTACAACGTGCAGGATGTCAGAAACAGAACAAAGCCTTCGCGGGAAGAAGAGAACTTCCCTGGCTGGCGGGGAATGGGGTCTCCCGCCAGCAAAGGTAGCCTACGGCGACAGCAGGGGAGGGTTGGCGGCAGGAGGGGGGGGTCGAGAGGGTCGTCAGCAGGGGGGTCCAGGGCTGAATCTACAGAGGCCCAGGCTCTCCCTGGCCCCACGTAGCTAAGCCCCTGCTGCTAGTGTGGCTTGATAAAAGAGGCTCTTGGGGGTACGACACCCCTGTTTCAACTGTTGTGCTCAGCTGCACACAAAGCAAACTTAGGGGTCCTTTTACTAAGTTGAGGTAAAAAAAAAAATGGCCTTAACACCCTTACATGGGTCTTTCCTGTGCACTATGGCTATTTTTACCACAGCTGGAAAGTAACCGATTTTCCATTTTTCCACTTAATAGCCATGCACTAATGTTGCCATTAACAAAAATTAGCATGTGAGCCCTTACCACCACCCATTTTGAAGGCAAGGGCTCGCATGCTAATTCCATGCTAATCAGTTAGTATGTGGTAATGTGGCTGCACTGCTTCATACTGTTGTGCCCATTCTCTGCCCCCCCCCCAGACACACCCACTCTAAGAGAAATTCTAAAATTTTTTTTAGTGCGTAGTTTGTGCATGCATATTGGGATTTTACCACAGGATGCCTCGGTGCATCCTGCGATGAAAAGGGCCCCTTAACCTGATAATATATCAAATTCCTCTAAAAGGATAGGTATGATTTTAAGAATATTTTAAAGATACTGAAATTATTTTTGTAAAAACTACATTTTCTGAGCACATTTTCACAAAAATTTAATTTTTTTCTTATAGGATGAGGTTTTATATGTAAAAATATAGAAATAACATTTTTTTTTGGGGGGGAGGGGCAAAATAATTTCAATATCTTTAAAATATGTATTAAAATCATACCTAACTTTATAGAGGAATTTGAATGTTACAACAACCTCATAAAAACATGAAATGAATCAAGACCCAAATCATTTCAATCTTAGAAAGTGATCATCCTTCAGGACAGGAGCCATCTTGCGACTGATAAGTCAGTAGGTTTCCCCCATGCTAATGGCAGCAAACTTAAAAAAAACTGCAAAAATATGTGATCAGGGAATGCATGTGAAATTATCATGTTGCCCAAGATCCTTCTGTAAAACTAAATGTCTATTTTCTAGTATATTTCCACTATACATGATATACTGTAAGCCACATTGAGCCTGCAAAGAGGTGGGAAAATGTGGGATACAAATGCAATAAATAATCTGCCATGATGTGTTCAATCTGATCATGTAAAAAGCTGCTTTCTGTAGACACGTTAACTTCTTTCCTGTAGAAATGAAAATATGAATACTCTAAATTGAGCTGTATCAAGAAATCAAGCTCTGAATGTCTTTACATAAGTGCATAAGTATTGCCATACTGGGACAGACCAAAGGTCCATCAAGCCCAGCATCCTGTTTCCAACAGTGGCCAATCCAGGTCACAAGTACCTGGCAGAAAAACAAAGAATAGCAACATTCCATGTAGAACCCCAAAGAGTAGCAAGATTCTAGAATTCTAAAGAATAACAAGATTCCATGCAGAATTTCAAAGTGTAGCAACATTCCATGTAGAACCCCAAAGAGTAGCAAGATTCCATTCAGAATCCCAAGTACATAAGTACATAAGTGTTGCCATACTGGGACAGACCAAAGGTCCATCAAGCCCAGCATCCTGTTTCCAACAGTGGCCAATCCAGGTCACAAGTACCTGGCAGAAAAACAAAGAATAGCAACATTCCATGTAGAACCCCAAAGAGTAGCAAGATTCTAGAATTCTAAAGAATAACAAGATTCCATGCAGAATTTCAAAGTGTAGCAAGATTCCATTTAGAACCCCAAAGAGTAGCAAGATTCCATTCAGAATCCCAAGTACATAAGTGTTGCCATACTGGGACAGACCAAAGGTCCATCAAGCCCAGCATCCTGTTTCCAACAGTGGCCAATCCAGGTCACAAATACCTGGCAAGATCCCCATCTACAGCTGGTCGGTGCATATTCAAGATGAGATTCAAGATGAGGTGTTTTCATCATTCCTGCTTTGCAATAGTCAGGTCTTCACATCACAAGAATAACCATGACTTATAGTAATGCAGTCCTACAGACTGTAATTTGCAGTCTATACAGAAAGGCCAAGTCATTACAACCTGGATACCTCAAAGCTTAGCAAAGTTTACATTTCTTGGCGCACTATGAGTTGAATTGTATGGATATGATTAATCAATCACCTTTTTCAAATTCACTCACAAGCAGGTCCATTACTTAGTTAGCCCTCCCACTTGTCTTACTCTCTAGGCTTGTACTGGAGTCAATGGAGAGTGATGAGCACAGCCAGTATTAAGGGTGGTACAAATAGGGCCTCCATGATACAGGGGGCCACAAGCTTCTCTCAAGCTGAAGGAGATACAGTCTGCTGGTGGGCTTTGAGACCCTCTTCTACATTTCTGCCCTAGGCCTCAACATCTTTAATTCTACTGGTCCTGGTGATGTGCAAGGTCACAAGGAGCTTTAGTGGGAGAAGTCAGGGCAAGTGCAAGGATGCTGGGGACTGTAGGCGAAAATTCAGCTTGATCTTAACCCCAGCCTCCTACCAGCGGCTTCAGGTGGTGCTGGCTAAGACACAGTGCTAACTCCAGCACAGAATTCTCTCTTCTCACCATTCCATTCTTTTCCAGAACTTCTCTCTTATCCTGCCCAGCAGCATACCACATTCTCCTCACAAACACTCCCTCTCTCTGTCTTTCTCTTTCCCCATCATAATTCTGCCCCACCCAGCACCGTTCTTGTGCACATACATCTTTTCCATGTGAGCAGAGGAGATCTGTCCCTCCTTTTCAGTTCTTACCACAACCATTTTCTCTTCCCAGGGTCTGCCCTCCTGCCTCTTTCCCTGGCATGCATTCTTCTTGTCTCTCTCCTGACATCTGCCTGTTGACTTTTCCCCTTCCTTCCCTTAGCGACTTCCTCATGTCTCCCTTCCCTCTAGATCTGCCCCTATCTCTGACCCTTTGCCCCCTCCCCAGCACCTGCCCATTGCCTTTTCCTCTTCTTCCCCCTTAGCAACTGCCCAATCTTTCCTCCTCTATCCATCAAGAGCTGCCCTGCATCTCCTCTCCACATTTCTACTACTACTACTACTATTTAGCATTTCTATAGCACTACAAGGCGTATGCAGCGCTGCACAAACATAGAAGAAAGACAGTCCCTGCTCAAAGAGCTTACAATCTAATAGACAAAAACTAAAGTAAGCAAATCAAATCAATTAATATGAACGGGAAGGAAGAGAGGAGGGTAGGTGGAGGCGAGTGGTTACAAGTGGTTACGAGTCAAAAGCAATGTTAAAGAGGTGGGCTTTCAGTCTAGATTTAAAGGTGGCCAAGGATGGGGCAAGACGTAGGGGCTCAGAAGGATGGGGCAAGACGTAGGGGCTCAGGAAGTTTATTCCAGGCGTAGGGTGCAGCGAGACAGAAGGCGCGAAGTCTGGAGTTGGCAGTAGTGGAGAAGGGAACAGATAAGAAGGATTTATCCATGGAGCGGAGTGCACGGGAAGGGGTGTAGGGAAGGACGAGTGTGGAGAGATACTGGGGAGCAGCAGAGTGAGTACATTTATAGGTTAGTAGAAGAAGTTTGAACAGGATGCGAAAACGGATAGGGAGCCAGTGAAGGGTCTTGAGGAGACCCATCACACAATTTCCCCCATCACCTCTCTTTCTCCTTTTCCCCTTTCTAGTATCCAGCTCCTGCCTCCTCCTCCTTCCTCCCTGAGCATTTATTTATTTATTTATTTATTGCATTTGTATCCCACATTTTCCCACCTCTTTGCAGGCTCAATGTGGCTTACAATACATCATGAATGATGGAAATATATAAGAAAATAGACATTTAGTATTACAGAAGGATCTTGGGTAACATTATAATGATAAAGCATGATAGTAGTATAACAAGCAGATATTATAAGACAATTCTGGATGTATGTGGAGGAGTTCACATTTGTTGATCTTTGTGGTATACCTTGTTAAAGAGATGGGTCTTCAGTAGTTTGCGGAAGTTAGTTCATAAATCGTTTTTAAGTTGCGCGGCAGCACGTTCCAGAATTGTGTGCTCAGGTATAAAAAGGTTGACGCATGCATTAGTTTGTATTTTAGACCTTTACAGTTGGGGAAGTGAAGATTAAGGAATGTGCAGGATGATTTTTTAGCATTCCTGGGTGGTAAGTCTATCAGCATCTGGTCCCTCCCATTTCTCACACATGGTGGCAGGCAAGGAAGTTTTGATACTGACCTTCCAATACATGAGATTAGATCAGGATGTGTTAGCCCTTGTCTGTGCTTTTCAACATGTTTGTCCTGCTGGCATTGAGGACAAGGTAGAGCAGTGGGAAACTGCAACAGGGGTTCTGGCTGCCCCCTGACACCAGATCTGAGCAATCTTGAGCTGGTGGGGCATGGGGACCCTCGGCCCCCACATTACGCAGCACTAACTGTTCAGTTGGGGGGGGGCAAGGGATCCTTCCTAGCCATGTTACTTTGGCCTGCAACTCCCCCCCCCCCCCCTTTTTGCTACACTCCAAAAAGTCTGGCACCCTAGGCAACTGCCTAGTTTGCATATTGGTAATGCTGGCCATGAAGGAAGTGAAATTTGAGCTTTAGCTTCTCTGCTTCTCAACTCGCTACTCGGCTATGCCTCCACAAGGAAGAATAAAAAATATTTTTTAATTAGAAAAAAATGTTTTCTCTGTCTTTTGGGGCTGAGTCAGGTCAGAATTCTTATTCTCTTCCAACAACCTCTGTAATTCCAGGGGAGGTTGTTAAACGTAACTCATCCAGAACAAGATACTAAATTCTAGAAAAAAAATAGTGAGGCGCTGAGCGATTTTATTTTAGCCTCCGGCGCCTTTATGCTCAGATATCCAGAGCTGGCCCATATCTGGGCACTGGCATTCAAAATTTGGATATGTGCGGATGGCTGGCACGTATCTGGTTAAGGCCAATATTCAGTTCTTAACCAAATAAACAAAACCAGACAAGATAGGATTTTATTTTGTGACACCCAATTTGTCTGGTTACCTTATACGGGTAAGGGCTGCATATCTGCACTTAACTGCATAAGTCCTGACTCCGTTCCTGAACCTCCCACAACATAGCCAGTTTCGGCTTAGGCTGGTGGTTCCGAACCCTGGTCCTGGAGGCATCCCAGCCAGGCAGGCTTTGAGGATTTCCACAATCAGTGGCGTAGGAAGGGGGGGGGGCGGGAGGGGCGGTCCGCCCCGGGTGCACGCCGCTGGGGAGGTGTTGGCTCCGCTGGTTCCCTGCTCCCTCTGCCCCGGAACAGGTTATTTGCTGTTCCGGGGCAGAGAGAGCAGGGAACCAGCGGAACCGACGCAGCTCCCAGCAGGTAAGAATGCACTCGGGGGGGGGGGGGGGGGGGGGGGTCTTGGGGGGGGTTGTGCTGCACCCGGGGGGTATCGATGCGCTGAGGGGGGGGTGTCGTGCTGCACCCGGGGGGGGGGGGGTGCGCAGCGGCAAACCGCCCCGGGTGGCAGCCGCCCTTGTTAGGCCACTGTCCACAATGAATATTCATGAGAGAGATTTGGATACAGTGGAGGTAGTGCATGCAAACCTCTCTCATGAATATTCATTGTGGATATCCTGAAAACATGAATGGCTGGGGTGTCTCCAGAACCAGGGCTGGGAAGCACTGGTTTGGGCGGTTAGAGAACCAACAAGGAGTCTCTCCTATCCATATCTACTGCAATGTTTGTTAGATCAAAAATTTTTATTGATTTTTCACCACATAAAACAAAACAAAATGGCTGCTGGGACCTCCCTAGTCAGTCTCATGAGGCTGCCATGGGAAGTCTTTGTAGTTCATTCCTGCCCCCAAAGAGACCACTAGACCAGTGGCATAGCTGCAGGGGCCACAGGGGCCTGGGCCCCCCAAACTGTATCTGTGCCCCTGGCTTGGCTGGCAGGGGTCCCCAACCCTCACCAGCTGAAGCGTGTTGTCCAGCGCTGGTCTCCGGCGCTGCTGTATTTCCTGGCCTGCTCTCTCTTCCCCTCACATCCATGTCATAGTGAAATTGTGCATGTGCACATGCTCAATTTCATTAAAACAAGCATGCCGGACATGGCATAAGGGGAAGAGAGAGCAGAGCAGGAAATGCAGCGGCGCCAGAAACCAGCGCTGGAAAACGCGCTTCAGCTGGCAGGGGTTGGGGACCCCCACCAGCCAAGGTATGTGTAGCGGCAGCGGCGGTGGGTGGGGGGGCGTCAAGGTGGCGGAGGGGGTGGTGGGGAGGGGGGACCAAAATGTCCCCTCCCACCTTGAAGTCTGGCTACGCCCCTGCTTCCTAAGATACACCTGGGGAGGACTTACGGGTGGGGGGGGGGGGGGGGGGAGAGCATCGCAGGAAGGAGGCAGGGAGTGATTTTGAGGAGAGAAAATGCACAGGCATTTTGGCCAAAGCCCAAACCCAGATTTTGGGTCACTGTTAGTGCCAAATCCGAAACCAAAATTCAGTTGGCCTATACACAAGAGTGAGCCATATTGTTGGAGCTGTTTGTAGATGCCCATAGGTTGATATTCAGCAAAACGCACTTCAAAAGTGCCAAACCCCTTTGAGAAAAGCTGCATTGGCTCCCAATCAAAGAACAGATTATCTTCAAAATCTGCACTTTAGTCCACAAAATTATATATGGCGTCGTCCCGGGATACATGATAGACCTCATAGATCTACCAATAAGAAACAGAGTCAGGTCGTCAAGATCATACCTAAACCTACACTACCCAAATTGCAAAGGACTGAAATACAAAACAACCTATGCACCCAGCTTCTCCTACATAAGCGCACAACTATGGAATGGGCTCCCAAAAGCTGTGAAAACAATCCACGACCACTTGAACTTCAGGAAATCACTAAAAACCAACCTCTTCAAAAAGGCCTACCCCAACGATCTTACGTAAACCTCTTCACCCAGAAACATAGCTTGCCTAATGATCGTACTGGACAACACACAATCTTTATCCCTTCCGACCCTCCACATATACTTCATTCGATCACTATACAACCTTGTATTTGTTATCAACCGACTGGGCAAACGCCTTGACGGTACTATGTAAGCCACATTGAGCCTGCAAATAGGTGGAAAAATGTGGGATACAAATGCAACAAATAAATAAATTATGTGAATTAATAGAGCAGTTTAGTCTCTCTAGTCTCCCTTGTAAGTACTAGGGTTAGTTTATAACAGAAATGCAGTTGTTCTGAAACATGGCACCTGTTCTTGCACATATAGAATGGAGTATTGTATTCGTATTTCTCAGAAGGGATGTAGGGCTTATCTAAATTAGTCGCACCCATTTGCAGTCAATTCTGGTATGGCTTATTGCCAAAAAATGATCCATCTCAAGCTCATCTCATGGTTAAGCAGCAGATGTCACCTGCTTGCTAGGGCTGTCTGATGTACAGAGGCAGGTTACAGCGAACCTTTCCAAACAATAGCCAACGTGTTTGACACTACCAATATGGAAGGCATCATAGGGGCTCAGCACATATAGGAAAAACCCAATAAATTCCGGAGGAAATATGAACAAATTCTCATAAACTTAATGCAGATGTACTTCTTTGCCCCCAACCCTCAAAAGAGACAGGACTCTGGCCTATACTGAAAAGTTGTTCCCTATCTGCTTTGACCTTGGCCAGTATTCCTCATTACAGATGAGCTGCACTCCTCTTTCACTCAGTCATGCTTCTAGAACTGGTATCAGTTGGAGGTAAGTCATTAGAGGCCACTGTTTGGGGTTGTGATTCCTGAATCTCATCTTTATTGCCAGGCTCCACTTGCTGGCATTTCCCTTCCACCTACAAAGCAGTGGCATAGCTACTTGGGGCCTGAGGGGGCCTGGGCCCCCGTAGATTTCAGTCGAGACCCCCCTCCCGGCGAACCCGCTGCTGCCGCCGCCTACCTTCGGTTTTGCTGGCGGGGGACCCCAATCCCCGCCAGCCGACGTCCTCTCCGACCGTTCTGCTGCAGTCAGACTCAGAAAAGTCTTCTTCCTTCAACAGTTGCATGCTGACTTCCTGCACGTTGTACAGAGAATATTCTGTTCTCTGAGTCTGACGTCCTGCACGTACAAAACCGAAGGTAGGCGGCGGCGGGGGAGGGTTCACGGCGGGAGGGGGGGCGGCAATGGCGGCAGGGGGCGGTGCCGGGGGGGCTAAAATGTGCCCCCTCCCCTCGAGCTCTGGACCCCCCTCCCACGGAAGTCTGGCTACGCCCCTGCTACAACGCTCCCTCTGAAACTTCTAATTGTGTTTGTGACAAGATGTTCCAAACAGAACTAACGGAGCCTTCTTTCTAGAACCTCTTTGCAAAATAACATAGTAAATGATATAAGCACATAAGCACCGCCATACTGGGAAAAGACCAAGGGTCCATCAAGCCCAGCATCCTGTCTCCGACAGCGGCCAATCCAGGCTTCAAGAACCCGGCAACCCCCCCCCCCCCAAAAAAAAAAAATAATAATGTTCAATGGACTTTTCCTTCAGGAATCTGTCCAAACCCCTCTTAAACTCCGTAAGGTTGGCTGCTGTCACTACATTCCCCGGCAACGAGTTCCAGAGTCCAACTACACGCTGAGTAAAGAAAAACTTTCTCCTATTTGTTTTAAATCTACCATATTCTAGCTTCATCTTGTGTCCCCTGGTTCTATTATTGCTTGAAAGTGTAAACAAACGCTTCACATCTGTCCGCTCTACTCCGCTCATTATCTTGTAGACCTGTATCATATCACCCCTCAGCCACCTCTTCTCCAAGCTGAAGAGCCCTAACCGTCTTAGCCTTTCCTCATAGGGCAGTCGTTCCATCCCTTTTATCATTTTCGTCGCCCTTCTCTGCACCTTCTCCATTTCCTGCACGGCCCATCCAGTCTGTCCAGCAGTCACATGAATTATCAATTCATGATTGAACCAACAATCCAATAGCATTATTATTAACATTTTACTCATTAAGTTCCACTTTAACATAACATATAACATAGTAACATAGTAAATGACGGCAGATAAAGACCTGTACGGTCCATGTCTCCCCCCCCCCCCCCCCCCCACACACACACTTACTGAGATACACAACACCTGCACTCATAGTATGTGATATGAATGTTGTATAAAATATGTATTCTTGGCCTCACTTCCTCACTGCTGGTGTTGCTGTCTAAGCACCAGTTGTGTGCACGTGTTTAAGTGGATCCTGGAAATAAATACACGTCCGACTGCTCTTGCCCCTTCTGAAATTTTCTCAAATTTTATTTGGATCGGATGCAAAATGTTATCAGAAAACATGTATGTATTCATTGAAATATGGGTTCCCTCTTTCCCTCCTCCCCCACCCCCCAAAAAATACATTTCATTATCCTTGTAGACCGCCTGATATGTCCTAATAAATTTGGAGCGAAATGAACATAAAGCCAAAAGTTATTCAGTAGTTCACTTGCACATATGTCTTCATGGAATACGTGAATTCCCAAATATTTTACCATATGTGACCATCTCTAGGAAAAGGTGACTAAAATTTACTAGAAACAAACAAAAAAAATGAGGTTTGAATGAATTCTGTTAGAGCAAACAATTTGTAATACAACAATCCAAACCTTATCCTTTTAAGTGAAAAAGAATTACAGAAGTTCAAACGTAACTTTTGCAGACTGCTTCTGGACTCATGACATGAAAACTCAGCCATTCTCCACATTTTGGATCTGAGATTTTAGTCACCCTTTCCCAGAGATGATCATATATCATGTCCCTCTGAGACCTTTCCCATCTACTCGAATACACAACTGATTCTCATAGACCCATAAGAACGTAGAATAGCCATACTGGGTCAGACCAATGGTCCATCAAGCCCAGTATCCTGTTTCCAGCAGTGGCAATCCAGGTCACAAGTACCTGGCAGAAACCCAGATAGCTGCAACATTCCAGAATCCCCAATGAGTAACAAGATTCTGGAATCTCAAGGAGCAGCACATTCCATGTAGAACGCCAAAGATTAGCAAGGTTCTGGAATTCTAAAGAGTTACACAATTCCATGCAGAGCCTCAAAGAGTAGCAACATTCCAGGGCAAGAGATGATTTTGGTGTAGATTGGATGCAAAACATTGAATTTACTTATTTAGGGCTTGATATTCAACTGCATTTCAACTGCCACTGAATATCTCTGCTAACCGGCTAGGTTAGGGGCAGTCTGGGGCCCTGTTTACTAAGCAGCATTATAGGCGCATTAACATTTTTAATGCACGTTTACTATGTCCGTGCCTACAATATCCCCATAGGCGCCTACATGGTTAGCGCGTGCGCTAAGTGTAGGCGCGCTAAAAACACTAATGCACCTTAGTAAACAGAGCCCTTAGCTGGTTAGTGGCAATATTCAGTCTGTTAACTGGCTAAGGGGCCGTTTCACTAAGCCACGGAGGGCAATAGTGTGCCGACTGTGCACCAAAAAGCACTGCCTCAGGACGCATTGAGTTATCCCACTGTAGTGTGCCAATTAGTGCATGCTAAATCCCGTGCTAAAAAAACCCCAGTTTTTATTTTTTGGCGCAGGAGGTGTGTCTGTGGGCGGAAAGAAGGCATGCCTTGCATTAATCATGTAGCGTGGGTACATTGCCGCGCACTGCCCGATTAGCGCAAGAATTTTTGCAACCTAGAAAATAAGTGGCAGTAAGGATTCCTGCAGTGATGATCATGTGCTAATTGAGAAATTAGTGCATGGCCATTACAGGATATTAAACAAATGAGACATTTTACCGCCATGCTAAAAGTCGTCACGGTGCGCAGAAAACCCATGCACGGCAAACAGCAAAAACCACTTTTGAGCACGGCTTAGTAAAAGGGCTGCCTTGGGTTGGTGCATCTTCCTGGATATTCAATGCCCTGACATTGAATATCTAGCTAGGAATGGCTTACTGCTGTGGGCTGAAAATTACCCCCTTAAAATTTGCTGATGACACAAAGTTATTCAACGGTGTTAAATCACAAGAGGACTGTGAAAAATTTCAAGAGGGCCTTACGAGACTGGGAGACGAGGCATCCAAATGACATGATGTTACTGTGAGCAAGTGAAAAGTGATGCACGTGGGAAAGAGGAATCCAAACTATAGCACGTGATGCAAGGTTCCGTATGAGGAGTCATTGACCAGGAAAGGGATCTAGGCGTCATCGTTGATGATACATATGTTGAAACTCTCTCTGCTCAGTATGCGGCGACGGCTAAGAAAGCAAATAAAATTTCAGGAATTATTAGTAGAGAGGTGTGGTAGCCGTGTTAGTCCACTCTTAAGGTTATCAATAGAAATCAAACAAAATAAAACATGGAAAAGAAAATAAGATGATACCTTTTTAATTGGACATAACTTAATACATTTCTTGATTAGCTTTCGAAGGTTGCCCTTCTTCCTCAGATCGGAAATAAGCAAATGTGGTATTATTATTAGGAAAAGAATGGAAAACAAAAATACCTTTGACTCGCTCCATGGTGTGAGACTTCACTTCGAGTACTGTGTGCAATTCTGGTCACTGCATCTCGAAAAAGATAGCGGAATTAGAAAAGGTACAGATAAGGGCAGTGAAAATGATAAAGGGGGTGGGATGACTTCCCTATGAGGATAGGCTAAAGCAGCTAGGGCTCTTCAGCTTGAGCTAGAGTGCTGACAGACCCAGAGCACTGTAAAAGGTAAAGGGTCATGGATTTGATATGCCACCTTTCTGGGGTGCAAACAAAACAGCTCACATTCATAATATGCAGATAATTTCTCTATCCCTAGTGGACTCACAATGTAGATTTTATATCTGGGCAGTGGAGGGTTAAGTGACTTGCTCAAGGTCATAAGGAGCCACAGTTGGAATTGAACCCAGTTTCCCATATTTGCTATTGTCTCTGATGAAGGTTTTATGCATAGGGTGTACACAGTCATTTCCTGTTACCAACAATTGCAGAAAAGAACCTTGTATAGTATCACAGTCATTTTCAGCTGTGTGGGTTGTTTCTCAATTGACAACTACAGCAATCATAAGAACATAAGAGTAGCCATACTGGGTCAGACCAATGGTCCATCTAGCCCAGTTTCCTGTTTTCCAAACAGTGGCCAAGCCAGGTCACAAGTACCTGGCAGCAGTGGCGTACCAAGGGGGGGCGGTCCGCCCCGGGTGCACGCCGCTGGGGGGTGCCAAGGCGCGCGCCTGCTCTGAGTTCGCTGACTTCTTCACGCGCTCGCTGCAGCTCCCTCTGCCCTGGAACAGGTTACTTCCTGTTCCGGGTCAGAGGGAGCTGCAGCGAACGCGCGAAGTCAGGGAACCTGAGCAGGCGCGCGCTGCGGCACCCCCCCCAGCGGCGTGCACCCAGGGGGGGTCCGCGCTGCATCGGAGGGGTGCTGCACCCGGGGGGGGGTCCACGCTGCATCGGGGGGGGGGGGGGGGGCGCCGCCCCGGGTGTCTGCCCCCCTAGGAACGCCACTGCCTGGCAGAAACCCAAATCGTGACAACATTCCATATTACAAATCCCAGGGTAAGCAGTTGCTTGCCATGTGTGTCTCAATAGCAGACTATGGACTTTTCCTCCAGGAATTTGTCCAAATCTTTTTAAAACCCAGATACACTAACCGCTGTTACCACATCCTCCGGCAATGAGTTACAGAGCTTAACAATTCGTTGAGTGACAAAATATTTCCTCCTATTTGTTTTAAAAGTATTTCCATGTACCTTCCTCAAGTTTCCCCTAGTCTTTGTACTTTTGGAACGAGTAAAAAATCGATTTACTTGTACTCGTTCTACACCATTCAGGATTTTGTAGACCTCATCCATCTCTTTTCCAAGCTGAAGAGCCTTAACCTCTTTAGCCTTTCCTCATACGAGGAAAATTCCATCCCCTTTATCATTTTGGTCGCTCTTATTTAAACCTTTCTAATTTCGCTATATCTTTTTTGAGATACGGCGACCAGAACTGAACGCAATACTCAAGGTGCTATAGTATTTTCGGTCTTATTCACCATCTCTTTCCTAATAATCCCTAGCATCCTGTTTGCTTTTTTGGACGATTCCTTATGTATAAATAATTGCACTAAATAATCTGTGTCTCCCACGCCTCCTCCGGCAGTCTGCGATAAATCATCCTAGCCAGGGGCGTAGCCACGGGCGGGCCCGGGTGGGCCTGGGCCCACCCAATTTGGGGTCAGGCCCGCCTAGCAGCACGGCGATTCCGGAGGCTCCGGTCCCCATCATCATCCCTTCCCCCATGGCGTGCCGCAACTTTCACCCCCATCTTCCCTCACCCTCACCCTCGCAGGCCCGCCCAGCAGCAATTCCGATCGCACGCAGCTTCTTCGGCTCGCACACGCTGCCTGCCGGCTGCCGCTCAAATCTCCTTGCAGCTACTAAGTAGCAGCGCTAACCCGGAAGCCTCTCCTCTGAGCCATGCCACTGATCCTAGCATGGCTGCTTTCCTCTTTAAACTGCAATTTTCTATTCTGAGGTTTTGGGCATGGAAGACGTAGACCTTAATTTTAAACCTTTAACATTTCTGAGATCTATGACCTGAAAGTGAGAATCACTTAGATTTGGAGAAAGATATAGAAAGATCTGAAATCATATTTCAGTTTTGTAAATCTCTGTTTGCTCTTTATTTCCTTTTTCAGGTTGACATCTGTCCGTCTGGCTGTGGTTTATTTCCTGTGGGCCCTGCAGGGAGGTCCTTCATTCTGCCAGGTAAGAGACACAGAATAGCCAATGTATTTTGTCCTCTGTGGAACATTATTGAAAGAACATGGAACTGCTGAGATGTTTCCTACTTGCTATCAATTTGTTTCTGGTCTCCTTCTAACACACTGAAGAACCATGCTACATGAGGTGGAATTTCAGAGGTCTTGTCCTGTGCTCTGTAAACTGGGGTCTTCCAAGTGAAGCGCTGAAATAATATCCAAGGTAGGGTTACCATATTTGGTCCCCCAAAAAAGAGGACACATACCCTGCCCCCACCACACCCCATCCTGCCCCCCTTTCACACCCTCGCACCGCCCCCTGTCACATATTCTCCTCCCCCCTGTCACATACCCCGCCACACCCCTCCACTCCCCTCCCCGTCACCCCCTTTCCCTTACCTTACTCTACTGCCCTGGCGGAAGAGGTCACTAGACCACCAGGGCAGTAGAGTAGTAAGTAAGGAGAGGGGAGGGCCGGGAGGCTAGCATAGGACGGCCCACCCGCCCGCCAGCCTGCCCGTTTGTCCATAAATCTGGACAAATGCGCAGATTGGCAAAACCCGCCTGGTTGCCCGGACATGTCCTCAAAAAGAGGACATGTCCGGGTAAATCCGGACAAACGGTAACCCTAATCCAAGGGATCCTTTCACAAAACTGCAGTAAAAACTGGTCTTAGAATGCCCTTTACGTAGGCCTTTCCTGTGCGCTAAAGCCATTTTTACTGCAGCAATAAAAATGCCTTTTTTTCCATTATTTTCATTAATGGCCATGTGCTAATGTTGTCATTAGCGCAGCCATTTTCAAAAATCACCACATGAGCACTAACCGCCACCTATTTTGTAGGTGTTAAGTGCTCTCAAGTTATTCGTGCGCTAACCAGATAGTGCACAGGAATACCCATTCTCAGCCCCTAATTTTACAACTGGGAAACTTAGGGGGTCTTTTACAAGGTGCGGTACAGTATTTAGCGTGTGCCCTTAAAAAAATAAAATGCCCAGACAACAAAGATAGAAAAAGAAAAATATTATTTAATACTTTTTTAAGGATTGGGTTGTGTCCACTTTGGGAAGTGTATATATTTTCTGTGCATTTCTGCTTCTCTTTTACCAGTATTGCACTGCTTATAGAATCTGGCTTTCTTGGGGGGTCTCCATTTCAGTTTCTGTCTGTATATTTATTTATTTGTTGCATTTGTATCCCACATTTTCCCACCTATTTGCAGGCTCAATGTGGCTTACATACCGTGTTTCCCCTAAAATAAGACACTGTCTTATATTAATTTTTGCCCCCAAAAATGCGCTAGGTCTTATTTTCAGGGGCTGTCTTATTTTTCGGGGAAACATCGGGGTTGGCCCGCCCGCCCTCTGTCGCTCCCGGAACTAACCTTAAATGCCTCCTTTCACCTTCACAGCAGCAGGGCAGGCCACTCCTTCCTTCTGTGTCCCGCCCTCGCCTGACATAACATCCGCGAGGACGGGGCATGGAAGGAAGGAGAGGTCTGCCCTGCTGCTGCTTGCTGCGAAGGTGAAAGGAGGCATTCAAGGTTAGTTCCGGGAGCGACAAAGGGTGGGTGGAGGGGGGGCCCGGTGACCTCGGGTGGGGGGGGGGCGCCCGGGGGCGGCCTTGTCCGGCTTTCAGCGGCCCTGCTTTCAAACAAAAATTTGCTAGGTCTTACTTTCGGGGGAGGCCTTATATCTACCAATTCAGGAAAACCTCTACTAGGTCTTATTTTCGGAGGATGTCTTACTTTCGGGGAAACAGGGTAGTACCGTCAAAGGCGTTTGCCCAATCGGTGGATAACAAATACAAAGTTGTATAGTGATCGTATGAGGTATAAGTGGAGGGTCGGAATGGATGAAGATTGCGTGTTGTCCTGTTCGATCATAGTCATGCTGTGTTGGTAGGTGAAGAGGGTTACGTGGGGTCGTTGGGGTAGGCCTTTTTGAAGAGGTTGGTTTTTAGTGATTTCCTGAAGTTCAAGTGGTCGTGGATTGTTTTCACAGCTTTTGTGCTACCCTATTTTAACAGGCGAGGGTCTCTCCGTGTTCTGCATGTACAACTGAGGTGAAGGATTCTGCTAGCATGTAATCTTTGTGTAGGAATCTGTAACAGTCCAGCTTGATCTAGTTTCCCAGTAGCAGCTATACTGGTGCACTACTGCCCAGTATAATATTTACAGCACTGTGTTTTCAAAGCTGGACTAGGCTCTTATGATTTGGTAACTTATAGGTTTTGAATGCCTTTTTGCAGGGGTTTGTGTTATTTTGTAAAGTGCCAGGTCCTATTTTAAAACAGGCCTTTGGCACCAAAATTAAAAATGCTCAAGACTAGTGGTCTCCACATCCTGTAGAGTCACCACACAAACAAAAACCTTCTTTAATCAAAGTGTCTGGCAGTGGAAGGAGCATGTGCTGTTCCTGATGGGATAATCAGAATCTGAATATTTTTTCGTATGATGTGTTGCAAGAGGGATAACTCCATTGTTGGGAAATATGGAGTTTGTGATATGGGTAGTTGATGCCTGGAATGCCCTCCTGTGGTGGAGGTGCTGGGCAGGCTTGTATAGTCTGGGTACAATATATGGCAATCCAGTTTAGGATGGGCTGGAGAGGGCTTTGATGGAAGCTCCAATAATTTGGAACATGAGGACAGTACTGGGCAGACTGTTAGGCTCACTTTCGAAAGAGAAGGACGCCCGTCTTTTGACATAAATCCGAAGATGGACGTCCTTCTCCCAGGGTCATCCAAATCGGTATAATCGAAAGCTGATTTTGGACGTCCCCAACTGCACTCCGTTGCAGGGATGGCCAAAGTTCAAGGGGGTGTGTCGGAGGCGTAGCGAAGGTGGAACTTGGGCATGCCTAACACTTGGACGTCCTTGACCCATAATGGAAAAAAAGAAGGATGTCCCTGACGAGCACTTGGACGTTTTCACACGGACCTGTTTTTATTACGACTAAGGGAAATGGAAATGGGACTTGATATAGGCACAAAAAGGTGCCCGAAATGACCAGATGACCACCGGAGAGAATCCGGGATGACCTCCCGTTACTCCCCGAGTGGTCACTAACCCCCTCCCACCCTCAAAAAACATCTTTCAAAATATTTCGTGCCAGCCTCAAATGTCATACTCAGGTCCATGACAGCAGTATGAAGGTCCCTGGAGCAGTTTTAGTAGGTGAGTGCACTTCAGACAGGCGGACCAATCCCCCCCCCCTATCTGTTACGTTTGTGGAGGAAACAGCGAGCCCTCCAAACCCACCAGAAACCCACTGTACCCACATCTAGGTGCCCCTCTTCACCCGTAAGGGCTATGGTAGTGGTGTACAGTTGTGGGTAGTGGGTTTAGGGGGGGTTGTGGGGCTCAGCACACAAGGTAAGGGAGCTATGTACCTGGGAGCAATTTATGAAGTCCACTGCAGTGCCCCCTAGGGTGCCCAGTTGGTGTCCTGGCACTAGAAATGCTGGCTCCTCCCATGACCAAATGGCTTGCATTTGGTCGTTTCTGAGATGGATGTCCTTGGTTTCGAAAATCGCTGAAAATCAGAGACGACCGTGTCATCCATCTCTAAGGATGACCAAATTTAAGGATTTGGGTGCCCCTGGCGGTATTTTCAAAACAAAAGATGGATGGATGTCCATCTTGTTTCGAAAATACTGACTTCCCTACCCCTGGATCAGGACGTTTTGCAAGGACGTCCAAATCGAAACATGGACGTCCCTTTCGAAAATGCATCTCCACGTCTCGCAAAGACAAGATGGATCCGTATAGGCTGGAGTGGGCTTTAACAGCAACTTCAGTAGTTGGAACTTAAGAACAGAGTCGGGTGGATTTCTTCAGTCTATGTCCCAGAAACACCAAAGAAAGACCATGATCAAGTGTATAATATCATGTTCATTGTTGATTCGATAATGAATGTGACTGTAGGACAGACTGGATGGACCATTGAGGTCTTTATCCGCCGTCGCTTACTATGTTAAAAAGAGGAGCCCATGATGGGATAAGCGTCCCGCAGCTCAGAAGTTCAAAAACTTCTGCCCAATCCCTGAGAACTTGGCCAGGCGGAGACTTCGAGAGCCTCCACCACTCTGGCCAATGCCAAACAAAACTTTCTGGGTGAGCAAGGCTTCTCCTGATGCCCGCTGTAAACACCCAGGCCAGCATTGGGTGAAGCTCACTCCCCTATTAAAATCCGGCTCCGGACCAGCCGTTCGCCCTTAAGAACTTATATATTCAGAGAGAAGGCAGTGAGATTTTTGTTCAAAATAGATTTCACTTTTGCAAGGACCCCATTTATCTTCAGTGGCTCTCTCCGGATCTGTGTGGGTTCATGTTTCCTGCTGCTAGGTGCTTGTGCATGCACGGTACGACACAGAGGAAGCCAAACTTACCACTCATTCAAATGTATAACATTGGAAGGGTTTGTTTTTGGTTCATTAAATCCAAAGTAACTAGTCATAAATGTTTTGCAGGTGGCCTTCCACACTTTTATTGGCAAACGTGCATATTGGTAAAATTATAGTACTGAATTTTTTTCACAGGTTTGGTTGATAATACAGTGTTTTGTTCTGCTTCCAAAAAGGCATTTCTATGCCTCAAATCAACTGTTACTCAATATATAACTCTTTCCTATTAACCAAGATAAACCCATTCAATTGGTAGTTCAAATAATTTTATTTTTTAAAGAAAATATGTTGTATCTTATTTGTTATTCGTACATTACAGCTTTATTATATACTAGTAAAAAAAAGGCCCGTTTCGGTCAGAAATGAAGGGCGCTAGCAAGGTTGTCCTCGGTGTGTGTATGTTTGAGAGAGTGTGTGTGTGAGAGTGACTGTGTAAGAGAGAGAGAGAGAGAGAGAGTGAATGTGCGAGTGTGTGTCTGTAAAAACCCATCTAGGTGTTTGTGATCTAGTGTATGGTTGACTGAATTTGCAGGTGTGAGAACTGTATGTAAAGTTTAAAGCTTTGTCTTCATATGTTCGCTGCAGCCGGGTTCTTGTCCGTTTTTTTGTTGGCGCGGTGTGAGTGAGTGCCATCTCAAGGTGTCTGCGTCTGCCAGTACAGAGCCCCGCGAACACTTGTCATGCGGCCGAGATCCTTGCATGTTTGGAGGGGTGCGCGCGGCGGCATTGCTGAGTGAAGTTCCTCTTTTTTTTTTCTTTACCCATCCTTGAGGGTGGGGCGGGTGAGCGATGCGATTGGGTGAGTGTCATTGCCCAGCCCTCAACGTCATCACGTGGTGACACGAGGGCGGGACAGACACTTATGTGATCTACACAACTTCAATTTTGTTCGGAAATTTCTGAGGCTTCATTAGAACGTTGGAGGTGCGTTTTATATAGAGAGATTATATCAAAGTACACTTTTTTCTCTTCACTTCATTTCACGTTTAGCAAATGTCTGAAAATACAGTCAAACACAAACACACTGACAACATGCATCAGTTCTTTTAATCATGTTTAGCATTAAAGAAATTGTCCGATCATTTCTACCTCGGATAATGGCCATCTGTTTATACTATCTGTCTTTTGCCCAGCTCTTCAGCTTTCTTCACATCTTTTATGAAGTTAGTTTTTATGTTGAAATCTTCATTATTTAGACTTCATACTTCTCTTATATCCTGCTATTAAAATTGAAACTCTGCTCCAGACACAGCCTGGTGCAAGCTGTTCTTCAGTTCTCCTGCATGTCTTTCTTGCACATTCCAGTGTAAGAAGTACCTTGTCTCTATAAAATACTGAGTGAAGTGGAATGGGTAGACGTGAATCCCTTGTTTACACTTTCCAAAAATACAAGGACTAAGGGGCACCAATGAAGCTACTAAGTAGTAAATTTAAAACAAATCAGAGAAAATATTTCTTCACTCAGCGTGTAATTAAACTCTGTAATTCATTGCCAGAGAACATGGTAAAAGCAGTTAGCATAGCAGGGTTTTAAAAAATGTTTGGACACGTTCCTAAAAGAAAAGTCCATAAGCCATTATTTAGATGGATTTGGGAAAATCCACTGCTTATTCCTGGGATAAGCAACATAAAATCTCTCTTACCGTTCTGGGATCTTGCTAGGTACTTGTGACCTTGATTAGCTACTGTTGGAAACATGATACTGGGCTTAATGGACCTTTGATCTGTCTCAGTATGGCAATGCTTATGTTCATATGTCTCGGGTTGTCCATTAGGCCTCTCTTAGCTTGAAGGACTTACAGAACATTTATTTTTCTCCTGGTCTTTCCCCCTCTTTCACTCAACACGTGCACGCTCTTCTCCAAGGGATCGGTTCTCTCTGGTAGGGGGAAGGTCCAGTTGTAGATTCCATATTTCACCACAGATAGCAGAGACTGATACGGGCTGCTTCAACTAACTTTATTGCAGATTTTTGTAAGACGTACAACTTTCTTTCCAGAGGTTGTGCAGTATACTGAGTGAACAATTCTATAAAGAGGAGCCTACATTTAAGTGTCTTGGGGTGGGAAGATGTGCTTAATTGGAGCCTATTCTAGGCACCTACTTTCCTGTGTAAAAGAGTAGCATAAAAAGAATCAAAGTACAACCAAAGCAGTTTACATTCATAATATACAGGCACTTTCTCTGTCCCTAGTGGGTTTACAATCTAGGTTTTGGTACCTGGGGCAACAGAGGGGTAAGAGATTTACACAGGATCACTAGAAGCCACAATGAGAATTGAACCCAGCTCCCCAGGCCTCTGCACTAACATTAGGCTACTCCTCCACTCCAAGTATATGAACATGAGCACTATTTGTCCATGTGCAAGTGTTTACAGTAGCCATAGAGCTGATGTAAATGCTTGAGTCCAGGAGCATAGCCAGACCTGTTATTTTGGGTGGGACTTGAGTTAACCCGGGTGGGCCCTTCCCATTCCCACCCCTGTCCATACATACAGTTTTTTGGTTCAACTTTCCCTCTGCCTCTGCTATCGTTATGCTTTTCCCTCTCCCCCTCCCAGAATCCACTCCTCTTCCCTCCCCCTTCCAAGCATCTATTCCTTTCTCTCCCCCCCCCCCTTTCCTTCCTCCCTTCCCCCACTGGCATCTGCTCCGCTCTCCCTCCCCGGTCTACCTCCAAGCTGTCACCAGCAGTGATTCTAGTAAGCAGCCTGCGCCAGCCCTGCAGGCTTCCCTCTACCGCGTCCCCGCCAGTGAAGAAACAGGAAATATTGTAATCGAGGGCAGGATGATGTGGTAGAGGAAAGCCTGCGAGGCTTGCGCAGGTTGATTACAGGAATCACAGCTGGCAATAGCTCAAAGGTAGATAGGGGCAGGGGTGGGGAATTTAGAGAGAGACTGGCAGCTGCCTTGAGGGCAAGAGAGAGAGAGAGGTATGAGGCACCTCCAATCCTCATTGCTTTATGGGCCACTAGACTGGGTGTACCCGAGGCAAGAATGGGTGGGCCTGTGCCCACCCAGGCCCACCCATAGCTACACCACTGCTTGATTCTGTATTACTACTGTCAAGCAGAAGTGCTTCTTCCTTGTTTCGGGAGTGCTGAATCTGTTGAGATTGATTTTGGCTTTTGGAGAAAGTTGTTGAAAAATCTCCTTTAGTCCTACCCCTGATGCAGCCTGTCAAGGTGAAATGTGGCCACGTCAGATGCTGTGTTTTGAATAAAATTGTGCCTTTTCTACATCTACTTGTCTGCTCTGTGCTGTTTTCAGATCATCGCCTCTCTGTTTCTTCATTAGATTCTGGCGATATGCATGTAAAATTTTATAGTATTGTATAAGTTATTTGCACAAATGTGAACACCCTTCTCCAAAGTATGCAATGTTGATGATACGTGTGTACTTACATGATAGCGCTTGATTGGATTATTGTCATTTACAAGCATATAGGTTCATATACATGTGTAAGTGATAATAATGTATAGTGCTATGGCTTTACCGAATATTCATATTCAATTCTATTTGACCCCAAATAGTGATTTAAATTCAAATACAAATAATCTAGGGCTAAACTGTGCTAAATTCTACTGACTTCACGTTGCTTCTTTTATCATTTGTTATTTTAAAGCTCACTGCCTGTTATTCATATTCAGTATTTGTATTCAGCCAAATAACATGTTTCATTATCCGTATTCATCCAAATAGTAAAATATGCCATTCAGCACAGCTCTAGCAACATAGAGGGGCATAATCGAAAGGGACGCCCAAGTTTTGTTGAGGACGTCCTCACAAAACGTCCAAACAAGGTGGACGTTCATCTTTCGTTTCGATAATACGGTCGTGGATGCCCAAATCTTGAAATTTAGGTCGTCCTTAGAGATGCTCATCCCTAGACTTGGTCGTTTCTGATTTTTGCCGATAATGGAAACCAAGGACGCCCATCTCAGAAATGACCAAATGCAAGCCTTTGGTCACGGGAGGAGCCAACATTTCTAGTTCACTGGTCCCCCTGACATGCCAGGACACCAACTGGGCACCCTAGGGGGCACTGCAGTGGACTTCATAAAATGCTCCCAGGAGCATAGCTCCCTTACCTTGTGTGCTGAGCCCCCCAACCCCCCCTAAAACCCACTACCCACAACTTTACACCACTACCATAGCCCTTACAGGTGAAGGGGGGCACCTAGATGTGGGTACAGTGGGTTTCTGGTGGGTTTTGGAGGGCTCGCTGTTTCCTCCACAAACGTAACAGGTAGGGAGGGAGATGGGGCTGGGTCTGCCTGCCTGAAGTGCACTGCACTCACTAAAACTGCTCCAGGGACCTGCATACTGCTGTGATGGACCTGAGTATGACATCTGAGGCTGGCAAAAAATATTTTGAAAGATGTTTTTTGAGGGTGGGAGGGGGTTAGTGACCACTGCGGGAGTAAGGGAAGGTCATCTCTTATTCTCTCCAGTGGTCATCTGGTCATTTCAGCCACCTTTTTGTGCCTTGGTCGTAATAAAAACAGGACCAGGTAAAGTTGTCCAAGTGCTCATCAGGGACGCCCTTTTTTTCCATTATGGGTCAGGGACATCCATGTGTTAGGCACGCCCAAGTCCCACCTTCACTACGCCTCCGATACGCCCCCCTGAACTTTGGCCATTCCTGCGACAGAGTGCAGTTGGGGATGTCCGAAATCGGCTTTTGATTATACCGATTTAGACGACTCTGTGAGAAGGATGCCCATCTTCCGATTTGTGTTGAAAGATGGGCGTCCTTCTCTTTCGAAAATGAGCCTGATAGTAACATAGTAGATGATGGCAGCGAAAGATCTATATGGTCCAGCCAATCTCCCCAACAAGATAAACTCATAGTATAAGGTATGATGTGATACTTCATATGTGTACCTGATCTTGATTTGTCCTTGCCATTTTCAGGGCACAGACTGTAGAAGTCTGCCCAGCACTGTCCTTGTTCTAAATTTCTGAATTTGTTGAAGCCCTTGAAAAGCTCCACTGCAGCCCAATCAAATCTATTCAGCCACAATCAGGGCACAGACCGTAGAAGTATTGCCCGGCACTGGCTTTGCTTCCCAATTAGTGGTGTTGCTACCTAATTTCCGCTAAGCTTCTTTGAATCCATTCCTTCCAATCAGGATTCCTTTGTGTTTATCCCATGCATTTTTGAATTCCGTTACCGTTTGCATCTCCCCCATCTCCTGTGGGAGGGCATTCCAGGTACCTACCACCCTCTCAGTGAAGAAATACTTCCTGACATTATTCCTGAGTTGGTCCCCTTTCAGCTTCAATTCATGCCTTCTAGTTCTACCTCCTTCCTGTCTCTGGAAAAGGTTTGTTTGTGGAGTAATACCTTTCAAATATTTGAATGTCTGTATCATATCACCCCTGTTTCTCCTTTCCTCCAGGGTATACTTGTTCATGTCAGCAAGTCTCTCCTCGTACGTCTTTCTACGCAAGTCCCATACTATTTTTATAGCTTTTCTCTGAACCGCTTCAAGTCTTTTACATCCTTAGCCACCTCCTTACTGAGTTACCCCCATAATGCGGCTGTATTGGCATAGATGCACAAAATGATTCTATAAAATTAGTCTTGCACCCCGTAACTGTATAAAATTGGGCACCCAACTTTATGCTTACCCCTTAATTCTGTAAAAGTTGCCAAAAATTGTTTGCGCAAATTTGGGCACATGCACAATTTAATTAATGAGCTAATTAGTGCTAATTGGGTGTTTAACAAGCAGTTATTGGCACTAATTAGATTTAATTTGAATATATGTGTGTAAATGTAGGCGTGGGATCTGTGTCTAAATTTTATGCATGAGTAAAAAAAAAGGGGAGGCTTACTCACCTACCTCTAGATTCTATATATCACGCCTAGCATTCCACACCAAAATCCAAGTGTATTCTATAACAATGCACATAACTTTATTGGCTTAACCACCTAATCAGCACTGATAACAGCTTTTAACAAGCGATAATCAGCACTAATTGACCATAATTAGAATTTACAGCACAACTCACTAAGTGTATTCTGTAATGCAGAGCGCCTAAATTCTAATGCGCACAGCAAAAAAGGAGCATGGTTATGGGCAGGAGAATGGGCATTTTGTGGGCATTCCAAAATTTACGTGCACTGTTATAGAATATGGCCCTCTGCGCCTAAATCTACACACCGGTATTTACGCCAAGTAAAACATGGCCTAAATGGACATGACAACATTTGGTCACGTGGAGAGGTGCTCGGCGTATTCTGTATACTGCGCAAAAGTTTAAGCCCATTCTATAAAATTTAGATGTACTTTAGAGAATACGCCTAGGCATACGTTTTAATGCACAGATTTTCTAGGCGCCCTATATAAAATCTGGCCCCTAATATAGGCACGTACATTTGCACCACATTTCAGTTGGTACAAATGGCCATCCTAAAGTTAGACATGATTCTCGGGCATAAGCACTGTTTTATAAACCACACCTAACTTTAAGCGTGGCTTATAGAATAGCGCTTTTTTTTTCTGCACCATGTATAGAATTCACCCCTTAGTGTACAACTTAATTTAATAATTGGCAGTTGATTGGAGTTGACAACCAATTATTGGCTTAATTTGGTTTTAATTGATACCAGTTGACAGTTGTGTGTACAGCTGACCTTAGTCACTCTTCTAGAAGCTGTGCATGCAATTTCTGTTGCAGGCAACTTCTAGGGAGTGTGTGTGGGTCATGGGTCAACAAATGCAACAAACAAATAAATAAATAAATATATCAAAACAGAATAAAACTTGACACTTGAAACGTATTCTATAAATGAACATTAGCGTCTATGTTGCTTCATAGAATACCAGCCTAATTGGGTATTAACTATTAACCTGCCTAACCTTTATGCCTAAGTGTGGCAGGAGTATGCGTAGCTTACGGTATCGTATAAGTTAGGCATTTAAGTTTAGCTCCTGCCCGTGCAGACGCTCCATTGCACACACACTAGTTATTTATTTATTTATTTATTGCATTTGTTTCCCCCTTTTTCCCATCTACTGGTAGGTTCAGTGTGGCTTTCAAGGAACAATGGGGTTGATCACAAGGTATCAACTGGAGTTAACAGATTGGTAGAGACAGTGAGTGGGGTTAACAGTTCGATAGAGATAGCAAGAGTCTGTTGGGGTTTCTCACGGGAGAATTGAACTGCATTTGACTCCTAACTCACTTGCCCTGTCCTTTATCCTCACCTCTTTATTCCCTACCCTTAATTGTTCTGTCTGTTACCTGTCTTATGTAGATTGTAAGCTCTTTGAGCAGGGACTGTCTTTTGTGTATGGTGTACAGCGCTGCGTATGCCTTGTAGCGCTATAGAAATGATAAGTAGTAGTAGTAGTAGGTTAAGACCTTAGGAGATTCGAAACTGTTTACATGATTCATTGTTGGAGAGTTACGAAGAGAATCATTATTGGTCAGGCGGGATGGGAATTACTCACGTAGGCGGCATGCTAGTAGATACACGTGTATGCACATGTACGTTAGTGTTCTAAACATTTGTGTGCATAAAATACATTTAAATGTTAGCACCTGTATTACAGAATTACCCCTTAACACCTCCTCTGCAGTAAGTGAACCCACGCTAACTGCACAAGCGACAGCATGCTGTAAGCACCCTGCACTAATGGCAGTGTACGGGCCACGCCCAGTTCCCACCCCCCTAACACACTTTCATAAAAGGGCCCCTTAGGTCTATGATACCAACGCACATGTCCAAATCTCAATTTTTAGGTGAGAATAAACAAAAGGGGTACAGAAATAGGAGGGTCATGGGCAGGACGGGGGCGCTCCTAGCATTTACACATGTTGTTGTAGAATACGGGGGATACGCACCCAATTTAGAAGCGTACATTTGCACCACAGTTCAGTCGGTGCAAATGGCTGCACCTAAAGTGATACGCGAGTCCCGGAAGTAAGTGCTATTCTATAAACCACTCCTAATTTTAAGCACAACTTATAGAATAGTCCATTTTTCAGTGCTGATTTTTCAGCACCATATATAGAATTGAGCCCTAAACGCACATGAGACAATCCCTGCTCAACAGAGTTTACAATCTATTCAAGATTGACAAACAAGACAAATAAGGGCATGAGCAGACTGAGGGTGGTCTGGGCCACCCACCTGGCCACTGCCCAACACCCCCCCCTGCCGCCCCTGCTGCCGCAGATGCCATCCCCACTGCTCCGATCCTACCTGAGGGGTCCTTGTAGTCTGGTAGCCTCTGCCGGGGGAGGGGGGCATGTTCTTTCCTGCCCGCTGTGCCGCCATTATCCTCCTGCCTGCCAGCACTGCCGTGTTTTCAAAATGGCGGCCAAGACTTCCTGCAGTAGTCTCGCAGATCTCAACAGTCTCGTGAGACTTCCGCAGGGAGTCTCGGCCACCATTTTTAAAATACAGTGGTGCCGGGCGGGGGTGGGGGGTGGGGGGAACAGCAGCAGCCCAGTGGGACGGGCATGAAAGAGCATGTTCCCTCTCCCCCTGAGGACACTAGATTACCAGCGGTGCACCAGGCATCCAGGCACAGCCTCTGGGCCCCCTAGAGCCTCTGGACCCTCGAGCACTGCCCGGTTGCCCAAATGGTCAGTCCGCCCTTGAATAAGGGATTAGGGTATTACTTAATGTGGGAAGGTTCTATATCACCTCCCCCATCTTCCTGCATGAGCTCTTACTAGATGTGAATGCCCCGTGTCCACACAATTCCCTACCCCAAAGTATCCTGGACCTCCAACAAACAGAACATACTGATCCAACTGTATTCCTTGCAGGGTCAGAGGCATCAGCAAAGTGTCTCCTTCGGGTTCAATAATGGGTGGAGTCCTTGGAGAAGCTGGTCCCCTTGTTCCCAGACGTGTGGCGGTGGAGTGTCAGTGCGGACCAGACAATGCCTAAGCAGGTAATTTCACCCCAGCTGGCCTACAGTGAACAGAACGGGGACTGGATATTTCTCTCCAAAATATATCTCCTATACAACCGTCGATATGGTGTTCACCTCTCCAAAAAAGAGAGTGCACTTTACAAGAGACATACAGCCACCTGTTTCTCTTCTTTGTCCCACTTACAATGGTACAGTTTTAGCAGTGGTATGACAGATGGGTCTCCTAAAGGCTCTCATGAGACCCTGCACATTATTTGACAAGATTTGTGTAGCAGTGAGAGCCCTCATGAGAGGAACTGGGTTGAGCACATCACTGTTGTCTATGAATAAACTTAAATATTTTGGCGGGTTGGAAACCCTGCTGAAGACATCCTCAGCCTGAACCCCCAAGCCATCAGAACACCGTGGAAATCGGCAACTATGCTCCAAGCCACTGATTCTGCCACCCCGTGCATGAGCTGAGCACGCGCGTGGTACCAGCGTGAGTGACTGGGAGCTCAGCTGCTGACTGCGACGGTGTTTGGCTGAGGATGTCTTCAACTGGCAGGGCCTAGGGGTCCCTCCAGCTACACCAATGGTGTGTGCTGCCGCTGGGCGGACCTGAGCTGAAAGTGGTGGGACCAGACCTACTCACGACTATGCTATGCCCCTTCTGTAGAGCTACATGGTTAGTGGTTGAATATCACTGGCTATCCAGTTAGTAGCAGCACTTCTGCTTCTGTGGATTTCCAACATCTTGCCTATAACTGTAATACCCTAGGAAATGATCACTTTCAGCAGGGTCCTATTCCATGCAGGCGAGTCAGCAGTAGTGGCCTACTGGTGTGGCTCTTCCCAAGTCAGCTCAGTGGGAGTCACCATCCTCTCCCCCCCTCCCCCTTTACTGGTTATGTACAGCTGGTTAGAATCCTTGCCCATTGCTGGGAGACCCCTTTCCACCCACCTCCTCCAGCTTCAGCTGTGTAAACAAAATAACGTAAAAGCCAGTGTTTAAAAGCAATACAGACCATGGCACTTGAATATCAACTTACTATTCTTTGGTGCAGTCCATTAATTGTTTTTTAACTGAATATGCGAACGTTTATATTTTTAATATGCAAGTTAAAACCTTCAGTTGCTTAACTCCAACAGGCTCACCGTTGACACAGAACAAAAATGAGGGATCTTAGCGAGCGTGTCTGTCTGTTTTAATTGCCAACTAAATTATCTGCACAATGCTGTTGCTAGTGCTGCAGTTTTAATAACATGATATGCTTAATAAACAGGATTAAATGATCTCTTTTACTGGCAAACAGGATGTGCTCCCTGCTTTTTTAGAATAAAAACAGGATATCTCTAGATCCAAAAAACTCTCAACCAGGAGCCATCCCCAGGCCCCTGCTGGGCTTCCTGGAAAATGTTTACTGTACTTTTAGAATTGGGATGAATACAGGACACAGGTCCAATATCAGAAGCTGCAGAGAGGTTTCGTCTCCTGTCACGCGAAGACAAGTGTGATTAGCTGCCGCTGGAATCTCACGCCTCTTACACCCTGCTACATAGTCAGGGGTATCCATGCAGGCTTTACACATTCATGTACCCTCTTAATGCAACATGACTGAGGATCTTTGTGCTCCTGCTGCATGATGTGCATGTACATTGCCCTGTCAGAAGAACACTGAAGTCATCTTTTATAATGTATTTGTGTAATGTGTCCGCTGTGGAGGATAGATTTTTTAACAAGGAAAGGCCTACGTGTGTGCTTTTATAAAATGATGCCAGGCAGGACCAGCGTTAGGGGATGGAAAACAGGACAATTGCCCTGGGCCCCCATACCATAGGAGGCACCAAACCTACTACTACTACTTAGCATTTCTATAGCACTACAAGGCGTATGCAGCGCTGCACAAACATAGAAGAAAGACAGTCCCTGCTCAAAGAGCTTACAATCTAATAGACAAAAAATAAAGTAAGCAAATCAAATCAATTAATGTGAACGGGAAGGAAGAGAGGAGGGTAGGTGGAGGCGAGTGGTTACAAGTGGTTAAGAGTCAAAAAGCAATGTTAAAGAGGTGGGCTTTCAGTCTAGATTTAAAGGTGGCCAAGAATGGGGCAAGACGTAGGGGCTCAGGAAGTTTATTCCAGGCGTAGGGTGCAGCGAGACAGAAGGCGCGAAGTCTGGAGTTGGCAGTAGTAGAGAAGGGAACAGATAAGAAGGATTTATCCATGGAGCGGAGTGCACGGGAAGGGGTGTAGGGAAGGACGAGTGTGGAGAGATACTGGGGAGCAGCAGAGTGAGTACATTTATAGGTTAGTAGAAGAAGTTTGAACAGGATGCGAAAACGGATAGGGAGCCAGTGAAGGGTCTTGAGGAGAGGGGTAGTATGAGTAAAGCGACCCTGGCGGAAGATGAGACGGGCAGCAGAGTTTTGAACCGACTGGAGAGGGGAGAGGTGACTAAGTGGGAGGCCAGCAAGAAGCAGATTGCAGTAGTCTAAACGAGAGGTGACAAGGGTGTGGATGAGGGTTTTGGTAGAGTGCTCGGAAAGAAAGGGGCGGATTTTACGGATGTTGTAAAGAAAGAAACGACAGATCTTGGCAATCTGCTGGATATGAGCAGAGAAGGAGAGAGAAGAGTCAAAGATGACCCCAAGGTTTCGAGCTGAGGAGACAGGGAGAATGAGAGAGCCATCAACAGAAATAGAAAACGGGGGGAGCGGGGAGGTGGGTTTGGGGGGGAAAATGAGAAGCTCGGTTTTGGTCATATTTAATTTCAGATGGCGTTGAGACATCCAGACAGCAATATCAGACAAGCACGCTGAAACCTGCCTCAAGACTAATGGAGGCACATGTCGAAGGCCAGCCTTTGCCCTCCCCCCCCCCCCTCCCCGGTTCTGCCCTGGTTCCCTGAATGTCTAACACCAGCCCTGACTCCAGGGAAAGTAGGCGGCACATTTACAGCTGATCCAAGGCGACTGGTGAGCAGAGGCATAGCTAGGAGGGTCGCCAGGAGAGTGGCCGCTCCCCCAAACGGACTTCCGACGCTGCCGGTGCTTATTTTTGACACAATCTGTCGTGTTCAAAATATGTGCCAGCACCATCAGCAGTCTGCTGTCCGCTCCCACCCACGCCCTCAACCCAGCTACACTTCTGCTGGTAAGAACAGGCGCATATGCTTGTATTTTATAAAATACCTGTGTGTATGTGAATCCCACCCCCAGAAACACCAATAGTGCATGTACCTCCCAGCAAGTGTATATGAACCCATTTGCATACCTAAAATGCGGCTCCACATGCTCACATCTGTTATAATATCGCTCCCTACGTAGGAGTCAACCTTTCAAAATGATTAGGAGTGCTAAACCCAATGGAAAACTACCCTTCCTGGACACCGTCAAAAGTTTGCTCAATAATGGAGGTGCTCGAGCAGCCACAGTACCCACAGAGCTGGCTTCTATGGCTCCCTGTGAGGGTCATTTTCAAAGACATTTCCACCGGTAAAGCAGCACTTTATGTGCAAAAAAAATGGTCTTTTCCAAAACTGCTTCCGTTAAAATACACCCGGGGCTTTTTTTGAGGGGGTACTTGGGGGTACTGAGTACCAGCACCTTTGTCTGCTGTAATTGACCCATGGACCCCAAGTTTTAATGAAAGAGCTAAGGCTCTACACACCAATTCTGCCTTGTCATAGGTTCTGTGACTGGTTGCAGGGGGCCTGGCTATTGTGGGGTGGGTCCCTCAGTGATCACCCCACCCTTGAAGGGTGGCCTAGCATTTAAGTACCAGGTACAAATCAAGGAAAGGTATACACAAAAAGTAGCACATATGAGTTTATCTTGTTGGGCAGACTGGATGGACCATGCAGGTCTTTTTCTTCCGTCATTTACTATGTATGTAGCACCTTTCTTGCTAGAACAAACATACTGAATACACCCTACAGCCTGAGTAAGTGCAGGGGTACCTGCTGCTTGAGGCATTGCTCCGAAGGCGGGTTCAGTAGTCTTCCTGAACTACTGTTCAAACTGGAAATATGCACAGGTTTTTGCTTTGATAATCCGACACAGAGGAAAATGAGCACATGCTTTTTAGCAACGTGCACAGTGATAAAATTACCTCCTATAATGCAATCTTGCAATCACTTGCTAGGATGTCCCGTGTACTCATTCATACTTAGGGTATGATGCACCATCATTATCACAGTATAATGCAGTTCTGAACTCCAAAGGTGTATTGCACTTACTTACTTCTCCTTGACAATTACCTCCTAAAAGACACCTGCTTACCCTGAACTTCTGAGCTTGCTTTAGTGAGAGATTTTATTTATTTATTTGTTACATTTGTATCCCACATTTTCCCACCTTTTGCATGCTCAATGTGGCTTACATATAACCGTTAACGGCGTTAACTGATTACGGTCTGAACAAATATATAGTATGAATGAATACAAAGTACTTTTTGGGATCTTGCCAGGTATTTGTGACCTGGATTGGCCACTGTTGGAAACAGGATGCTGGGCTTGATGGACCTTTGGTCTTTTCCAGTGTGGCAATACTTATGTACTTATGATATTGTGGTACAATGAGGTATATGTATGGTAGGAAACAGTTGGGGGGAACTTAGAGAGGGAAAGGGGGAAGAAGAGTCAGGTAATGTCAGTTACGGTCTTTGGTTGTATTGTGTCGCAAGTGACCGGTATTTTTATGTTGGGTCAGTGGGGTATGCTCTTCTGAACAGGTCTGTCTTTAGTGCTTTCTGAAAATTTAGGTGGTCGAGCGTAGTTTTTACTGCTTTTGGCAATGCGTTCCATAGTTGTGCGCTTAGGCAGCAAAAGCTGGTTGCATAGGTGGATTTGTATTTGAGTCCTTTGCTGCTTGGGTAGTGGAGGTTTAGATATGATCGTGCAGATTTTGTGGTGTTTCTGGTTGGCAGGTCAATGAGGTCTGTCATGTATCCCGGTGCCTCGCTGTAACTAATTTTATGAACAGTCATGCAGATTTTGAAAGTGATGCGTTCTTTGATTGGTAGCCAGTGCAATTTTTCTCTGAGTGGTTTGGCACTGTCAAAACGTGTTTTTCCAAATATAAGCCTGGCTGCTGTGTTTTGGGCGGTCTGAAGTTTCTTTATGGTTTGATCCTTGCATCCTGCATAGATTCCATTACAGTAATCTGCATGGTTTAATACCATGGACTGTACCAGGTTGCAAAATATTTCCCTCGGGAAGAATGGTTTTACGCATTTGAGTTTCCACATTGAGAAAAACATTTTCTTTATGGTGGATTTCGCTTGGGTCTCTAGTGATAGGTTACGGTCGATTGTTACTCTGAGAATTTTCAGGTTGTCTGAGACAGGGAGGGTGTATCCTGGGGTGTTGATGTTTGTGGGTTTGTATGTATTGTATTGGGATGAGATGATGAGACTGTGTGTTTTTTCTGTATTGAGTTTTAGTTGGAATGCATTTGCCCATGAGTTCATGTTTAGGCTTAGCTTGATTTCATTGGTGATTTCCACCAGATCATGTTTGTATGGGATGTATAATGTAACGTCATCAGCGTAGATAAATGGGTTGAGGCCTTGGCTAGATAGGGTCTTGGCTAGTGGAGTCATCATGAGGTTGAAAAGGATCAGTGATAGTGGTGATCCTTGCGGAACTCTGCAGCCTTGTTTCCACGGTGATGATATGTTTGTTTTTTATTTCACGTGATATGTTCTTCAGGTTAGAAAACCCTTAATCCAATTCAGAGTGCCACCACTGATTCCAAAGTATTCTAGGAGTCTTAGCAGTATGTTATGGTTAACCATGTCGAATGCACTTGACATGTCAAATTGGAGGAGGAGAATGCTCTTGCCTATTTCTATTTCCTGCTTGAATTTGGTTAGGAGAGTGAGTAGTACTGTTTCGGTGCTGTGTAGGGGTCGAAATCCTGATTGTGACTCATGTAGTATAGTGAATTTGTTTATGTAGTCATTGAGTTGTTTGGTCACCAGTCCTTCCATGATTTTGACTACTAATGGGATAGATGCTACTGGGCAGTAGTTGGTAATATCATTTGCAACTACCAACAGCGAGATTGCATTATAGGAGATACGAACTCTATCTTGGAGCCCAGGTGATCTTTGCTATTAATCCTTTCTTATTTCAGCAGGGAAGATGCAGGTGAGCTGTGCCAGGGAAGCCCAAGGCAGTACCGAGTCTGCAGTACCCAGGTGAGAGCCCAAATTTATCGAGTTGCATCTATAGAATCTCCCTCCAGCTTTTTATCAAAATGCAGCAAAGGGACTTTGAATCAGTGTCTCGTGTTCTGTATTTTCCTATAAGATAAAGAAGCACTTTGTAGAAAGAAGAGGAGCCCTTTTACTAAGGCTCCAACGCTCGTCAAATTGGAACTACTGCCCGGCTACCGTGTGCCCCGGGTGGTAATTCCATTTTTGACACGCGTCTAAAACACGCAGTAGAAAATATTTTCTATTTTTTTACTGCATGACGCTTACCCGGCGGTAATTGGCAGTTTACGCAAACTGACGCTTACCACCCGGTTTGCACGTGAGATCTTACTGCTAAGTCGATGAGTGGCGGTAAGGTCTCAGGCCAAAAATGGACGAGCACTGGTTTTAATTTTGCCGCACGTCCATTTTCGGCCACAAAAAAGGCCTTTTATTCCAGACATGCTAAAAAATGGACCTGCGTGCATCCAAAACATGCACCTACACCAGCGCAGGCCCCAGAATGTCCTAAATTTATCTGATTATTTATCTGCGTCCTAGTCAGAATATCACCGGATAAGGAGCATCAGCCAGGTTATACCAGGGGCGTATCTGAAAGTCGGCGGTAGCGGGGGCCGAAGCCAGAGTGAGGGGGCACATTATAGCCCCCCCCCCCCGCTGCCATTTCCGACCCCCCCCCCTGCCGCCGTGGGTACCTTTGCTGGTGGGGGACCCCAACCCCCACCAGCCAAGGTCCGCTTCCTCCTGCCGCTGCGAGGTTTTTTAAGTTCATCGGGATTCGTCCTCCGTCACTCTGTGCTGCTGTTCAAAGAAGCTGCTAGCTGAATGCAGTTTCGGACTGAGTCTGACGTTGCTGCTGCACGTTGTACGTGCAGGACGTCAGACTCATGTACAACGTGCAGCAGCGACGTCAGACTCAGTCCGAAACTGCATTCAGCTAGCAGCTTCTTTGAACAGCAGCACAGAGTGACGGAGGACGAATCCCGATGAACTTAAAAAACCTCGCAGCGGCAGGAGGAAGCGGACCTCGGCTGGTGGGGGTTGGGGTCCCCCGCCAGCAAAGGTACCCACGGCGGCAGTAGGGGGGTCCAGGGCGAAATCTGCGGGGGCCCAGGCCCCTGTGGCCCCACGCAGATACGCCCCTGGGTTATACTAGATCTTCAGCACAGCAATGAATAATTAGTATTATTTTGGGGATCGATATTCAAAGCGAGTTAACAGGTTAAGAGAGGCTCTTATCTGGTTACCTCACACTGATTGGGCCCCAAGGGAAGATTCAGCGGTACTTACCTGGCTAGTGCCACCGAATACCCCCTCTAATCAAAACTGGCTATTGTGTGAGCAGTCTGGGGGTGGAGTCGGGTGGAGTAGGCACTTACCTAGATAAGTGCCAGTATTCAGCCCTTAACCAGATGTAGGGCCACCGAGAGGGAGGGCAGAGGAAGCAAAATTCCCCGGGCCTCCAAGGGGGGCTCAGCGCTGGGGTCTCTCTCTCTCTCTCCTGCTCCTGACAGGACCAGGGTGATCACGTCCAGACAGGAGCAGGAGAGAAAAAACTCCGGCACCAGGCCCCCCTTGGAGGCTGGGGAGGACCAGGAGAAGACACAGCTGGACCTCTGGTTTGGCTGGTGGGGGTCCTCCCCAGGCCCCACCAGTAGAAGACCCCCGCCAGCCGAAGAGTCTTCAGCGCTGGTCGACTACGGCGCCTTCGCTGTGTGATGATCTGTTTCTGACGCCTTAGGTTCTGCACGAGGCTACATACAGGACACACACAGTGCAGGACGTCAGGAGTTCGAAACAGATCATCACACAGCGAAGGCGCCAGAGTCTACTGGCACTGAAGAAGACTCTTCGGCTGGCGGGGGTTGGGGACCCCGTCAGCAAACAAGGTACCTGGCGGCGGCAGAGACGGGGGGGTGGGGGTTTGGTGGCAGTGGGGGGGGGGGGGGTCCAAAATGGCAGGGAGGGGTCAGCGGCGGGGGGGAGGTGGCTAAACAGTGCCCCCCCCCCACCTCGGACTCTGGCCCCCCCTCCCGCCAAGTTCTGGCTATGCCCCTGCCATGTGCTAATATTAAAAGTAGCGCATGGATGTTTACTTCCTGAGCTCTTACCACCACCTATTTACTTGGCGGTAAGAGCTCGTGTGCTATTCATGCGGTAATCAGGCAGCACACGGCAATGTGGCCACGCTGTCGATTACCGCCAGGAACATCCTCTGCAGTAGAAAATAGAAAATTATTTTCTACCACAGGAAACATCGTGCACCAACTTCAAAATTACCACCGGGCGCTTGCGCTACCCCAGCGGTAGGGTCGATTTGGTGTTTGCTACCTGCGCGTTACCCCTACTGCTGCTTAGTAAAAGGACCTCTCAGATTGTGAACCTTCTAGGGACAGAGAAAACACCTGCGTATAATGTGTACAGTGCTATAGTAATGAGTAGCAGTAGTAATTTTAATCGAGACACGAAGGAGCCGAGTTTCCAGCCCACGCAGGTGCCCACATCTGCAGTTCAACCAGATGTATGGATCTGAAAGGAAAAAAAAAAACCCTGCCAGAGTCTTTATATCTCTAGAAAATCAGGAAATTTGGTGTTGGCAAAAAAAAGTTATTAGGACACATGCTGCCATATACTCGTATCCAGACACATAACCCTTCCCCCATATACACACATATAGTATATATACCCACTCACTCACGCACACTCTCACTCCGTAACTCCCTCCCTCCGCCCCCCCCCCCCCACACTCCCAACACATAGACAATGATCTCTAATTACTACTACTACTTATCATTTCTATAGCGCTACTAGACGTACGCAGCACTGTACACTTGAACATGAAGAGACAGTCCCTGCTCGAAAGAGCTTACAATCTAATTAGGACAGAGTGCCATATGGCTCCAGAAAAAGGAGGACGGATTGAGCCAGCTGGATTTTACTTCCATTGCTTTCCATTGACAGCAATGGAAGTAAAACCCGGCTGGCTCAATCCGTCCTCCTTTTTCTGGAGCTATATGGTAACCCTAATTAAAAGTGTAGAACTGGCTATTGCTGTCAGTTTATGACTGAGGGTCAGACTTAAATTTTCCCCAAATCCGGTTCTAAAAGTGAATTTAGCCTGTGAATCAGGTTTGTTTTTTTTTTTTGCATGCTTTTGGAACTACACATTTTCCCCAAGGATTTAATTTTCTTTCGTTGTTCCACAGTCTGTTTTGCAGAAGTGTTTGCTTGCCCAGGTCTTTCTGTGAATTTTTTTTCCTTCCTCAAGTCGAAAAAATTAAATCCCTGTGCACAAAATGAAAAAAGAAATGAAGCAAATATTACTGGTTCCTTCCCTGCCAAACTCAGTGCTGAACTGATGCCCCGTTCTTTGGCAGTCATGAAGAACTGACTGAATGACTGTTTTCTGTTCAGGATTGTCCCCCTGGATCCACAGATTTCCGACATCTCCAATGTGCTGCTTACAACAACAAGAATGTCCTAGGAAATTATCAGTATCAATGGGTGCCCTTCCAAACAGGTGAGTCAGCAGAAGTGGCCTACTGGTGAGGCTCCTCCCAGGTCACCATCCTTTCTATTATCTGCAGCTTGTTGGAATCCTCGCCCTTTGCTGGAAGACCCCTACCTCCCACCACCCATCACCCACCCCAGTTTCAACTAGGCAAAGAGTATGTCTATATGTGAGGGCTACAGCAGCCAGAAATGCCTGAGACTCATTCCCCCCCACCTCCCCAGTGTTTCTTACACAGCAGGAGCAGTAGTGGGCGGCCCATGCACCATGTTCTAAATCTCCCTTATCAGTCTGGGATAACACTGTGGCTCTCAACAGACATCTACTGTGGCCCAGGAGTGGTCAAGGCCTACATGGGTTGGCAGGCCTGATTTGCAGTTGGTCTGACTCTGTACAAAATCCTGAGCAAATGGCCTAATTCGTGGTCTCTTGGGAGCTGTGAGTTCCAGTGTGCCACGGCCACACTAGCATCAGCTCCACATTGGCTTTTCTCTTCTGTTCTTTCTCTGTACCTTTTCTTCATTCTCAATCTCTTTCTCCTGATAAGATTATTTCTATTTTTTTTTGGTCCGAGTTAAGTTTTCTGAAGGGAAGAAACAGGAAATTTAAAAAAAAAATTGGGGTGGGGGGGGGGGGAGGCTAAAGGACAATAATTGAATAAAACAGAAATGAATTCCCCTGTATCTAATTAGCATTAGCTTGATATTCATTCATCAGTAGCCGCTAAGGACTGCATCAGCCTGGAAAATCAGCCTGGAAAAAAATGCACTTAGTGCTATTCCATAACCTACGCCTAATATTAGGCACAGTTTATAGAATACGCATAGCGCCCAGACCGGCAAATATATTTAAACACGACCATTTATGCCAACTAAAACCTGGTATAAATGCCTGCACTTAACGTAGGCACAGATCGGACGGATTCTATAAACGTGCGTGCAGTTTCTAGGACTGCCCATGCCACTCCCCTGGCCACGTGCCCTTGTGAGATCTGTGCGTTAGAATTTATGCATTATACAGAATACGCTTGGAAAGTTGCATGTGTAAATTCAAATTAGTGCTAATTAGTTCCAATGCTTGTTATTGGCCAATTATCAGTGCCGATTGGCTTGTTAAACAATTAAGTTGCAAGCAAGATATGCGGCTGACGAAAAAAAGTGGAACATCAGATGCAGACTTTCCTGAGTACTTGCGTTATGTAATCCAAGAGAACGAAGACAGGAGGCTCAGTTACCTGCCTATTTAGGAGATCAAATTTGAAATGATGTAACTGTATCTCTTTAGAAATCCAGTGATCTGGATAGCTGAAAGGGAAGCACAGACGCAGTGGAGGAAATAGATTTGTTCTCTCTGCAATCAAGGAATTGCAATGGTTGGATGGAGGGAAGGCATCGGGGGGGGGGGGGGGGGGGGAGTTTCTTGGATGGTAAAGAGTAGGCACCTAATGGTTAGTGTAGTGGGCTGAGAACCATGGGGGAACTGGGTTCAATTCCCAGTACGGCTCCTTGTGACCCTGGGCAAGTCACTTAACCCTCCATTGCCCCAGGTACAAAACTTAGAAGTCCTTTTACTAAGGTATTCTAGCG
The DNA here is from genome assembly GCF_901765095.1 of Microcaecilia unicolor. Lineage (NCBI taxonomy): Eukaryota > Metazoa > Chordata > Amphibia > Gymnophiona > Siphonopidae > Microcaecilia > Microcaecilia unicolor. The sequence continues at coordinate 731,996,935 of NC_044031.1, forward strand.
CTGTGATTAGCGCATGGGTATGGACGGCTTCCTAAAGGAAAAGTCCATAGACCATTATTAAATTGACTTGGGGGAAAATCCACTGCTTATTTCTGGGATAAGCAGCATAAAATGTATTGAACTTTTTTTCAGGATCTTGCCAGGTTTTTGTGACCTGGATTGGCCACTGTTGGAAACTGGACGCTGGGCTTGATGGACCTTTGGTCTGTCCCAGTGTGGCAATGCTTATGTACACCTAAACTTCCAGAAAACACTAAAAACCAACCTGTTTAAAAAGGCATATCCTACCGATCCAACTTAAATGCCTGACCTCGGCCACACACAAAACTAAAGCACGTAATGAACATAACACAACTCTACCGCTCTACGATTCCTTATGTGGCTGTACCACATGAACTGTATCTTACCACAACATCACATTGTATTTGTTCACACCGGATTCCGCAAATGCCTCTCCGGTACTATGTAAGCCACTTTGAGCCTGCAAATAGGTGGGAAAATGTGGGATACAAATATAACAAATAATAATAAATAAATAATACTTATGGTTTGCTGCGTGGTCGCAGTCAGCTTTTTTTAATGGCCATGCACTAATTTTCCCATTAGCACATACATGGACATTACTGCAGGGAGCCCATACTGCCACCTATTTAGATGGCAGAAACTGCACCCGTGCTACTCCTGTGCTAATTGGGTAATGTGCCCGTGCTACCCAATTAGCATAGGCATGCCTACTCTCCACACCCAGATACACCTCCCATTGCAAAAAAATAAAGAATATTTTTTTACCATGGGAGTAGTGAGCACTGCTGCCCAAACTACTGTGGGACACCTCAGCACATCCCACTTTAGTGCCCTTTTACCACACGGTAGGCCTGCATTAGGCCTACTACGCTTTACTAAAAGGGCTTCTTAGATGGTGAGTAGGGTTACCATTCGTCCGGATTTCCCCGGACATGTTCTTTATTTGAGGGCATGTCCGGGGCGTCCGGCGGGTTTTGCCCCGCCCACCTGTTTGTCCGGATTTCTGAACAAGCGGGCAGGCAGCGCCGCGTGGGTCTCCCCTCCCCTTCCCATACTTACCATCTGCCCTGGTGGTCTAGTGACCTCTTCAGGGCATGAAAGAGCCCCCTCTTTCCTGCCCGGAGCGCTGCTTTGCCCTTCATCCTTCTCGGTCTCGGCTGGGGATTCAAAATGGCCGCCGAGAGTTGAAGTCTCGCGAGGCCGCTTCAACTCTCGGCAGCCATTTTGAATCCCCACCGAGACCGAGAAGGATGCAGGGCAAGGGCAGGAAGCGCTCCAGGCAGGAAAGAGGTGGCTCTTTCCTGCCTCGAAGAGGTCACTAGCCCACCAGGGCAGTAGATAGTAAATAAGGGGAGGGGAGAGGAATATGTGACAAGGGGGAAGGGAGGTGACGGGGGGCAGGTGAGGGGAATATGTGACCCGGGGGAGGGGAGGGGACGGGAATATGTGACAGGGGGTGGGATGAGGATCCGAAAGGGGTGTGGTGTGGGTAGGGCAGGGGCGTGGTTGTGCAGGGGTGGGGCAGGGGCGTGACATGTGTCCTCTTTTTCAGAGGACAAAATATGGTAACCCTAATGGTGAGAAAGTACCTGCATATCAAACATATAAACGGCGAGTGACCGTACTCACTCGCAAATGTGCAGTAGAGACTTCCCTCTCTGCCCCGCCCCCGCGTCAATACGTGATGACGGGGGCGGGACAGAGAGGGAAGTCTCTACTGGCATTCTGCAGACGTCAGAACCGCTCCCCCTCCTCCCTCCCCCGGAGTCGCCGCCGCCCCTCCATCTGGCCCGAGCACTGTGAACTTACATCACCATGCAGCAGCAGGCATATCAGCAAAGCTGCCGTCAGGCTTCCTTCTCTGCCTTTGTCCCGCCCTCGCCGACGTTACGTCACACGAGGGCAGGACAAGGAAGCCCGCCCTGAGGGCAGCTTTGCTGATGTGCCTGCTGCTGCGTGCTGATGTAAGTTTACAGTGCTGCTCGGGCCGGGTGGAGGGGCGGCGGGGGCAGCGGTGGCGGCGACTCCGGGGGGGGGCGGGGCGGCACCGACCTTGGGGGGGGGGCTCGGAAACCCCCCCATTCCAAAAGTAGCCCGTTTTCACGGGCTCAACGGCTAGTAATATGTAAACCGCTTTAGTTGCACCTTGAAAGGTGGTATATCAAATGCATTACCCTTACCTTTATTTCTCATTAATATATGAAGAAAAACAAAAGCAGAGGAGACCACTTTTGCAAACAACAAACACAGAAACGCCCAAAAAAGGAGACGACCGCTGAAATTCCATTTTTGGTGAACTGCGTCTCAGCAGATCGCTTTTCTGACTTTCGTCATATCGTTTGCCTCTTGCTTTGACGCTTTTTGTGTCAGCCGATAGCGCTACTTTCTCTTGATGGTGATGATTGCGTATTTTGCTGTATCCTGACGTCCATTCAGGTTGGTACATGGATTCACCCTTAAAATTTTAGACTCCTGAAGCAGGCACCTTTAGCGCCGAAACGCAGGACTGCGTTGAGTCATATCTTGGGTGTTTAGTTAGTGGTTTTTGATTTGGCAATAAATATCCCCGAGTTGGAACTTCAGTGGTCGTCCCCTGTTTTTGCGTGTGCTTCTACAGTAATATATGACCGTAAGTGCATTATTTAAGCTGCACGTGTGTATTTGCAAGAAGGATTAGCTAAGCACCATTAGTCTACTGAACGATAAAGGCTTCTTCAATGTAAATTATGGAAACGGATCAAAAGGTCTGTAAGTTAATAGTTATGTTCGTCTCCTCCTTCAGGACACAGTGAGTGTGACCTAACCTGTCTTGCCAAAGGACAGAATTTTTACTACAATTTTGGACGTGTTTTGGATGGGACAAAGTGTCACACAGACTCTGACGGAGTCTGCATCAGTGGGCATTGTCTGGTAAGTTCTCTTGTCCGGCTGAGTAAATTGAAACTGCAGAGCATCAAAATAAAACCTCTTATGCTCCTGTTTAGGCCTTGTCGATATTTCGCCAGTTTTGTGATGCTTAATAAACTTTAAAGTGCAATATGGAATGCTTTGCCGAGACTCCTGAAAGAGACACCGGATCATCAAACATTAAAAAAATTACTAAAAACTTATTTGTTTAGTAAAGCCTACCCCGAAGTCCACAATGCTCTTTAAACCCCTTTTTTTTTCCGTTTTGTTTGTTTTCCCGTTTTTTCCCCTTCTGTCTGCTTCCCTTTTGTTGCTCCTGTATTCCCATCCGTATTCTCTTTTTCAGCTGCTTCTGTACTTGTATTTGTCACTTTTTTCTGGACCCAGTGCCGTAGCGAGGGCGGCTGACACCCGGGGTGGGTCACCGCTGCACACACCCCCCTCAGCGCGCCCCCCCCCCCAGGAGCGCACTCTTACCTCTGACATAGCAAAGGGGACGGGTGGGAGGGCCGCTCCGCCCCGAGTGCACGTCACTGGGAGCTGCATCGGCTCCACTGGTTCCCTGCTCTCTTTGCCCCAGAACAGGAAGTAACCTGTTCCGGGGCAGAGAGAGCAGGGAACCAGCGGAGCCGACACCCCCCAGCAGCGTGCACCCAGGGCGGACCGCCCCACCGCCACTGTCTGGACCAATTTTATCCTGCTGTGTTTTGTAATTTTCTAGTATCTTTGTTAGCCACATTGAGCCCGCATAAGCTGGGAAAATGTGAGATACAAGTGAACCAACCAAATAAATAAATAAATAAATAAGTGACTGAAACTCTCATGAAGCTATGAGATAGGTAGAGAATGAGATCACTGGAGACACCTAAGGGACCATTTTCTAAGCTGCACTAGCAGGCCAATGCTCAGAACCAAATATGGGCGTTAAGAGGCCATTAGCGCCGAACTACAATCCACATTACTGAGCGCAGAATGCTCAGAGGCTGTAGCATGGAAGACTGTGAGCTTGCTCAAGATGCAGTCAAACGAATGTCAGTGAGGTCATTTCCTGTTCCCTCCCAATGCTCAGAGAATAGCACGCAAAACAAAGCCACCTTACTGGCAAAAAAAAAAAGTAACTTGAGCTCGGAACAGGCGTTAGGGTGTTTGAATAGAGGATTTCTCATGATCCTGTCTTTAAAATCTGCCAGACTTTATATAATTTGGAAGCAGAAGGAAGCCCGTAGAAACCCTAAGCGCTAGTAGCGAGAGACGAATGTGTGCGAGTCTGAGCAAATCCAAAACTGAAAGCACACATTGGCGCCTGTTTCCTGAATTTAAATATAAGTGTTTCATGTTTTTAAAAAAAATTGAAACGCTTATATTTAAAGGCACAGAAAACAGATGCCAATGTTTGCTTCACATTCGGGTTTTTCAGGCGCATGCGCACAGGAGCCAAGTTTACTACGAAAATCTTCTGTGTATGCACTAAGCATGTTCCCCCCTTGCTTTTGCTTTCGCTTTTACAGTGCACATATAATTTGAATATTATTTCCTTTGAGCATTGGCAAGCTAGGTTTCTGCGCTGATCCGGTGATATGGTTCCTGCGCTGTTCACTTTACTGTGGCAGTTCTGAGCATTGGCCTGTAGGTGTTTAGTGTGACTTTCAACACCTGCTAACAATCTGGCAAACCACATTAACTATCAGTGCACGCTAACTGCTGCATTAAGCATCTAACACGGAAATTCCTATTAGGGGATGTGGAGAATGATCAGGGACTGTGCCTTTCAGTTATAGTAGCGGTTATTACCTCACATTAACTGTTTAATGCAGCAAATAATGTCCTACCCCCTCCAAAGATGTACCTAAATACATTCCGCATTATCGGCCATGCCAACAGCATGTGGTGGTGATCACTGTTGTGTGTTGGAAATGTTCCCAACAGTTATCATCCACTCTATCATTACCTCTTGCCTTGACTACTACAACCTACTCCTCACTGGCCTCCCACTTTACCATCTATCCCCCCTTCAGTCCGTTCAAAACTCTGCTGCACGTCTTATCTTCCGCCTGGACTGGTACACTCATATCACCCCTCTCCTCAAATCACTTCACTGGCTTCCAATCAGGTACCGCATACAGTTTAACCTTCTCCTTTTAACCTACAAATGCACTCGAGCTACATCCCCTCTCTACCCTCATCTCCCCTTACATTCCTACCCCTAACCTCCGTTCTCAAGACAAATCCCTCCTTTCAGTACCCTTCTCCACCACCGCCAACTCAAGGCTCCGCCCTTTCTGCCTCGCCTCACCCCATGCCTGGAATAAATTCCCTGAGCCCATACGCCAGGCCCCCTCTCTGCCCATCTTCAAAGCCTTGCTCAAAGCCCACCTCTTCAATGTCGCCTTTGGCACCTAACCACCAAACCTCTATTCAGGAAATCTAGACTGCCCCAACTTGACATTTCGCCCATTAGATTGTAAGCTCCTTGGAGCAGGGACTGTCCTTTTTTGTTAATCTGTACAGCGCTGCGTAACCCTAGTAGCGCTCTAGAAATGTTAAGTAGTAGTAGTAGTAGTAGTTTTGTGCCTAATGTGCCTTAACTTAGTGGAAAGTTTTACTGTAGGTTACTCAGTAAGCATCTAATCGTTTTAATGCAGTAATTAATATAAGGAAACAAAATTGTGGAAACAGATGTTCAGAGTTCTCAACTGAGAAAGAAAACCGTCTTCAAATCTTTTAAATCCTGTGATATTATAAAATATCCTTCTATGCTTCTGTTTTTGCAGATTCTCTCTGCCCTGAGACAAACCTCCATTTGCAAATGCAAATGACAGTAGTAATAATAACATCCTGCACCAATATCTCTAAATATCTTAAGTTCTTGAGAAGGATTCGATATTTAGAGTGCCAAACCCAGCCAAGAGCATCTGGGAATCATGATGATAATCATGGTTCATCTACTCTCCAATAAGATAAACTCCTAACATATGATATAACTTACCCATACTTGATATTGAGCTGTCCTTGCCATTTTTGGGGCACAGATTGTAGCAGTCTGCCCGGCACTGACTTAATTTTCAACTGCTAGAATTGCTGTTGAAATCTGCCAGTGGCGTTCCGAGGGGCGCTGACACCCGGGACGGATCACCGATGCGCCCTGCCCCCTGGGTGCAGTGCCCCCCCCCGTGCAGCGCGCCCCCCCCCCCCCGGCGAAGGGACACCCTCCCACCCTGGCAAAAGAACCCCCCCCGGGTGCACGCCACTGGAGGGGGGTGCCGCGCGCCGGTTAGCGTCATTCGTTTCCATGCTCCCTCTGCCCCGGTACAGGTTACTTCCTGTTCCGGGGCAACGGGAGCATGGAAACAAATGACGCTAACCGGCGCGCGGCACCCCCCCAGTGGCGTGCACCAGGGGCGGACCACCCCCCCCGCCCCCCCCCCCCGGTATGCCACTGAAATCTGCTCCAGCCCAACAAGATCTATCTAGCCATAATCAGGACACAAGCCATAGAAATCTGTCCGACACTAGTCTTACTTCTCTCAACTACTGGATTTTCCACATAAGCACAGCTAAGTTGCTTTCGTTTTATTCTCTTTCCATATTGAAATCCTTTGTGCTTATCCCATGCAATGTTGAATTCCTTTACTGTTTTTGTCTCCACCACCTCCTGCGAGAGAGCATTCCAGGCATCCACCTCCCTCTCTGTGAAAAAGTACTTCCTAACATTATTCGTAAGTCATAGTAACATAGTAACGTGGAGGGGGATAATTGAATGGGGGCGCCCATCTCTAAGGACGGCCCCGTAAAGGGGTGGGGCAACCCGTATTATCGAAACAAGATGGACGCTAGACTAACACCAATGGCCGAACGGGCATAGTCCAGAATACAGAAAATAAACATACAGAATGAGCAGTTTACAATAGAGGGCTGTATGGGTTGTTTTCCCAAATCTATAATAAACCAATGAATTTGACAAAAAGATTTTCACAAGCCATACTCCAAACTATAAGATTCCCTTGGGTCTATTCATCGCTCCAGCTAGTGGAGGAAAAATTGTGGGAAGGAAAATGAAATAAGGGTTCCCCTGGCCAGGCTGGGATTTGGAAAAAAACCCCACAATTCAATGGTGTAAAATCCATAAAACAAAAGTCCCAAGCAGTGGGGGTCCCCATGAGTTGCTTTATTATGTCTTTTGGTATCTGTAACTCCTCCTGGAGAAACAAAAGTCTTAGCCTTTGAGTGAAGGTAGGGTAGTCAACCCTTGTTCACCTTATATTATATCTAGATGAGTGGCCCAGATCCTGAATAACAATATCTACTCTGCCCATGGAAACAGTGGCGTAGCCAGAAGACAATTTTTGGGTGGGCCAGCGGGTTGGATGGGTGGGCACTACAACTACAACCCCAACCCCCCCCCCAACACACACACGCAGCGCGCAGCACATTTAAAGTTATCGGCGCTGCCTCCACTCACCTTCTCCCACTGTGGCGCTGCCTCCTCTCCTGCACTTCATGGTCTCCGTCTCCCACCCCCGCGGCAGCGCTCTATTGGCGCTGCCTGCCTGACAGCTGACAGATGCGGCACGACGACGTCCTGCTCCGGGACCTTCCCTCTGCCGCGTACAATCCACCCTGCATAAACAGGAAGTTGAATCAATGCGGCAGAGGGAAGGCCCCGGAGCAGGAGGACGTCGCGCCGGTTCTGTCAGCTGTCAGGCAGGCAGCGCTGATAGCAAATTGAAAGCGCTGCCATGAGGGTGGGAGACAGAGACCACGAAGTGCAGGAGAGGAGGCAGCGCTACGGCGGGGGTGGGAGAAGGTGAGGATGGGCCTGAGACGAAACTGGGTGGGCCTGGGCCCATCCAGGCCCACTCGTAGCTATGCCCCTGCATGGAAATCTACAAGCTTCACAGGTGTTACTGTCATATGCTGAACTGCTCCATCTTCAAGGCCCTAGTATGTCACAAGCTGGTAAAGGAGCTGGCTGCCCCTGTGTTTGGGGAGGCCTCTATCCTGGCTGCTGTTCCTTCTCCTTGTGCCCCTCTCTAGTCTCTGGCTGAGGTAGACTGAGCTCCCAGCCCGTGAAACCTCCTCTTCCTGCAGAGGGGAAGAGAATTCTGGCTGGCAGCTGAAATGGAGCTGAGCAGAATTTTTAGATGATCAAAAAGTTAATGCAGGAAATGCCAGGAAGATTACAGAGAGCAGTTCTTAAAGTTTTTTTACCCAGAGAAGTGGGCCTGTCTGAAAATTGCCCACCTGCTGAGCGTGAGTGCAGGTTTCCACAGGCCTAACACTTTTAGCTGGGTTAAAAAAAGGCATTCCTGAGGGTACGCTATGGAGGGAAAGTAAAGCAGTGGGCATTCAAATGTGCACAAGCAATTTATGCCCCCACTCAGCTACCCATACAAATAATAGGTGCACGTTACATGGATACATGCAGGGGTAGGGTACTGAGTACCGGCACCTTTTCCATTGTCTGCTAAAATTGACCTATGATCCCCAAGTTTTAATGAAAGAGCTCAGGTTCTACACACCATAGTAACATACATAGTAGATGACGGCAGAAAAAGGCCTGCACGGTCCATCCAGTCTGCCCAAGAAATGTGCCACTTTTTTGTGTATACCTTACCTTGATTTGTACCTGTCTTTTTCAGGGCACAGACCGTACAAGTCTGCCCAGCACTATCCCCGCCTCCCAACCACCAGCCCCGCCTCTCACTGTGCCACTTTTTTGTGTCTGTGACTGGTTGCAGGGGGCCTGGCTATTGTGAGGTGGATCCCTCAGTGATCACCTCACTCCTGAAGGGTGGCCTAGCATTTGAGTACCGGCACCTTTTTTGCTAGTAAAAACGTACTGGATACATGTAGCATGCATAGTTTGAGGATGCAAATTTCAAATACAAGCAATGAGGTAGTAGTTTCTCTTTGAAAACTGACTGCATTGTACTTGGGCTAAAAGTGCCCCCCTCATATCTATGCAAATGGCCCCATAATAATCTAATATACAGAGAAACAGAGGATTTGTTTCCCCCTTGAAGACTCAGATTATCAAATGTCATGTCAGTGCACTTAGCTGTACTACTACTACTACTACTACTATTTAGCATTTCTATAGAGCTACAAGGCGTACGCAGCGCTGCACAAGCATAGTAGAAAGACAGTCCCTGCTCAAAGAGCTTACAATCTAATAGACAAAAAATAAAGTAAGCAAATCAAATCAATTAATGTGTACAGGAAGGAGGAGAGGAGGGTAGGTGGAGGCGAGTGGTTACGGGGTCTTTACAACCTGGCATGACATTCTCCTGCTCCTTTGGTCTTCAGGCTCAGTCAGAACAAGGGCTGAGATGTGGCATCAGAACTCTTTTTTCCAGTTTTATTTAATATTCTGCATCTCTCATAGAACCCAGATAGTTTACAATGATTAATAAAATACAGGATGGGGGGGGGGGGGGGGGGAGGGGAGGAACAGACAGAACAACCAGACAAAAAATAGGGCAAAGAATGGGAGGGGTACAGGGTTACAATCAATAAACTGTGTATCAGAGTCAACAAGAGGGAGGGAGAGGACGTCAGGTACATATAGACCAGGAGCTGTGTAACAGAGGGCTGGTGGATGAAGTGAGTTCCTGCTCAAATACTTATGGATTTTCCCCTTTTTGGAATCCCTCCCAGCTTACACCGGTGCTCCTTCCAGAATCCTGCACTCATGGACCCCAAATCTGGACACACCAAGGGTCAGTTCAAGAAAGGCTGCCTAAAGTTAGGGGCCTAAATTTAATGTGCTAAGCAAACATTCTATAACAGCAATTAAGCAGGAAATTGCCATTATGGGTCAGCATTTATGTGCCAACATTAAGGCGGGACCACTTATGCCATGCCTATGACGGGTGTAAATGCATGTGCCTAACTGCTAGTATTCGCTAAAGTACCTGCAAGAACAGAACGCCCATAAACCTCCCATGACCCTCACACATGGACACCCCCTGTGCAGTTACATGCAAAACAATTTCCTACTGTGCTTCACAGAACAGGGTCATTACTCATGTGTATAATTGCAAATTAGTGCCAATAAATAATAGTTAAGGCCAATTATTGATAGCTATCACCAAGTAAGAGCCACTCAAGGATCAATTAAGTAACGTGTGTAAATAGTTCTATTCTGTAACCACATACGCAATTGTGTATGTAATGATGTGAGTCATTTACAGAATTAGAGGGTAGGTGTCACCACTGCATAATGTCTGTGGCTTCCTTTCCTTTTCCTCCTCCCCTCTCCCAGTAGGGGTTTTAATGTTCCCTTTGTGGCTGCCCAGGTGGTGGAAGACCTGAGCCAGGAATCAAACCCAGCTCCCTGCACATGGCCATGTGCAGCACTGCCAGTCACCAGCCCAGCTCCTGTTGGATATTAAGGGAGGTACATCCAGTGATCTTAACAGAACTAGAAGAATAACTTAAAGGACTGAACTGTAAAAGTATCACGGGCTAAGAACACACAGAGCAGAGGAGATATTCACCAGTGTTCCTTCTCTCGCAGGGGCGTAGCTACATGGGGCAAAGGGGGCCTGGGTCCCCTTAGATTTGGGCCTGGACCCCCCTGCTGACGACCCTCTCGACCCCCCCTCCCGCCGCCAACCCTCCCCACCGTGGGCTACCTTTGCTGGTGGGGGACCCCAACCCCCGCCACCTGAGGTCCTCTTGCTTCCCACGGAAGGCTTTGGACGTCAGACTCACTGAAACAGAACAAAGCCTTGCAGATCAAGGCTTCATTCTGTTTCAGTGAGTTTGACGTGCAGGACGTCAGAAACAGAACGAAGCCTTCCGCGGGAAGCAAGAGGACCTCGGCTGGCGGGGATTAGGGTCCCTCGCCAGCAAAGGTAGGCAGCGACGGCGGTGGCGTGGGAGGGTTGGCGGCGGGAGGGGGGATCGAGAGGGTCATCGGCAGGGGGGCAAGGTTGGTGGTGGCGGCGGCGGGGGGGGGGATCGGCAATGGCGGGGGGTGTCCGGCGGCACCGGGGGGGGGACTAAAATATGCCCCCTCACCTGGGCTCTGGATCCCCCCTCCCACCGAAGTCTGGCTACGCCTCTCTCGTTGCCTAATGCTCCAGGGGTTTGAAACTTACAGGATTAGTTCATAATGACAATTTCCCTTTTTTTTTCTTTGTCAGCAAGTTGGTTGTGATCTCCTCCTGGGTTCTAGGGAGAAGACAGACATTTGTGGAGTCTGCGGGGGAAAGAATGCCTCGTGCAGGCACCATCACAGTGTCTACACCACTGAGCGCCCTCCTTCTGGTAACTTTTGCCTTCATTTAACTGTTATTTACTTAACATTTCTGCAGTGTTCCAGTCGTATGCAGCACTGCACAGACACACATAACAGACAGTACTGGGTTCATGGAACTTACTGTCTATTCCAGGGGCGTAGCCAGAGCTCCATTTTGGGGAGGGGGCTTAGGGGTGGACTGAGGGAGCCACATATTTCCTCTCATCTTGTTCTCCACTGTTACAAACCATACCTTTGCTGGCGGGGATGCCCCTGAAGAGATTCACTGCTGGAGCCCCTGCCTGTGCTGCCTGAGCAGCGAGGAAGTTGTTGGGGTGCTTCAGCATGAACTGAGCATGAGCAGAAGTGCCAGTATTGGCAGCTGGATCACCCCCCTCCTCCCTAAGTTCCTTGCTGCTCAGGTAACACATGCAGGGGCTCAGGCTGTGAATCTATTTGGCTGGTGGGGCTTCAGCATCCCCACCAGCTATGCATCGGGTGCCACAGTTTTGGAGGGGATCTGACCCCAAACTGGAGGAGCTCAGGCCCCCAAGGTCCCCTCATGGCTATGCCATTGATCTAATCAAGACACATTCCATCCAATATTCAGTGCTGTTTAACCAGCGAGGAACAGCTCCTGGCTGGTTAAATAGCCTTAAGCTAGCTAAGCTCTAATATTCAGCACAAGATGGCTGGCTAGCATGGCTGAATATTAGCGCTTAGCAGCTAGCCCAGTCACCTGCCCAGGTGTAGCCCAGTACACCTGCCCGTTGTAGTTGGAGATTCAATCATTAGGCATGTAGATAGTTGGGTGGCTGGTGGACTTGAAGATGGTCACTTGACTGCATGGTGTGAAGGTGACGAGCCTCATGCATCTCCTAGATAAGACTTTAGACATTGCTGGGGAGGACCATGCTGTCTTGGTACATGTGTAGGGAGGTTCTGAAAGCCACATTTAGGCTCTTAGGTAGAAAGCTGAAATCCAGAAACTCCAGGGTAGCATTTTCAAAAGTGCCCCTCATTCCACGTGCAGGACCCAAGAGACAGGCAGAGCTCCAGAGTCTCAATGCATGGAAGAGGTGATGGTGCAAGGAGGAGGGTTTTAAATTTGTTAGGAACTGGGCAACATTCTAGTGAAGGGGAAGTCTATTCCGGAAAGATGAGCTCAGGCTGCTGACATCAACATTTAAACAGGAGATAGAGCAGCTTTTAAACTAGAAAATAGGGGAAGGCCAACAGTCAGTCAAAAGCACATGATTCGGAACAAGGTATCTTTGAAAGATATCACCAAAACAGAGAAGATAGAGCATCCTGATAGCGAGGTTGCAATAGAGACCATAGTAGACCAATGGGCTCATTTTCGAAAGAGAAACACGCCCTAAAAGCGTCATAAAGTACCATTTGGATGGATTTCTTCTCAAAACATCCAAATCAGCATTTTCAAAACCTGCGATGAAACTACAGTGTAGTAAATTTAAAACAAACCGGAGAAAATTTTTCTTCACCCAATGCATAATTAAACTCTAGACTTCGTTGCCAGAGAACGTGGTGAAGGCAGTTAGCTTGGCAGAGTTTAAAAAGGGGTTAGACGGTTTCCTAAAGGACAAGTCCATAAACCACTACTAAATGGACTTGGGAAAAATCCACAATTCCAGGAATAACATGTACAGAATGTTTGTACGTTTGGGAAGCTTGCCAGGTGCCCTTGGCCTGGATTGGCCGCTGTCGGTGACTGGATGCAGGGCTCGATGGACCCTTGGTCTTTTCCCAGTGTGGCATTACTTATGTACTTATGTTTTGTAGACATCTATCTATGCATTTCATCTGCAGTGTGTCCAAATCACAAGGGGGCGTGTCGGCATCTTGAAGGTGGGATTAGGGCGTGCCTAACACTTGGACGTTTTACAGCCATAATGGAACAAAACCAAAACGTCTAGGGCGATAACTTCAACATTTTGATCTATCTATATCTGATTTTCTAACAAAAAAGACAAAAAAAAGTGCCCTAAATGACCAGATGACAACTGGAGGGATTCAGGGATGACCCCTCCTACCCCTCAAAAATATGAATAAAAATAGCACTCACCAGTCTCTGACAGCGTCAGATGTTATAGCCAGGTCTACTAGAGCAGCATGCAAGTCCCTGGAGTAGTGTAGTGGTGGGTGCTGTGCACTATAGACAAGTGGACCCAGGCCCATACCTCCCCCTACTTGTTACACTTGTGGTGGAAACTGTGAGCCCTCCAAAACTGACCAGAAACCCACTGTACCCACATATAGGTGCCCCCTTCACCCATAAGGGCTATTGTAGAGGTGCACTGTTTGGGTAGAGGGCTCAGCAGACAAGATAAGGGGGTAACGGTGAGATACGTATCTAGGAGATTTTATATGTCTACAACATTGGCCTCTGTGACGCCCCATTGCTCTCCTGGGATGTCTGGTGGACCAGTCTACTCAAAATGCTGGCCCCTTCCACGTCCCAATGGATTGAATTTGTGCGTTTTTAACTTGTGTGGTTTGTTTTTGAAAATGGCCTAAAAAGATAAATGCAGAAAGCACAAAACCTTGTTCGAAACAGTATTTTTTTTAAAGACGTTTTTCTTTTTCAAAAATGAGTGTATTTCCTATTTGGATTCTAGCACAAAACATCCAAAGTCCGACTTAGACGCACTATCGAAAAGGCCCCTCCAGGTGTCCTTAAATACAGAGAAGGCAGATTTTAAAGATTGCAAATTATCACTGCCAACTGCTGAGCAAGTTGTAAATAGGAATAACAAACATTGTTTGAAATGTCTTTATGCAAATTCCAGAAGGTCAGAAGATGAGAGAGTTAGAATATATTGCACTAAATGAAAAGATAGGCATCTCGGAGACCTGGCAGAAGGAAGATAACTAATAGGACAGTGTCATACCAGGACGCAAAATGTATCGCAGAGATAGGGTGAATTGAATTGGTGGAGGGGTAGCATTATTCGTTCAAGAGGGTCTTGAATTGAATAGACTACAAATTCTGCAGGATACCAAACACATCTTGTTATCCCTATGGATAGAAATTCCATGTGTAAAGAGGACAAGGATAGTGATAGGAGTATATAACCATCCACTTGGCTAGGATGAACTGTTATCAGAAATGAGAGAGGTTAATAAACTGGGTAATACAATAATAATGGGTGATTTCAATTACCACTGTAATAATTTGGAATAAGTAGGATCTAGAATCAATAATATTTTCACTATCCTACCTATTATGCAACGTGTTTGAGGGACACTCCGGTAATAACACGAGAAAGTGGAGAAAAAAAGACCTCAGGTCATTCGGCTACTCCTCTTTCTTAAAGGACAAGCCTTTTGTATAATGAGGAGGCCTTATCAGTCATGGGTCTTCAAAAAAAACTCCACTAACTAAATTTCTCATAAATTTAACCACAAGTCCCAACAAGCAGATGCATAGGAGACACAATTTTCATATATATTAAAGCTTGGCAAGAGTACTTATCCTCAATGTATGAAATCTTGAAAAGTCCAGCCGTATCCACTATGCTCTTGACATTCAAAAGGTCCCTGTTTCGCTAAATAATATAGCTGCTTCAGGGGAATATTCCAAAATAACCGCAATCCCAAGCCTGTAAAGTATCTCCGTCTCCAATCTCACTGGAACAGAAAATGGCGGACCGCTTTCTCGTGTTATTACCAGAGTGTCCCTCAAACACGTTGCATAATAGGTAGGATAGTGAAAATATTATTGATTTCAATTACCCCAATATTGACTGCGTAAATGTAACATCAAGGCGTGCTAGGGAGGTAGAATTCCTTGATGAAATCAAGGACTGCTTTATGGAGCAGCTGGTTCAGGAACCAACAAGAGGCGGAGCAATTCCAGATCTAGTCCTTAGTGAAGGGCATGATATGGTGCAGGAGGTAGTGGTGCTGGGGCCACTTGATAAAAGTGATCATACGGAGGCCAATATTCAAAGCAATTTAAGAGGGCTTAAATCGCCTGTCCCCGCCCAACCTCCGATGTTCAGTGGCACTAAACCAGGCAGTGCCACTGAATATCACCTCTGACCAGCCCCCCAAAAAGTGGGCTGGTCAGGGGTGGGCCAGGGGGCGTGTTGGGGAGGAGCTGGGGCCTATGCAGGTGCTGGTGATAGTCAGCTGACACCCACATAAGCTTAAGTAGGTGAATTTAGGGCAGCTCAAAAGCTGTGCTAAATTCACCTGCTTAAGCTTATGTGAGCCCCGGCTGAATATCAGGCCAGTCCTGGACCCGCATAAGCTTTTTTTTTTTTTAATTGTAGTCCTCCAGCCCACAAGTGTCACATCCCCTCCCCTCTCTGCCAACCCACAGGCACAAGCCACTCCCTCTCGCTCCCAAATGCCACCCATCCCACCCACCCCCAACCCCTCACCTCTCTGTAGTTCAGGTAGGCCCCTCCCCCAGCCTATCTTAATCTCAAGTAGTCCAGTGGTGGTCGTTGGGGGCAGGAGTACCTCGAGCTGCCACAGGAGGTCACGGCAGCCATTTATTTTGTGAAGGTGCCACAAGGGGCAGGAGCAAGGGGGCTCTGCTTCTGCCCCCGACAACCAACACTGGACCACCAGAGAGGTGAGGAGTTGAAGGTTGGGGGGGGGGGGTTGGGATGGGTGACATTTAGGGGAAGGGGAGTGACTTGTGGAGGGGAGAGGGAGGGAATATGACACGTCAAGAGCTTGGGATTCTTCAATTTAAAAAAAAAACGTATGCAGGTCCTAACCCGATATTCAGCTGGGGCCCGCATAACTCATATGTGGGCCAGGGCTGAATATTGGCTGGGCCTGCATAAGCCCCGCTGCCTAGCCCACCCATGTGTAGCCCCCAGTATTCAGTGCCGGTAGCCAGACATGGCTTGACACTGAAAATTGGGGGATAGCTTAGCCAGTGACGATCAGCATTAAAAAAAACGCTGACCATCACCGGCTGAATATCGGGGGGGAACATGATTAGATTTGATATCATCACTGGAGTAAGTACACATAGGAAATCCAATACATTAGCTTTTAACTTTGAAAAAGGAGACTATGATAAAATGTGGAGAATGGTTTTAAAAAAAAAACTTAGAGGAGCAGCTGCAAAGGTCAAAAATTTACTTCAGGCATGGATGCTATTCAAAAATACTATCTATGGAAAAGGCTGTGCAAGATCGGCAGTCAAGAGTCGCTTCCTCTAAAGCCTTTTTCGTTGAGCACTGAGAAGGCAACTCTTGATTGTCGATCTTGCATGGCTTTGCTCTTTGAGCAGTTTAGTGGGCTTCTATTTTCCCGCCAAGGAGTGGGTTTTGCATTTGCGATTTCATATACAAGATTTTTATTTGATAGTATATTAGCAAACATATGGTTTTTCCATACACAATTTTAAAAGACTGCAAAGACTCCTGAGGCAGGCCGGTTGGCCGAAACACAGCCGTGTCGAGTCTTTTGAACTACACAATAAATCTGGACTTTTTAAACATTGTCGAGAGACCCTATTGATCATGGAGGTGTCAGTCCCAAGTGATTACTCTGTGAATCTTGTGCAGAGAGGGAAGATCCTCAGGTACCAAGAAATTCAGCCTGAGACCAAGAAAACATGGCAAAAGATACAGAAAAATGTCCCATTGTTTTGGATGCCACAGGCTTGATTAAAAAGAATTTCCAGACGCACCTGGTTAAATTGCTTATACATGTTACATCTTATGAACTCCAGAGGGAAGCTGCTTTGGAACAATGCAAGTACTAAAGCGAGCGATAGCAGTACATTTGACAGACTGAGATCGCACTCTACATATCCTGTTTTAGGAGTGAGGTTATTTATGGTTACAGTATGTGCAAAACTAAGCCATTTGGAGATATTGCCTGTGAGAGACAGTGGTGTAGCCACAGGGGGGGGGGGGGGGGGGGGGGCTAGCCAGCCCCCCTCCCTAATTTGAGCTCAGACCCACCCCCTCCCCATTAAAAACTGCAGCACCAGAATACATTCATGGCTGACGGGGATGCTCAAGCCTCACCAGTCAGAGAAGATTTGTGGCCCAAGCCCCAACCCTTGCTGCCTGAGCAACAAGAAGCCAGCGGGGTGCTCCATTCACCAATGCCGGCACTTCTACACATGCTCAGTTCATGCTTTTGAACTGAGCATGTGCGGAAGTGCCAGCGTCGAAGGGTGGAGCATTCTGCCGGCTTTCTCACTGCATCTGCAACACTGGGCAGAAGAAGCTGTGGCACTGAATCTCTGGGTGGCAGGGCTTGAGCATCCTGCTAGCAAAAGTACGCTTCAGTTGTGGCGGGGGGGGGGGGGGAGCGCTGAGAGGAAATCCTTGGTCTCCTTTATCACCCTTGGGGCTCCCCCCCCAAAAAAAAACAAGTTCTGGCTACGCCCCTGGCAAGAGAAATCTGCAATAGAGCAGCAAATTAGCTAGAATGCCTCAAAAAGGTGCTCTATTATTTTAAAACAATTTATTAATTATTTATTTATTGCATTTGTATCCCACATTTTCCCACCTCTTTGCAGGCTCAATGTGGCTTACAATACATGAATGGTGGAAATATATTAGAAATAAACATTTAGTGTTACAGAAGGATCTTGGTCAACATGATAATGATAAAACATGATAGTAGTGTTACAAGCAGATATTGTAAGGTAGTCCTGAATATATGTGAGGAGTTCTGTGTATTCACATTGGTTGGTCTTTGTGGTATGCCTTGTTAAAAAGATGGGTCTTCAGTAGTTTGCGGAAGCTCGTTAGTTCGTGGATCGTTTTTAAGTTGCGTGGCAATGCGTCTTGTAACGCAAATGGTATGGGATTTGCGTAACAAGACGTATGAGGAGAGACTTGCTGAACTAAACGTGTATACTCTGGAGGAAAGGAGAAACAGGGGTGATATGATACAGACGTTCAAATATTTTAAAGGTATTAATCCGCAAACGAACCTTTTCCGGAGATGGAAAGATGGTAGAACGAGAGGACATGAAATGAGATTGAAGGGGGGCAGACTCAAAAAAAATGTCAGGAAGTATTTTTTCATGGAGAGAGTAGCGAATGCTTGGAATGCCCTCCCGCGGGAGGTGGTGGAAATGAAAACAGTAACGGAATTCAAACATGCGTGGGATAAGCATAAAGGAATCCTGTGCCGAAGGAATGGATCCTCAGGAGCTTAAGATCGGGAGGCGGGGCTGGTGGTAGGGAGGCGGGGATAGTGCTGGGAAGACTTATACGGTCTGTGCCAGAGCCGGTGGTTGGGAGGCGGGGCTGGTGGTTGGGAGGCGAGGATAGAGCTGGGCAGACTTATACGGTCTGTGCCCTGAAGAGGACAGGTACAAATCAAGGTAAGGTATACACAAAAAGTAGCACATATGGTGGTGGGAAGCGGGACTGGAGGTTGGGAGGCGGGGATAGTGCTGGGCAGACTTGTACGGTCTGTGCCAGAGCCGGTGGTTGGGAGGCAGGGCTGGTGGTTGGGAGGCGAGGATAGAGCTGGGCAGACTTATACGGTCTGTGCCCTGAAGAGGACAGGTACAAATCAAGGTAGGGTATACACAAAAAGTAGCACATATGAGTTATCTTGTTGGGCAGACTGGATGGACCGTGCAGGTCTTTTTCTGCCGTCATCTACTATGTTACTAAGTTCCATAACTGTGTGCTCAAGTAGGTAAAGTTGGACACGTACATTAATTTGTATTTTATGTATTAATTATTAATATTTTATGTATTAATTATTGCATTGATTATTGTATTAATATTGTATTAATTTGTATTTTATGCACCCTTAGCCTCTCAGTATACAGTACACTGTATGTATTTTTGTAGCTATTTGCTATTCTTCTTGGAACTGATCCGCTAAAGCTTTAAAGCTTTTTTTTCCCATTCTGTGTCTCTGAGGAATAAACTTTGTATGTGTGTGTCTGTGCAGCTATTGTTTTGCATCCTCCGTGCTGGTGGAGGTTGACTCCTTGGTTCAGATGAAACTCATTATTGGCATTTTATTAAAAGGTAGGAGTGAGTGTGAGCAGAGGCTGTACACTTGCAGATATAGCCTTCCTTCCACATCTATTCCTATATTCGTGTATTGTATTTACAAATTTAGTCA
The DNA here is from genome assembly GCF_901765095.1 of Microcaecilia unicolor. Classification (NCBI taxonomy): domain Eukaryota; kingdom Metazoa; phylum Chordata; class Amphibia; order Gymnophiona; family Siphonopidae; genus Microcaecilia; species Microcaecilia unicolor. Next base: position 732,016,211 of record NC_044031.1, read on the forward strand.
TTTTGAATCACATTTTCAGTTGCTCTTTTAGAAGTGTAACTACCCCTGATTTATTCGGGGGGAAGTGATATCATCTGCTGTACCTGACTACTGTTTTGTAATCCATAGGGTTGTTTGAATACAATGAGGTAACCATGATCCCTGCTGGTGCCACCCACATCAAGGTGACAGACAACAGCAAGAACTACCTTGGTAAGAGAAGCCAGCTGAGCTCAGCTGAACTACATCAGTTCACAATTAATTAATCCCAGTGATAATTAGGCCGCTCCCCTATAGCTCTACATCCCAGTAAACTACTAATAAGCTCCCACTGCATCCTTCAGTTGTTCCTTTCTCCTAGGCATAAGAAGGGAAGTGATTCGGGATCCTTGATTACTTTTTATTGCTACACTACAATATTTCCTAGATGATAAAGGTCTCCACACCCAGTCGAGCTTTGCTGAGAATGCCAATTAGACTGCTGGTTATGATGGGTCATTTCTAGTTATGTGGCTATCCGCGGCTAATTTCTAATAGTCCATTACCAGTCTGGAATGACTAATTATACAGAGCAACATAACTGTAAGTCCTGAAATGTTCATTCTAGTGCCTGCTCTATGTGTTCTTGAGGGTAAACTTTAATTCATTAATATATATTCAGCATCCAATCAAAACTTATAGAGGGAAATACGCCACCTTTTTGTGGTTTTTGCAACTACGTTCAAAGTGGTTTACATTGTATATACAGGTACTTATTTGTACCTGGGGCAATGGAAGGTTAAGTGACTTGCCCAGAGTCACAAGGAGCTACAGTGGGAATTGAACCCAGCTCCCCAGGATCAAAGTCCACTGCACTAACCACTAGGCTACTCCTCCACTAGCAACATTCCATCTAGAAGCCTGCCCTTGCCGCGCAGGCTTCTGTTTCTGTGAGTCTGACGTCCTGCACGTAGGTGCAGGACGTCAGACTCACAGAAACAGAAGCCTGCGCAGCCGCGTTGCTGATCTGCAAGGGCAGGCTTCTACATGGAATGTTGCTAGTGGAATAGCAACATTCCATGTAGAATCTCCAATAGTAGCAACATTCCATGTAGAATGTCAAATAGTAGCAACAAAATCTCAATAGTAGCAACGTTCCATGTAGAATCTCAAATAGGGAAAGGGAAATGGGACTTGATATACTGCCTTTCTGAGGTTTTTGCAACTACATTCAAAGTGGTTTACATAGTATATTCAGGTACTTATTCGTACCTGGGGCAATGGAGGGTTAAGTGACTTGCCCAGAGTCACAAGGAGCTACAGTGGGAATTGAACCCAGCTCCCCAGGATCAAAGTCCACTGCACTAACCTCTAGGCTACTCCTTCACTCCCAGTGGGCTGTTCCTCCAGTTACAAAATAAACTGCCTGCACTGGTGCAAACTCGATGGGTACTTGTGTCAAAATTACACATGTGCCCATGTTAAATGTAGCAGCAGGTTTGTACTGTGAGCACTCCTTTTGGACAAAACAATGTGTGTCGCTACCTCCCCAAAACCCAACTGTGTCTGCAGAAATTCCTCCTATTAGAGCAGACCACCAAACACAGACTGGGGTAGAAGTTTAAAGGCTTTATTGCAACGCAACAACATTGTGCTCAATGTGGCCACGTTTCGCCTACAAAGGCTGCATCAGGGGCAACAACAAAAAATGGGGGCACACTTTCATCTACAACAGGAGTCCTCAACCCAGTCCTCGGGACCCACCTGGGCAGTCAGGTTTTCAGGATACCCACAATGAATATGCATGAGATGAGTTAGTATGCACTGTCTCCATCGTATGCAAATCTCTCTCATGCATATTCATTGTGGGTATCCTGAAAACCTGACTGGCTAGGTGGGTCCCAAGGACTGGATTAAGAAACCTGCTGTAGAAATAGCTCCTGATGGCAAATAGCCTCCAGGCTGCTCCTATGGGCTTGTATTATCAGGGCTGCAGAGGGGGGGGGGGCAAATTCCCCAGGCCCGGCCTCCAAGGGGGGCCCGGCACCGGGGTGTCTCTTTCTCTCTCTCTCTCTCTCTCTCCTGCTACTGATGAAACCCGGGTGATCGCGTCCCGACAGGAGCAGGAGAGAGAAAACTCTGGTGCCGGGCCCCCCTTGGAGGCTGGAGAGGAGCGGACATAGCAGGACTTCAGGCCAGGGCCTCTGGTTTGGCTGGCAGGGGTCCCCCCAGGCCCCACCAGCAGAAGAGGTCTTCCTCCAATGCTGCTCTTCAATCTGCCACATTGCCTGCCAAGCGGCTGCTTTTCCCCTCAGGCCGTGCATGCTCGGTTTTGAAATGCTCGGAGTGGAGGAGTGGCCTAGTGGTTAGGGTGGTGGACTTTGGTCCTGAGGAACTGAGTTTGATTCCCGGCACAGGCAGCTCCTTGTGACTCTGGGCAAGTCACTTAACCCTCCATTGCCTGCCGCATTGAGCCTGCCATGAGTGGGAAAGTGTGGGGTACAAATGTAACAAAAAACAAAACAAAACTGAGCATGAGCGACGTGAGAGAAAAAGCATCTGCAGGGGCAGGGCAGGCAATGCGGCCGAGTGAAGAACAGCGCTGGAGGAAGACTTCTTCTGGTGGCGAGGTCTCAGGATCCCTGCCAGCCAAGATATTTGGAATTGCGGCGGGGGGGGGGGGGGGGGCAGCAGCAGTGGCGATCCTAGGGGGCAGCAGTGGCGATGATCCTGGAGGGGGCAGCGGACCTGCCTCCAGCCCAGGGGGGTGACAGTGGCAGAGATCCTGGAGGAGGCAGCAGCGATGACAATCCTTGGGAGGGGGGGGGGGGGTGGCCCTGCCCCGGGCCCTCTCAGTCTCTCGGCGGCCTTGTGTAGTATCAAAAAAAACCCAAACAAATTGGAGGCTATAAGTGTTTCCTTATTTATCCCCTTCTAGTTGCTGCTCCTGATGCAGCCTTTGCAGGTGAACTATGGCCACATGAGACACAGGCCCAGATGCACTAAGATCCCCATTAAGAATCTGTCTGTATTTTCAAATCAGTAAAAATCACTGAGGGATCCCCAAAGAGAATTGCATGCAAATGAGCTTCTCGCTGCTTTTGCGAACAGGGCTCATTTGCATGCGATGGGGGAGAAGCCAGTAAGCCAACTGAGCATGCGCAGAGCAGCCTATTGCTAAGCGTGGCTGCTCTGCGCATGACACAGATGGTTTTCATACACACATACAAACTGTGTGTATGTAAAAAGCCTGATTTACTAGCCCAAAAATTAGTTGCTTTTTTTTTTTTAGGGTTTTTTAAAAATCCAACAATATTCAAGTTCTGTGACAAAAGAACTACTGCAAAACAGCTAAAAACTTGCCTAGACTGGAACTTCTTAGCATTTACTTTGAAGTACTAAATCGCCTGTTTAGAGTTACTCAAATATCCCATTCCTTCTCAAGAAGTCCTTTAGCTTACAATTCTTCCTTGTGGGTCTTTAGGAAAGTAAAACACTCTTCAGGTTTCTCTTTGGGGTGATCAGATGACTTTCAGAGGAGCCCCTACTGGAAATCTGGCACATTTTTCTGCCCAAGGCAAAGGCAGTCCACCTTAGCTCAATTCCTTTCTCTGCCTCCCTCTTTATAGAGAATTTTTTTAGCTGTCACCTACCTCACAGCCAGCCCAAATGTTCGGTTCTCTTTTTAAAAGACCTGCAAGCTGCCGGCAGCCACTGAAAAGTCCTGTCTCCTGTCATCCCAGGTAGTACCGGAAGCCCCTGACCACCCATCAAATTTTTCACGGTAATAGTAGGAGCTGCTTCCAGTGTAAAAAGACTGGAAGCGGTGCAAAGAAAAGCTACGGAAATGGTATGGGATTTGCGTTGCAAACCGTACGAGGAGAGACTTGCCGACCTGAACATGTATACCTTGGAGGAAAGGAGAAACAGGGGTGACATGATACAGACGGTCAAATATTTGAAAGGTATTAATCCGCATACAAACCTTTTCCGGAGATGGGAAGGTGGTAGAACTAGAGGACATGAATTGAGGTTGCAGGGGGGCGGGGAGACTCAGGAGTAATGTCAGGAAGTGGTGGATACGTGGAATGCCCTCTCGCGGGAGGTGGTGGAGATGAAAACGGTAATGGAATTCAAGCATGCGTGGGATAAAAACACAAAGGAATCCTGTATAGAAGGAATGGATCTATGGAATCTTAGCGGACATTGGGTGGTGACGCCGGTATTTGAAGAATAAAACCTGTGCAGGGCGGACTTCTACGGTCTGTGCCCTGAGAAAGGCAGGGACAAATCATGTAAAATGAGTTTATCTTGGGCAGACTGGATGGACCGTTCAGGTCTTTATCTGCTGTCATTTACTATATATATGTTACTATGCTTCTGTGCATGACTTGGAAAACGGCTCTGCATTGCTTTGCATGCACATTTAAGTGGTAAGTAGCTCATTTTAATATCTTAGCTTGCGATTATCATTAGCTGCTACCGTGACAGGAAAACAGCCCGCAGAACCCCTTTGTGCACGTCTCGCTGTACTTCTTGCTTGCTAAACCTGCTATAACCAATTTAAAAAGCACATTGCTACCTCATTAGGTTTTGTGCATCTGGGCCACAGTGGTATTGTGATGCAATAAAGCCATTAACCCTCTACTCCAGTCTAGGTTTGCAGTTCTGCTCTTTATTCTGATCGAAGAACTGCAGGTCCCTTCCTCTGCGTTGATCCTATTCCTCCACATAGTACAGGCAAAACTGTACAAGCTGAAGAGCAATGCGCTTCATTTTACCTGCAGAGCAGACAGACAGTTTTCAAAGAACTCATTTCTATGGGGTAAATGCTGTATTAGCTGCAGAAATAGCTTTGAAATTGCCCTTTTATATATGTGTGGCTAAGCAGAGATTCACTTCTGGGAGAGCCTCCTAGAACGCGGATCTACACCTTCTTTTCAGACTCCAGATCCAGAACAGCAGCCAGCCTTCATGGAAGAGGAGAGATCGGGTGAGCCTAGAGCGTAACAGGGATTAGCCACTCATAAGAACTTAAGGAGTAGCCATACTGGGTCAGACCAGTGGTCCATCTAGCCTAGTATCCTGTTTCCAAACAGCGGCCAAGCCAGGTCACGAGTACCTGGCAGAAACCCAAATCATGGCAACACTCCATCAGGGGCGTAGCCAGCCTTCTGTGGGGGAGGGGTCCAGAGCCCGGGGGAGGGGCACATTTTAGCCCTCCCCCGGCGCCGCCCCCCCCCCTCCCGCCGCTAACCCGCCGCTGCAGCAGCCTACCTTTACTTTTGCTGGCGGGGGATCCCACTCCCCGCCAGCCGACGTCTTCTTCTCAGTCGCTTCCTGCTCTTCAATTTGTTTGCTGACGTCCTGCACGTTGAACTGTTCTCTGAGTCTGACGTCCTGCACGTACAACGTGCAGGACGTCAGCAAACAAATTGAAGAGCAGGAAGGACTGAGAAGACGTCGGCTGGCGGGGAGTGGGGTCCCCCGCCAGCAAAAGTAAAGGTAGGCGGCAGCGGGGGCGGGTTCGCCGGGAGGGGGGTCCAGGGGTGAATCTGCGGGGGCCCTGGCCCCCTCAGGCCCCACGTAGCTACGCCACTGCACTCCATACTACAAATCCCAGGGCAAGTAGTTGCTTCCCATGTCTGTCTCAATAGCAGACTATGGACTTTTCCTCCACTTGACTCTCTAATCCAGCCCTTCTCCTGTTTCTCCTGCCCTTCCCCCTTGGTCCACAGTTCCACATCTTTTTATCTACAAATTAAGCCCTATGTGTAAGTGTACCTGTATAAGGTGGTATACTAATATCCTTCCGTGTACATACATAGAAACAGAGAAGCAGAGAAAATGATGGCAGATAGAGGCAGTGGCGTAGCAAGGGCGGGGCGGAGGGGGCGGTCCGCCCCGGGTGTCAATGGGTGGGGGGTGCTCCGTCCACCCCCCTGGCGTGGCACGGCACCCCCCCTGGCGTGGACCAACCCCCGGCGCAGCGCCTCTCACTCCCCCCCCATCCGACAGTCCCCACCTGCCTATCAGCTGAGCTCTGTGCACCCGGCACCTCGAATCTGCAGCGCTGCTGACTGTAAAAGAAGAAAACTGTCTCGTCGTTGGCCCTTCACTCACTGTGTCTCGTCCTCGAGGAAATAGGAAGTTACATCAGAGGGCGGGACTCAGTGAGTGAAGGGCCAACGACAAGACGGTTTTCTTCTTTTACAGTCAGCAGCGCTGCAGATTCGACGTGCCGGCCGGTGCACGGAGCTCAGCTGGTAGGGACTGTTGGGGGGGGGGGGGAGTGAGAGGCGCTGCGCCAGGGGGGGTCCACGCCGGGAGGGGGGTGCCGTTCCATGCTGGGGGGGACGCCATGTTGCACTGCACCCGGGGGGGGGTGCGCAGCGGCGATCCGCCCCGGGTGTCAGCCAAGCACGGAACGCCACTGGATAAAGGTCACATGGTGTATCCAGTCTGCCCATCCATACCGTCTACTATACAGTCCTCATCTCCACCACCTCCACAAAGAGGTTATTCCATTATTCCACCACCCTTTCCATATAGAAGATTTTCCTCAGATTACTCCTGTCTATCCCCTTTTTAACTTAATTCTATGCTCTCTCTTTCCCAAGTTTCCTTTAAGTTAAAATAGACTCACTTCCTGAGCATTTACCTATATCATCTCCCTTCTTTCTCATCTTTCTTCCAGAGTAGACGTATTGAGGTCTATAAGTCTGTCCCCATATGCTTTTTGACAGAGACCACTGTTCATTTTAGTAGCTGCCTTCTGGACCTGTTTTATCTTTTTGAAAGTGTGGTCTTCAGAATTGGGCTATCTGGACTTATACAGAAACACAGAAAAAGCAAACACTGGGCCTTTAGGATTGAGATAATTTTCAGAATTAAAGGATAACATTTATCTCAATCCTGAAGGCCCAGTGTTTGCTTTTTCTGTGTTTCTGTTTATATTTGTATGCTGTTTACCCCCTCTTCTGTGACTACAATCTGGTTTTCGCCCTCTCCACTCAACCGAAACTGCGCTTACTAAAGTCTCCAATGACCTATTACTGGCTAATCCAGAGGTCAATATTCCATCCTCATTCTTCTTGATCTTTCCGCTGCTTTTGACACTGTCGATCACAGCATACTTCTCGATACCCTGTCCTCACTTGGATTTCTACCCCTTCTTCCACCTCAATCTCACTGTTTTTCCTCCTTTGAAGTCCACTCTATCCGCCTTTTCTCTCCTCTGCCTCTTCGAATAGCGGTCATTTATCGTCCCCCTGATAAGTCCCTTTCATCCTTTCTCAGTGACTTTGATGCCTGGCTTGCCTTCTTCCATGATCCTTCCTCCCCCTCTCTCATCCTTGGTGACTTTAATATTCCTGCTAATGATCCTTCCAACTCTTATATTTCCAAGTTACTCGCTTTAACGTCGTCCTTTAATCTCCAACTATGCTCCACCTCCCCCACTCATCAAAATGGTCACTGTCTAGATCTCATCTTCTCCTCCAACTGTTCACCCTCTAGTTTCCTTGCCTCCGATCTTCCCCTCTCTGATCACCATCTTATAACTTTCACACTTAAATCTCCTCCCTCCCAGTCCCGTCCTATCCTATCTAATTTATCTAGGAATCTTCACGACATTGACCCTTCATCTCTATCCTCCCATGTTTCAAACCTCCTCTCTACTGTGGCACCATCCACGTCTGTCAACAAGGCTGTTTCTTCTTACAACAATACTCTATCCTCTGCCTTAGACACTCTTGCACCTTTGATGACCCGCCCTGTAAGGCGTACAAAACCCCAACCTTGGCTGACTTCTAATATCCGCTACCTACGTTCCTGTACCCGCTCCGCCGAACGCCTCTGGCGGAAATCTCGGGCCCTTGCTGATTTCTTACACTTTAAGTTCATGCTGACCTCCTTCCAATCTGCTCTTTTACGTGCCAAACAGGATTATTATATCCAACTGACCAACTCTCTTGGCTCTAATCCTCGACTTCTCTTCACCACATTGAACTCTCTCCTCAAGGTGCCCCCTCCCCCAACTCCCCCTTCACTATCTCCTCAGACCCTTGCTGAATTCTTTCACAACAAGGTTCAAAAGATAAACCTTGCTTTCTCTACCTCACCAGCTCTCCCTCCACTAGTCCGTTCCCCTCTCTCTCCTTCCCCTCATTCCCTTTCCTCCTTTCCTGAAGTTACTATTGAGGAAACTACACTTCTCCTTTCTTCCTCAAAATGTACCACCTGTTCCTCTGATCCCATTCCCACCCACCTTCTTAATGCCATCTCTCCTACTCTTATTCCTTTTATCTGTCACATTCTCACCTCTCACTTTCCACTGCGACTGTCCCTGCTGCCTTTAAACATGCTGTGGTCACACCTCTCCTTAAGAAGCCTTCACTTGACCCTACTTGTCCCTCTAATTACCGACCCATCTCCCTCCTTCCTTTTCTCTCCAAATTACTTGAGCGTGCTGTTCACCGCCGCTGCCTTGATTTTCTCTCCTCACATGCTATTCTTGACCCATTACAATCTGGTTTTCGCCCTCTCCACTCAACCGAAACTGCGCTTACTAAAGTCTCCAATGACCTATTACTGGCTAAATCCAGAGGTCAATATTCCATCCTCATTCTTCTTGATCTTTCCGCTGCTTTTGACACTGTCGATCACAGCATACTTCTCGATACCCTGTCCTCACTTGGATTCCAGGGCTCTGTCCTTTCCTGGTTCTCTTCCTACCTCTCCCTCCGCACCTTTAGTGTTCACTCTGGTGGATCCTCTTCTACTTCTATCCCTCTGCCTGTTGGCGTACCCAGGGTTCTGTTCTTGGTCCCCTCCTCTTTTCTATCTACACTTCTTCCCTTGGTTCATTAATCTCATCCCATGGCTTTTCCTACCACCTCTATGCTGACGACTCCCAAATCTACCTTTCTACCCCTGATATCTCACCTTGCATCCAAACCAAAGTTTCAGCGTGCTTGTCTGACATTGCTGTCTGGATGTCTCAATGCCACCTGAAATTAAATATGACCAAAACCGAGCTTCTAATTTTCCCCCCCAAACCACCTCCCCGCTCCCCCCGTTTTCTATTTCTGTTGATGGCTCTCTCATTCTCCCTGTCTCCTCAGCTCGAAACCTTGGGGTCATCTTTGACTCTTCTCTCTCCTTCTCTGCTCATATCCAGCAGACCGCCAAGACCTGTCGTTTCTTTCTTTACAACATTCGTAAAATCCGCCCCTTTCTTTCCGAGCACTCTACCAAAACCCTCATCCCACCCTTGTCACCTCTCGTTTAGACTACTGCAATCTGCTTCTTGCTGGCCTCCCACTTAGTCACCTCTCCCCTCTCCAGTCAGTTCAAAACTCTGCTGCCCGTCTCATCTTCCGCCAGGGTCGCTTTACTCATACTACCCCTCTCCTCAAGACCCTTCACTGGCTCCCTATCCGTTTTCGCATCCTGTTCAAACTTCTTCTACTAACCTATAAATGTACTCACTCTGCTGCTCCCCAGTATCTCTCCACACTCGTCCTTCCCTACACCCCTTCCCGTGCACTCCGCTCCATGGATAAATCCTTCTTATCTGTTCCCTTCTCCACTACTGCCAACTCCAGACTTCGCGCCTTCTGTCTCGCTGCACCCTACGCCTGGAATAAACTTCCTGAGCCCCTACGTCTTGCCCCATCCTTGGCCACCTTTAAATCTAGACTGAAAACCCACCTCTTTAACATTGCTTTTGACTCGTAACCACTTGTAACCACTCGCCTCCACCTACCCTCCTCTCTTCCTTCCCGTTCACATTAATTGATTTGATTTGCTTACTTTATTTATTTTTTGTCTATTAGATTGTAAGCTCTTTGAGCAGGGACTGTCTTTCTTCTATGTTTGTACAGCGCTGCGTATGCCTTGTAGCGCTATAGAAATGCTAAATAGTAGTAGTAGTAGTAGTAGTCCTGGTTCTCTTCCTACCTCTCCCTCCGCACCTTCAGTGTTCACTCTGGTGGATCCTCTTCTACTTCTATCCCTCTGCCTGTCGGCGTACCTCAGGATTCTGTTCTTGGTCCCCTCCTCTTTTCTATCTACACTTCTTTCCTTGCTTCATTAATCTCATCCCATGGCTTTTCCTACCATCTCTATGCTGATGACTCCCAAATCTACCTTTCTACCCCTGATATCTCACCTTGCATCCAAACCAAAGTTTCAGCGTGCTTGTCTGACATTACTGTCTGGATGTCTCAACGCCACCTGAAATTAAATATGTCCAAAACTGAGCTTCTCATTTTCCCCCCCAAACCCACCTCCCCGCTCCCCCCGTTTTCTATTTCTGTTGATGGCTCTCTCATTCTCCCTGTCTCCTCAGCACGAAACCTTGGGGTCATCTTTGACTCTTCTCTCTCCTTCTCTGCTCATATCCAGCAGATTGCCAAGACCTGTCATTTCTTTCTTTACAACATCCGTAAAACCCACCCCTTTCTTTCCGAGCACTCTACCAAAACCCTCATCCACACCCTTGTCACCTCTCGTTTAGACTACTGCAATCTGCTTCTTGCTGGCCTCCCACTTAGTCACCTCTCCCCTCTCCACTCGGTTCAAAACTCTGCTGCCCGTCTTGTCTTCCACCAGGGTCGCTTTACTCATACTACCCCGCTCCTCAAGTCGCTTCACTGGCTCCCTATCCATTTTCACATCCTGTTCAAACTTCTACTACTAACCTATAAATGTACTCACTCTGCTGCTCCCCAGTATCTCTCCACACTCGTCCTTCCCTACACCCCTTCCCGTGCACTCCGCTCCATGGATAAATCCTTCTTATCTGTTCCCTTCTCCACTACTGCCAACTCCAGACTTCGCGCCTTCTGTCTCGCTGCACCCTACGCCTGGAATAAACTTCCTGAGCCCCTACATCTTGCCCCATCCTTGGCCACCTTTAAATCTAGACTGAAAGCCCACCTCTTTAACATTGCTTTTGACTTGTAACCACTCGCCTCCACCTACCCTCCTCTCTTCCTTCCCGTTCACATTAATTGATTTGATTTGCTTACTTTATTTATTTTTTGTCTATTAGATTGTAAGCTCTTTGAGCAGGGACTGTCTTTCTTCTATGTTTGTGCAGCGCTGCGTACGCCTTGTAGCGCTATAGAAATGCTAAATAGTAGTAGTAGTAGTCAGGGGCGTAGCCAGACAGCAGATTTTGGGTGGGCCTAGGCAAGAAGTGGGTGGGCACCAAGTGTTCTCCCCCCTACCTTCCACCAAACAAATATCTCAGCTGGTGGGAAAATGCTTCGCTTCACCTTGGCAATCTGAAGCAGGCATATGCTGAAAACTGAGCATTCATGGAGAGCAGAATTTTTGTTACCATCAGGGGGAAGTCTTCAGCTGGCTGAGCTTGGGATCCTCACCAGCTACCGCTAAACGTGTACTACTGTTGGGTGGGCTTGAGCCCACCCAAGCCCACCTGTGGCTACGCCACTGGTAGTAGTACATTGGACTTATACAGAGGCATTATCATGTCCTTTTTCTTGCTGGCCATTCCTCTCCCTATGCACCCAAGCATCCTTCTGGCTTTTGCCATCAACTTTTCTACCTGTTTGGCCACCTTAAGATCACGGGATATGATCACCCTCAAGTCGCACTCTTCTTTCACTCAAAGAAGTACTTCACCCCCTATATGGAGTTTTGCATACCAATTGCTTGACCCAGCATTTCTTCGCATTAAAACTTAATTGCAAACTTCTGGACCATTCCTCAAATTCTGCTAGATTCCTCCTCATGTTATCCACACCATCCTGGGTGTTTACCTTTTTATAGAGTTTGGCAGGGGTGGACTGAGGGTGGTCTGGGCACTGAGGGTGGTCTAGGTCCCCCCCCCCCCCCCCCCCGTTTAGCCGTTGCCCGACACTGCCTTGCCGCCTCAGCTGACACCTCTGCTACCCAGTCCTACCTGAGGAAAGAAAAAAATGGAAAGGAAGCCCTGGAAACGGAATCAAGGGAACAGATAGAGAACAGCAGAATCAGATACTGGGCCAGCATGATCAGAAAAACAAAGTCACCAGAAAACAAAGGTAGAAAAAATTATTTTCATTTTAGTGTTTGGAATATGTCCACTTTGAGAATTTACGTCTGCTATCATACTTTGCAGTATATAGCAACGTGCTTCTTTCTGTTTTTCTGGTATTGTGCTGCATGCATAGTCTAACTTCTTAGGATTTCAGGTTAATTTTTGAAGAATTTGAAGAGGGGCTATCTCTGTTCTGCATGTATGACTGCAAGGCCAAGTGTCTGAATAGGGATCTGTTTGTTAGGTTCTGAGATTTTGATAACACATTGTTTTTCAGAGTTGGCAAGACTGTCTGTTCTCCTAATTCCTGGTCTGTATGCTAATTTGGTTTGTGTCATTTTGGGTATACTGCAGAGATTTTTATTTTCCTGGTATAGGGCTTCTAAAACAAGACATCATGTTATGAGAATCAGGTTCTCAACGTTAAAAGTTTATATTTATTTACTTATTTATGGCATTTTATCCCACAATAAACATGAATTAGATTGGCACCTGGGAGCATTTAAATTTTTTTTTCCTGGAGAGAGTAATGCATTGCCGCCCCCCCCCCCCCCCCCCAAGGCTCTCTCCCCAACTATAGCCAGCTCTGCAATTTGGGGGGGGGGGGGTGCAGAGGTGGACCGGGGAGAGAGCCTATTGTTAAACATTTACCAGCATACCACTGGTTACGGAGGATGGGCAGACTGGATGGGCCATTTGGCCTTTATCTGCCATCATATTTCTATGTTTATATTAGTGGCAGCTATGCTTTGGCACACAAGAAAACTGTATTGGCACTGGAAGTTGCATTTGCAGGGATGTTCTTCTTTTCAATACCAACATCATTTAGCACATGTGCAGATGAACGTGAACACAAGTCAAAAGCACTGATACACAGCTTTTGCAAATCCCAATTTTGTCAACAGGCCAGCATTTCTTGGTTCCAGTAAACTTGCTACAGAAACAAACGGACTCTAGTGTGTATCATTCAAAACAGCTGATGTAATATCTTGTTTGAAGAAATTGGAGAAAAGCCCTCAGAAATCAAAGGCAAGGCGTCTTTGGTTTTGAACACTGTTACATTCAATTTTTGTATATGTATCCAGCATTTGATTTTTCGACCATTAGGCATAAAAACTCCACTAGCTCTTAAGAATACAAAAAAGTATAAGCATAAATTCTTTTTTTGATTTTTCTTTTAGTGAAGCTTATAGACATAAAGTGCCTTTACAACTACCTAAATCTTTTCCCATAAATCAACTCTAAATACGTCAATTTCCACTCAAATATCGCTAGAAACATCACTTAGCTGGATTTGAAGAAAAGCTAAGTGATTTTTTTTCTAAAGCTTCCAGCATGGTTACAGTGATGTCCTTGAACAGGCTAGGTCCTTGGGGGTGGGGTGGGGGTGAATGAGTATTCCAGAGTCGCATGAGGATATCCACAGGTGGAGACCCAGTTGGGTATAACAGGTAACAGTTATAGCTCTCAGATATGTTGCCGGCCTATACATGCAGAGAAGCACATCAGGTAAGGAATGCCAAAGCCCTTTTGGCATTAGCAAAGGGGGATATAGACAATATACATAATAGCTTTAAACTGTCGCTATTTGTCTCAGGAAAAGGACAGGTAGGATCTTGCCCAGATATCAAATGTGAAAGAGAGAGAAAAAGTATGTGTAGAGGCCTTCCACCCCTTCCTGTTGATCACATAGTGAAAATTGCCGTTTCGCAGAGCTGAAGATAGAGTGAAAGGTGGGAGTATTACTATCCTAAGAAATCCATTTGTACATGGACCTTACGAGACTGGGAGACTGGGCGGCTGGGCGGCTAAATGGCAGATGATGTTTAATGTGAGCAAGTGCAAGGTGATGCATGTGGGAAAAAAGAACCTGAATTATAGCTACGTCATGCAAGGTTCCACGTTAGGAGTTACGAACCAAGAAAGGGATCTGGGTGTCGTCGTCGATAACACACTGAAACCTTCTGCTCAGTGTGCTGCTGCGGCTAGGAAAGCGAATAGAATGTTGGGTATTATCAGGAAAGGTATGGAAAACAGGTGTGAGGATGTTATAATGCCGTTGTATCGCTCCATGGTGCGACCGCACCTTGAGTATTGTGTTCAATTCTGGTCGCCGCATCTCAAGAAAGATATAGTGGAATTGGAAAAGGTGCAGCGAAGGGCGACTAAAATGATAGCGGGGATGGGACGACTTCCCTATGAAGAAAGACTAAGGAGGCTAGGGCTTTTCAGCTTGAAGAAGAGACGGCTGAGGGGAGACATGATAGAGGTATATAAAATAATGAGTGGAGTGGAACAGTGGATGTGAAGCGTCTGTTCACGCTTTCCAAAAATACTAGGACTAGGGGGCATGCGATGAAACTACAGTGTAGTAAATTTAAAACAAATCGGAGAAAAGTTTTCTTCACCCAACGTGTAATTAAACTCTGGAATTCGTTGCCGGAGAAAGTGGTGAAGGCGGTTAGCTTAGCAGAGTTTAAAAAGGGGTTGGACGGTTTCCTAAAGGACAAGTCCATAAACCGCTACTAAACGGACTTGGAAAACTCCAAAATTCCAGGAATAACATGTATAGAATGTTTGTACGTTTGGGAAGCTTGCCAGGTGCCCTTGGCCTGGATTGGCCGCTGTCGTGGACAGGATGCTGGGCTCGATGGACCCTTAGTCTTTTCCCAGTGTGGCATTACTTATGTACTTATGTACTTATGTTTTCCACTTCCCAATACCCCCACAAGGCACACAGTGGAACTATAATTACTCTCAGGCTTTGCTAAAGCCCTGTCTCATTTGTGTGTGTCTGTTTGTGTCTCTGTTTTCAGCCCTTGCCTTTGTGATTAACCAAGACTATGAAGGCTTCCAAGAGGCTAGGATTTAAAAAAAATGTGATTGCTATGTTAATAAATACTGTATATAACAGGCTTGACCGAGTTCAGTCCTTGAGGGCTGCAAATTGGCCAGATTTTCAGGATTTCCCTAATGAATATGCATGAAAAAGATTTGAATATTGTGGAGGTAGTGTGCATGCAAATCTCTCTCATGCATATTCATTATCTATCCCTCTACTTTGACCTAATCTTCTTTTATCAAAATCAATACAGAATTTTTTTGTTTGTTACAAACACATTACTTTATTCAATTTAAACATAATTAATAAAAGTTTAACAATCTACTTATATAAGGACTATGTTCTGTATTATCACCTATGATACTCTGTATAGTTTCTTTAGACTTTCATGACCCATAAAAGTATATCGTCAATAAAGTCAGATGACTTATCTTGTCTTCATTCCAAACGACGAAATGTTACGTATTCCACCATATAGTTCATGAAAGAGTATCCATAATTGGTCCGATGATAAACAGAAAACAAAATCCAAAAAAAGGATGAAATTCACAATATCCTCGGGGTGGGTCAATATTCTCTGAAACAAATGACTCCATTCAAACCGGATCCTTCTGTCAGGTTTTCTTCACAGCGATGTTTAATTTCACATTCATACATATATATCCACAGATCTCAACACAGGCCGTGTTTCATTATAACTTCTTCAGGAGATCCTACATACAAATATATAACATCACTCAACACATCATCAGTCTCAAACCACACTACAAATAGTATTTTCTTAAGCTTCTTACCAGCCACATTAGAACACTGGGCTCAAAACAGGAAATCCTTTCTGATAGTATACATCGTCCTAATAGATTGAATGATCTAACTTTATGTGAACTACAGCTCTTATACAGACATCAATAATGCCCAATCAACCTCCTTATTAAGGCCATATGGGTGCACAGTCCTCCAATTAAAAATAAAGCGCTGCTCCCTTCGAATAAGTTCACGTTCTACATTACCATAACCACCCTGCATGCAATTAATGATAACAAACCGCAAATCATCTACTGAATGATTATGTTGTAGCCAATGGCTAACCAATGGTGTCTCTACTTTCTGTAATCGAATATTACTCAAATGTTGAGCAATGCGCAATTTAATTTTTCTTGTAGTTTCTCCTATATACCATAGCTGACAAGGACAGCATATGGCATAAACTACATTTTGTGTATTACAATTCGTATGAGATCATAACTCAAAATATCTATTTAAAGAATGTATCCAAATCCGATTAGTACATAGAGCATATTTACAGTACACACATGAATTACAACAAGTGTCCCCCCCCACTTCCTGATGACTATCACATCGGTAAAATTTTTTCTTTGATAGAATCTCACCTAAGTTTCTCTCACGATTACAAGCATATTCATTAGGGAAATCCTGAAAATCTGGCCAGTTTGCAGTGCTCAAGGACTGAACTTGGACAAGCCTGGTATATAGGGGAAAGGGAAGGGGGACTTGATATACCGCCTTTCTGAGGTTTTTGCAACTACATTCAAAGCGGTTTACATATATTCAGGTACTTATTTTGTACCAGGGGCAACGGAGGGTTAAGTGACTTACTCAGATTCACAAGGAGCTGCAGTGGGAATCCAACTCAATTCCCCAGGATCAAAGTCCACTGCAGTAACCACTAGGCTACTACTCCACTAGCAACTTTCCATTTAGAAGCCTGCTCTTGCAGATCAGCAACGCGGCCGCGCAGGCTTCTGTTTCTGTGAGTCTGACGTCCTGCACGAAGCCTGTGCGGCTGCGTTGCTGATCTGCAAGGGCAGGCTTCTAAATGGAACGTTGCTAGTGGAATAGCAACATTAACATTCCATGTAGAATCTCAAATAGTAGCAACATAATCTCAATAGTAGCAACATTCCATCTAGAATCTCAAATCTCCAATAGTAGCAACATTCCATCTAGAATCTCAAATAGGGAAAGGGAAATGGGACTTGATATACTGCCTTTCTGAGGTTTTTGCAACTACAGTCAAAGCGGTTTACATATATTCAGGTACTTATTTTGTACCTGGGGCAATGGAGGGTTAAATGACTTACCCACAGTCACAAGGAGCTACAGTGGGAATCGAACCCAGTTCCCCAGGATCAAAGTACACTGCAGTAACCACTAGGCTACTACTTCACTAGCAACATTGCATGTAGAAGCCTGCCCTTGCAGATCAGCAACGCGGCCGCGCAGGCTTCTGTTTCTGTGAGTCTGAAGTCCTGCACGTACGTGCAGGACTTCAGACTCACAGAAACAGAAGCCTGCGCGGCCGCGTTGCTGATCTGCAAGGGCAGGCTTCTACATGGAATGTTGCTAGTGGAATAGCAACATTCCTTGTAGAATCTCCAATAGTAGCAACAGAATCTCAAATAGGGAAAGGGAAATGGGACTTGATATACCACCTTTCTGAGGTTTTTGCAACTACATTCAAAGCGGTTTACATAATTCAGGTACTTATTTTGTACCAGGGGCAATGGAGGGTTAAGTGACTTGCCCAGAGTCACAAGGAGCTGCAGTGGGAACTACTTCTCCACTCCACTATAGGGATGTGCAGCCTGAAAATGTTGTGCATGCAAGTCAAACTAGTGCCGATACAGTTTTTGCAAATCCCAATTTTGTCAACAGCCCTGCATTTCTTGGTCCCAGTACACATGTCATTTACTGGAATGCTCATTTTCTTTGGGTGTTCCCCCATCCTTCTGTCATCACAGGAGAGGACATGAAACCACAATTTTTTAGGACCCCCCCTTCCACAGCCTCCCGGAAACAGACTATCCCCTTCCCTGCTGCCCCCAACCCACCCATAGACCCTCTGGGCCTACCTGAATGTCCCTGGTGATCTAGGGGGTCCGTTGGGGTAGGAGTGATGCCTGTTTTGCTCATGGCCACACTGAATCCAATATGGTGGCTGTGACTTTGTCCATAGTCTTGTAGTAAATAAGCATCATTCCTACCCCAACAGACCCCACTAGACCACCAAGGATATTAAGTTGGGGTTGGGGGGGGGTGTCTATTCTTGGGAGACCTGGATCATGGAGGGGGGGAACAAGCTGGTGAGGTCTTGTCCTGGATCTTGGCTGTGGCTGATGCCGCCTTGGCCACTAACCATGTGGTGGGCTGAATATCAGCCTTGGTTGCATTGCATGGGGGCAGGCAGTCTCTTGTCATTAGCAAATGTGTGTGTGTGTGTGTGTGTGTTATGAATGTATTCTCTATTCATCAGATAAGTATTGGCCTATGACTTGAAAGTAAATCACAAATGTTCTAGGTTAGTCTCAGCTGCTATCTCTTTTTTTCCCCTATAAGAAAGAATGCGATCTCATTGTTCAAATTCTCATTGCACTAGGCTGTTCCGTTCTTTTCTGGTTTCCTCAGTCTAATCCAAGTTTGCACCAGGAACTGGTTTTAAAGTGAACTCTTGGCACCAATTATGCATGTACATCTCTTACGTGCACCACAGTTGAGGTCTAGTACGTCTAGTAGCACTATAGAAATGATAAGTAGTAGTAGTAGTAGACTTTTCAAGATACATCCAAAGTAGTTAAAGGCATGAAGTAAAGACAGCTGGGAGAAGAAGATCAAGATCTTACCATTTCTCTGCCCCCAGTTTATTCACCTAAAATGTTGCTTTATCCATAGAACTGCCAGTATCAATCTCGCAAAAAAAGGTACAGTGCTATGAAAAAGTCCCTCTGCCCAGCATCATTACCCTCAGCTCTCTGTTTCCTTGTGCCCACGTGATATAGAAGGACTTGGGTACTAGGGAGAGGGCATCAGCCTGGCAGAATCTCCTGGTGCATGGCACATTGAGCACACACAGATCACACACTCTGAAAAACAGCCCTGGCTTAGCCCTATAAAAGAGCACGTTTTATCTAACAATCCTAGGGACTCGGGTTGAAGTCCTTTATCATCATCTGCTCACTTGTGTATCACTTTGAATCAGTGGCGTAGCCAGACTGCCAATTTTGGGTGGGCCTGAACCCAAAGTGGGTGGGCACAAAATTTTCTCTCTACCCCCCCCCCCCCCCCCCCCCAGCAAAATTTAGTCACATTCAGATACATTTGTCACACAGGGTAAAGTGCTGCTTTTCAGTGCATCAGATTTCAGACAATTTATTTAATAGCCTAATCCTTTTCAGTGAGCTTTCAGAGGCCAAAACCTCCTGCCTCAGGTCAGTATAATGCTGTTATGGTATCCTCTCTTGACCTAAGGAAGGAAGTATTGGTCTCTGAAACTTTATTAACACCATATTACTTTATCCTAAATTAAAAATAAAATTATTCTCTGTACCTTTGTTGTCTAGCCATTTACTTTTTCTAATTGTGTTGGTCCCAGTCAAGATTCTGCATTCCTTTGTCTTCTCTTAACTCTCTTGCCAGGGTTTCCTGTTCATTTGTAATTTTGCTCTCCTTTTTCTTTGTTTTCTTCAATTTATTTTTCTGTCTCACTCTCTGTCCAGATTTAATGAATTCTTACTATCCATTCTTTAATTTCCCTCTTTTTACTTCATCTACCTATCCCTTTTCATCTTTTCCTCACTTTTGTTCTCCCCATGCCCCTTCCTCTTATTCTCCAGTCTTTCATTAACTCTATCCTCTCCCCCTTTCTCTCCCTATCCTTTCAGTGTCTCTCCCTCTCTCTGAATCCAGCGTCTCCTCTTTCTCTCCCTAACCTTCCATCCAGCACCTTCCCTCTTTCTCTCCTACCCTTCCATCCAGTGTCATCCCTCTATCTCTCTCCATCCTTCCACCTATTACCAATCCATCCATCCATCGTCTCCCTCTATCTCCCCTTCCTTCTAGACAGTTATCTCTCTACCCTTTTCCATTCAGCATGTCCTCTCTCTCCCCCCATCCTACCAGTGGCTTTCCTCTTTCTCTTCCTACCCTTCCATCCAGCGTCTTCCCTGTTTCTGCTCCCTTCTTCCAGCATTTCTCCATTTGACCAGCCAAGGTCTCCCCCAGTTTCTCTCCAGCAGCTTCTCTCTCTTTCTCCTGCCATTTTCCATGTCCCCTCCTTCTCTTCCCCATCTTTCTACTCGTCTCTCTCTCTCTGTGTACCCCTCTTCCATCTAGCATATTCCCTCTTTCTGCCCCTCCTTCTAGCATTTTTCCTCTTTCACCCTCCTTTCATCCAGCATTTCTCCTCTTTGTCTCTCCATCTGACCAGTCAGGGTATCCCCCTTGTTCCCCTTCCTTCTCCCCAGCAGCCTGTCTCTCCCCTGCTCTTTTCCATGTCCCCTCTTTCTCTCCCCATCTCTCTCTGGCTCTCCCCTGCTCTTTTCCATGTCCCCTTTTTCTCTGGCTCTCCCCTGCTCTTTTCCATGTCCCTTCTCTCCCCATCTCCCACATGGCTCTGCCCTCTTTCTCTCCCCTGCTCTTTTCCATGTTCTCTCCCCATTTCTCTCTCTCTGGCTCTCCCCTGCTGTTTTCCATGTCCCCTCTCTCCCAATCTCTCACTATCTCTCTCTGTACTCTCCAGCGTCCTCTTCTTTTTTTCTCTCCCCTCTGCTCTCTCAGACACCCTTCCCCTACCAGCCACGTTTCCTCTCTCACTCTGGCCCTCTGAAGCAGGAGCAGCATCGTCAACACAAGAAGAAAATCAAGCGCGGGGCCGCCCGCAGCAGCCTTCACTCATGCGCTTTCGGCTCTCCCATCCTCTGCCCCCGCTGATGTCAATTTCCCGTTCCGGGAGCAGAGGACAGGCAGAGCCGACAGCGCATGACTGAAGGCTGCTGTGGGCGGCCCCGCGCTTGTTTTTCTTCTTATGCCGGCTGAATTGAAGTGGTGGCTCGGCGAAGCGCCTGTTTTTGTTCCTGCTGCTGCTCAGGAGAGAAGCGGCGGCAGCAGTTGCAGCAGTGGAGTTCAGCGGGAGACCGGGAGATGACCCGCCAAAGCGGGATGCGGGAGACTTGGCACGAAGGTGGAGAAGATGTCGGATCATGGATGGGCGGGCCTGGAGGGAAAGTGGGTGGGCCTGGGCCCACCCAGGCCCACCCGTGGCTACACCCCTGCTTTGAATAGTCTCAGCCCCCTCTATGTATAAGTTTAGATCGGAAGTTTTTTGAGAACGAGACTTGCCTTGTACAGTGCTGTGTTCACTGATGGCGCTACTTCAATGTGAGCCCTTGCAATTAGAGCTGTTGTTACCTATTTTAGCTGTATCGGCCGAGGAGACTGTTGACTCCTCTGAAAATGGTGTCAGTGGTACAGATTAGTGAAAGGAAATCCAGGTACAGTGTGCCTTTACTGCTTGTTAGGAGAGTTACACCCTGATGTTGGCAACGTAAACATGTTTCTGTTCCAACAACTCTGGAAAGTGTTGTCATGTTGCTGAAGCGGTGATATATAAGAGGAATTGAGATGTGCTGGTAGAACTCTTTTTATTGAAGCGATAATAGATTACTTTAGGAAAATATTTTC
This sequence comes from Microcaecilia unicolor, assembly GCF_901765095.1. Classification (NCBI taxonomy): domain Eukaryota; kingdom Metazoa; phylum Chordata; class Amphibia; order Gymnophiona; family Siphonopidae; genus Microcaecilia; species Microcaecilia unicolor. Next base: position 732,037,540 of record NC_044031.1, read on the forward strand.
TCACTGTGCAATCTCTAATCAGTGGATAGTTTGGCAAAGCAAGCGTTCGCCTCGGTACTGTTTTCTTTGTTCTATTTTTAACTCTGTGTGTGTGTGTGTGTGTGTGTGTGTGTGTGTGTGTGTGTGTGTTTGTCTCCCTTTTTCTCTGTGAAATATCCATCAAAAGGAATGTTAAGTTCTGAGGCCTATTAGGGGTATGAACAGAAGCAGAAAACTGCAAGTCATAAGCTTTTGCACATAGGAGAGCAAACACAGCATCTTGTTCCAAAAAAGGAAATATATCTCCAGGTTGAAACCTGAATTTACTTTGTATTTTTGGGGGAGAATAGCACGTCACTTTTCTCTGTCTGCAGACCATTTTGTTAAGGTTCTTTCCTATAGCCCAATCTGGCATGTGTGTGTATATATATATATATATATATATATATATATATATATATATATATATATATATATATATATATATATATATATATATATTGGGAAAGTTGCAAACCTATAGAGCCACTGGTGGATGTACAAATGGATTTCTTAGGATAGTAATACTCCCACCTTTCACTCTATCTTCAGCTCTGCGAAACGGCAATTTTCACTATGTGATCAATGGAGACTGGTCGATCAACTGGCCTGGAGTCTACAGTGTGGCAGGAACAAAGGTTCTATATCGTCGGTCTGCAGACAACCAGGAGAGCTTTGAGGCAACAGGGCCCACTGAGGAGAATCTATATGTTATGGTAAGCGATGCACCTCCACACTGTTAGAGGTTGTCATTTTGGGACCTGGCACCACATGGGCAGGATTCACTGGGCATAGCTCCTGTCCAGAAAAAAAACCCTAGATCAACAGGGACATTTTGAAGTAGGTCTGGGGGTGGCTCTGTTTATGTTTGGGGGGTTGAAATGGGGTGCCAATTATATTGGGGGGGGGGTTCAGGAGGGAAAGTGTATCTGGGATTCTGATCTTGGGTCAGGGGTGCTGCTTATGTTGGGCATGCTAAGGAATGGGGTGCTGTGTATGTTGGAAGTTCTTAGATATAACCATCCAATATTTAGCCCACGGCTTGGCTGGCTAAATGGCAACAGGTTGAATAGTGCACTTACCCACAATTCATTCTGGCCACAGGCAGAGACCGGCTATTACCCGAATATTCAGTGCTGAGTGCTGGCACTGACTATCCCTTGATTGCAGACAAGAAGAGATTTGATCCCATTTGTGTCAGCACAGATCAATTTCAAGGTTTTATGTTTGCCACTTAAAGCTTTTTGGTTATCAATAGAAATCAAACAAAATAAAACATGGAAAAGAAAATAAGATGATACCCTTTTTATTGGACATAACGTAATATATTTCTTGATTAGCTTTCGAAGGTTGCCCTTCTTCCTCAGATCGGAAATAAGCAAATGAGGTAGCAGATAGTATATATGAGAGAAACATCAAAGCATTACTTTGACTGTCTGACAGAGTGGGAGGGTGGGGGTATGCATGGGGACATCAAAGCATTTCATTGATATTCTAACAGGATGAGTGTTGGTAGGTGAGAGGAGGGTAATAAACAGAGAAATAAACAGAGAAATACAGCTTTATGGTTTATAATGGGTTAGAAAACCCAGATCCTTATTAAGTCCTGTTTGTTGGGTGTCAAAATATTCAATCATTCTTATTTCAAAGGTCTTACGTTCCTGTATTGTTTTAAAATTACCTTTCAGTATTCTTACTGTGAAATCACTGGTGCAGTGTTCTGGTCTTGTGAAGTGTTGGCCCACAGGGGTGGGGGCTTGACTGGCACAGGCTATTTTCATGTGATGTCTGTGCAGATTGAATCTTGTCTTAAGCATCTGGCCTGTTCTCCAATATAGCATCCTTAGTTACATTTTTTACACTGAATGATATATACCACATTGGAAGATGAGCATGTAAAATAGTCCTTTATGTTGAATATTTTTCCTTTGTGAATGACTGTGGGGTCTTGTGAAATGTTTTGGCATAGTTTGCAGCTGGCTGTGTTACAGGGAAACGTGCCCTTTTCTTTTTCCGTCTGTGTTGGAAGTTTACTTCTGATCAGCTTGTGTTTTAAATTTGGTGGCTGTCGGAAGGCCAGCACTGGTGGGGATGGGAATATCTCTTTCAGTAATTCATCTTCCTGGAGTAGTGGCTGTAGGTCTCTTATGATTTTCCTCAGTTTCTCCAGCTCTGGGTTGTATGTCACTACAAGGGGAATTCTGTCTGTGGCTTTTTTTTCTTTGTACTGTAGCAGATTTTCCCTGGGTGTTTTGAGGGAGGAGGCAATATTCTTGGATATTATTTTGGGGTTGTAGCCTTTCTGTTTTAAGGATGCAGTCAGGGTTTCAAGGTGTCTGTCTCTATCCTCTGGGTCCGAGCAGATACGGTGGTATCTTGTGGATTGGCTGTAAATGATGGATCTTTTTGTATGTGAAGGGTGGAAGCTGGAGTTGTGGAGGTAGTTGCACCTGTCTGTGGGTTTCTTGTATATAGATGTTTGTATACAGCCATCACTGATTGAGACTGTGGTGTCCAAAAAATGTTGGTTGAGAGTTCCCAGTTATCTTTCTGCTGTAATCGATAAATATGTTCCACCTAGGAAATAGCAATCTTCACAACTAACTTTATTGGAACGTCCTCCTTTATCCATGGTCAAGTTGACATCTACCACGAAAGGAGCATTTTGTTACTTTGGTCCTTTGTTGAGGAATCAGTTGCTTGAAGATATCAGGTGCATGGGGAAATATTTGCAGTTTTGTAAGGCTGTGAAGACTAGGCTCTATGTTCAGTGTTTTGAGTAATTTCAATGAAAGAGATTGTTATTTCTGTATCACGTACGTTAAATTGATGAAAACTTTGTATTTTGAGATGTTTTATGTATGTTTTAATAATTGTGAATTGTTTTGGTGCCTTTGAGCATACATGTGGTATAGCAAATGAATGAATCAAAGTAAATTAAAGTCTGCCCGTGACAGTCAGCATTTAAAAAAACTCTGACCGCTCCCATAATTGCTTTTCTCCCTTTTGATATAGTATATAGTTATATGTAAACCGCTTTGAAAGAAGCAGTATAGACACTTTCATTATCAATACATGATTGAATGAACAATCCAACAGCATTTTACTCTCTAATTTCAAACTTAAGATGTCCTCCCCTCCCCTCCCTATTGAGATACACAGCACTCACACTCAGCATATTTATTTTTATTTTATTATTTATTTATTTATTGGGATTTATTAACCGCCTTTATGAAGAGATTCACCCAAGGTGGTGTAGAGTAGGTACAGTTTAACATCAAACTTACAATTTTGTTAACAGCATAACAATAGTAAAATGTATAAGTATAAACAGAAATACAATGAAAGATGAAAACTTGAAAACAGCAAATTGAAACCTAATGATAAGACTACCATGAAACAGGGCGAGTGACTTGCACAACCACTTCATCCACCCAACTAGATTGCTCTTTCCTTCCCTCTTTCCGCTCCTCTACAGGTTCTTTTCACAGAGCAGAATTCTGGGATTGAGTATGAATACTGGCTTCCTAATGACCACTACAACGATCACTACAGAAACCGCAGCCCACTTCTTCCAAAGCACCCTGAAGCAACCACTTCATCACATGAAGTTTCCACTACACAACCTGCTCCCAGGACAAGCAAAGTGGGTGAGGCAATAGTACAACCTACTGTTTTGTGATCATCATTAAGAATCCCTGCCCCCCCTGAAAGACAGTAACATTCATCACAGAATCGGGGGCACCTGGCACTTTGGACTGAAAGAAGACTGTAGGGTTTGATGGTAGAACTGTATGGAAGTAGTTTCCAAACCAGTTCTCAAGTATACCCTTAGCCCCTTGGTATTCACTCCCAGTCCTCAAGGGCTCCCAAAAGATCCGGTTTTCAGGAAATCTCTAATGAATGTGCATCAAAACATTATAACCACCTCACAATACAAAAATCACATCCTGAATCTTTATTAACACACATTGAGTCATAAAAACCAAACACACTTGCAACCTAGTACCACAACCCCACTTGACTACCCCCGGAGCAGTCTAAATGCTGAATCAAGACACCTAATGCTGCATACACCATGCACAAGTCTGTATTCATATGATACCTCAAAGACAAATGTCATTGAAGGAAAAATCTTCATCAATCACTAGCCGGTATGTCCCATCAACAGCAGCATGAGTTGGAATGTTCACAGGCATATCCAGAAAAGTTCACGAAAAGCAATTTGAACCCTTATAATCATAGCAGCTCAACAGGGGAACTCAAGAGGCGGGGCCAAACCAGCCATAGTGCTGTCTATGCAACTCGTGTCCAGGCTCTACACAATATCATATTTCACCATATGGCATCTTCAGGAGCCAGAACTCAAAACAGTCATTAAAACAATGCTCAGACCACACCTTGGTGGAGTAAAAACATCAGTGGCTAACCATCACCCTCTGCTTGGGGTAGCTGCTCACTCTTTTTACTCCACAGTGGTGTGGTCTGAGCATTGTTTAAATGGCTGGTTATAATGTTTTGATGTATTGATTTTATACCACTTTTTAGATTGTGAACCCAGTTTTTTTGATATCATATAATAAATATGCATGAGAGAGATTTGCATACTTATTACTTGCTCTTTATGCAAATCTCTCTTTGCATATTCAGTAGGGATATCCTGATAACCGGACCTGTTGGCGGCTCCTTATGGACTGGGAGTGAATATCACTGCCCTAGTCAGTTTGATGTTTAGGATATCCCTAATAAATATGCCGAGATTGGGTGGCAGAGCCGGTGGTGGGAGGCGGGGCTGGTGGTTGGGAGGCGGGGATAGTGCTAGGCAGACTTATATGGTCTGTGCCAGAGCCGGTGGTGGGAGGCGGGGCTGGTGGTTGGGAGGCGGGGATAGTGCTGGGCAGACTTATACAGTCTGTGCCCTGAAAAAGACAGGTACAAATCAAAGTAAGGTATACACAAAAAGTGGCATATATGAGTTTATCTTGTTGGGCAGACTGGATGGACCGTGCAGGTCTTTTTCTGCCGTCATCTACTATGTTACTATGTATACAATAGATTTGCATACTCTGAAGGCTGTGTATGCATTTTCATTATCCAATGCATATTTATTATGGATATCCTTAAAACTACAGATCTTCCAGGACTTGGTTGAGATCCACACTACTCTGTGGTAACCAGTGCAAAGATTCTGTGGATCTTGAAAGAAGAGTTAATACAATTTGGCTAAATGAATAATGGCCAGTGGGGGAGTTAGCAAAGATTGAAATTCAATTTGAGATGTGAATAGGACATTCAGAGAATTAATTGAAACCTCATGGAGATGCCAACTGGAGAGGAATCAGTGTGCCATATAGGAACCTCCACTGCAGAGATGATTCCATTGGAGGAGCTCTATGGTGCCATCTGCTGGAAAAGAAAACGAGAACCATAAAAGCTAGCTCTGTAAAATTTGATATTAAAACATTATCCTCAATGTAGCCACAATAGTAATTCTTGAAACACGTGGAGGGGGATAATCGAACGGGGATGACCATCTCTAAGGACGCCCATCTCTGAGGACGTCCCCGCGAAGGGGCGTGACATCCCCCATTATCGAAACAAGATGGGCGTCCATCTTTCGTTTCGATAATATGGTTGGGGACACCCAAATCTCAACATTTAGGTCGACCTAAGAGATGGTCGACCTTAGGGATGGGCGACCTCGGTTTCCCCGGATAATGGAAACCAAGGACGCCCATCTCAAAAACTACCAAATCCAAGCTATGTGGTCGTGGGAGAGCCAGCATTCATAGTAAACTGGTCCCCTCACATCCCAGGACACCAACTGGGCACCCTAGGGGGCACTGCAGTGGACTTCAGAAATTGCTCCCAGGTGCATAGCTCCCTTACCTTGGGTGCTGAGCCCCCCAACCCCCCCCCCAAAACCCACTCCCCCACAACTGTACAACACTACCATAGCCCTTATGAGTGAAGGGGGGCACCTACACGTGGGTACAGTGGGTTTCGGGTGGGTTTTGGAGGGCTCACATTTACCACCACAAGTGTAACAGGTAGGGGGGATGGGCCTGGGTCTGCCTGCCTAAAGTGCACTGCACCCACTAAAAACTGCTCCAGGGACCTGCATACTTCTGTGATGGAGCTGGGTATGACATTTGAAGCTGGCATAGAGGCTGGAAAAAAATGTTAAAAAAAATTTTTTTTTTGGTTGGGAGGAGGTTGGTGACCACTGGGGGAGTAAGGGGAGGTCATCCCCAATTCCCTCCGGTGGTCATCTGGTCAGTTCGGGCACCTTTTCGAGGCTTCATTGTGAAAAAAAGGAACCAAGTAAAGTCGGCCAAATGCTCATCAGGGACGCCCTTCTTTTTTCCATTATTGGCCGAGGACACCCACCTTCGGTACACTGCCAACACGCCCCCAGGAACTTTGTTCGTCCCTATGACTGAAAGCAGTTGAGGACACCCCAAATCAGCTTTCGATTATGCCGATTTGGGCGACCCTGAGAGGACGCCCATCTCCTGATTTGTGTTGAAAGATGGGCGCCCTTCTCTTTCGAAAATGCCCCTGATAATAAATCATATCCTTGGTAGTCCAGCAGTTGGAAGAACATATATGATTTTCTAGACTCTGCACTGCTGGCTTTACCCAAGTTCAGCAGCGAGAGCTCCAGGGAAGCCACTCTGCACAATTGCCATTATATTAACCAGTTATGTGCATAACTTTGGGTGTGAACACTTATACTAGCTAAATGGCTAATATAAAGGCTTATGCCTAGCTGTAGGCAGTTAGGTGTGTAACTGCATGTGTTTTATAAGATGTGCGCGTAAGTGCAAGGCACATCTCCGACCTGCCTAAGCCCCTCCCAGTTCCACACCCCACTTGCAATTGCATGCACATTTTGTAGAATACTGACTAAGGGCAGTTACACATGTTAACTGCTAATAAGGGCCAATTAGTGCTAATTAATACCAATTATTGCCAATTAGCCTCTAATTGTTCAAATGTTATGTGCGTAACTAACTTTATTCTACAATATAACTTGCACAAGTTTATAGAATAAGGGGGAATGAGGCAGGGGCGTAGCCAGACACTCAATTTTGGGTGGGCCTGGGCCCAAGATAGGTGGGCAGAAGAACCTCACCCCGTCCCACAGGTGATTTGGTCTCTCCTCTCGCCTGCATGCCATAAGGTCTCTCAAACATCCCCCCTCTCCCGTATACCTTTTAAATAGCAGATTTTCACCAGCAGCGAGCAGCAACTAATACACACTGCTCATGTTGGCCCCACACCCTTCCCTCTGATGCAGCTTCCTGTTTCCGCCTAGGCAGAAATACATCAGAGGGAAGGTTGTGGGGCCGGTGCGAGCAGTATGTAGGTCACTGCTCACTGCAGGCGAAGATCTGCTACTTACAAGGTATGCAGGAGGGACACTTGTTGGGAGTTTTCGGCTGGTGGGGCTTGGGGATCCCTGCCAGCCACATCATAGGTATGCTGCTACTGGGTGGGCCTGAACCCAAAGTGGGTGGGCCTGGGCCCACCCAAGCCCACCCTTGGCTACGCCACTGGAATGAGGGTAATTTTAGAAGCAATTTGAGCACGTGGAACAGTACTTTATGTAGAGGCTGGCTGAATTTCAGATTTGGCACCAAAACTGACCCTGCATATTCTGGGTGCCATTCTCAAAATGGCTGCCAGGACAAACTGCAGCAGTCTCAGCAGCCATCTTGATTCAGCAGCAGCAGGCAGGAATGAGTGGGCCCCATTCCTGCCCCCAAAGAGGCCACTTTACCACCAGGGTTTGCTAAGGTAGGCCTGAGAAGGGCCTACAGGGTGGTTGGGCAGCCCAGGAGACCAGGTCTCTGCCAGGGAGGGGCGGTGGCGAAACCTGCTTTCTGTGGGGTGGGGGTGCAGCAGTACATATTTTCTGCTGGCAGGGTGGCAGGCAGGGAGGGCAAGTCATTTTCGGTGTCGGCTTTGGTTCCGGCCGAAACCGAGCAGTGAATTTCGGCCATGGATTCGGTTTCAGCCAGAACCAAAACCACTGGTTTTGATCGGTCTCTAGCTTTATGTACTCGAGGAAGGATTTATCAAATTGCACAGCTGTATCTACACGTAAAAGTCGGCACTTAGAACACATCTGATGGAAGTAATTCTTTAAGGTATGCACTAATATTTATGCACAAGTCGTGCATGAACAGGAAATGTCTAGAATACTAACATATTTATTTATCTGTTACATTTGTGTCCCATATTTTCCCACATATTTGCAGGCTCAATGTGGCTTACATAGTACCGTAAAGGCATTCGCCAAGTCCGGTAGGGGATGAGTAAAAAAGATGTTATAGTGGGATGGGGAAGATAAGATTCAGTCAAGTTGGGTTAGAGGTAGAAGGGTTTGTTAATGTCCAGTACGATCTTTGCTAGTGAAGTGTTGCAGGGTTGAGGCATTTAAGTTGGGTCAGTTGGGTATGCCTTTCCGACTAGGGGAGCCTTTAATCATTTTCAGAATTTTAGGTGATCGTAAGTTGTTTTCACCACGTGTGGCAGTGCGTTCCTCAGACGCATGCTTATGTAAGAGAAGTTGGACGCATGGGTAGTCTTGTATTTTAGTCCTTTGCAATTTGGGTAGTGGAGATTCAGGTAAGACCGTGATGAACTAGTGCTATTTCTGATTGGGAGATAAATGTGCTGAATATGCACCTATGCACTATTCGGTATATATATGCATATGTTTTATTGCGCATATTTGACAGGTGAGCACACATATGGGCAGAGTGTGGGCAGGACTGACACTTATGCTTGTGTCAGCGCATAACCTTTTATGTTGTGCAGTAGCAACATTACCAGTTACCTCTGTGACCTTGAAAACATAACCGGTTAGTATTCTGATGCTGTTACAGTGACCAGTTTCTTTTGCCATTTTGGCATTTGTGGTGGTGTGGGGGGGAGGGGGGGCAAAAACCACCAGGGGATTACGGTGGCAACCCCCCCCCCCCCCCCCCACCACCACCACCAAAATTCCCTCCAGTGGAGTACTGTTCAATAGCAGCTGTAACTCCCAATGGATAGATGTTTAGACCAGGGTCATAGCTACGTGGGGCCAGGGGGGCATGGGCCCCCACAGATTACACCCTGGCCCCCCTTACATTTGACCCCCCGCCCTGCTGCCGCCCGCCCTGCCACCGCATCAGGTACCTTGTTTGCTGGTGGGGGTCCCCAAACCCCGCCAGCCGAAGAGTCTTCTTCAGCGCTGGTTGACTCCAGCACCTTCGTTGTGTCTGTTTCTGACGCCTTACGTCCTGCACAGGGCTACATGCATACTCTTCGGCTGGCGGGGATTGGGGACCCCCACCAGCAAACAAGGTACCTGATGTGGCAGCGGGGTGGGCGGGCAGTGGGGGGGGGGGGGGTTGCAGGGGGGATCCAAAGTGGCGGGGGGGTCGGCGGCGGGGGAAGCGGCTGAACAGTGCTCCCCCACCTCGGGCTCTGGCCCCCCCTCCTGCCGAGGTCTGGCTACGCCCCTGGTTTAGACCCCTTCTGCAATGGAGACTAAAACGTCTATCAACTTTCCATGCCTTTGTTCCTCCCAAGACACACCCAGACCACACACTCTGCCATTTGCACGCACTTGAGTCTGATTCGCGCGTATCCCGGCTTTGTAAAATGGGAACTCAGACGTTTCTGCAAGATAAACATTTAAGTGCCGGTTTATGCACATGTCAAACTTGAACAGTTTTTGTAAAATGAGAGTCATTGTATATTAAGGATGCCACCCCCTCACGCAGCACTTTCATGTGATCATGCATACCCAACTAAATTTACACTGACACCCGCAGACTGAAACCTTTTCCTTACAGCAGTGCTAAATGTTAGTGACTGGGGAGCAAAAGGTTGATTCTCTCTATTTGCTCCCCGCAGTGTTGTGGAAGCCTGCAGTTCCCATAAACCCACATCCTCAGCCACGCCTGCAGCGAGAGAACGCAGAGACCAACGACATCCTGGAAGACCCCAGGCTAGGTATGGAACCTGTCTTTCTGACTTTTGGGGAGAGGTAGGAGGGATCACGTTGCACCACTGCAAGGGTAGGGCTTTGACCAAATTTTGCTTATCTGTTTACTTCCACTCTGTCACCTTTGATCCAACTGAGGGCTTTCAGGGGCCAGACTTCGCAGATAAAGCACATTTATCTTGAAAGAATTTCAGAATGTTTAATCTTTTGTCAAGAACAAGAAAAGGGGAGAGGCAACCGGTACCACAAGCTCAAGTCCGAAAACACCAAAGTAGGGACATCAAACAGCCTCCCAAAACAAATCAAGGTTCAAGGTTGTCTTTATTTGATGAAACGCTTAGGGCAGTGCTGTCAAAGCGATTTACATATTAAGTAGCCGGTACATAGTGCTAGTAAGTTACAGATTAAATATAAAACAAACAGAAATATAATTAAATTAACAGCAAAACCAATACAAAATATTAATAGATTAGCATACCCACTACATCTCCCAGGATCTTAGGCTAAAGCGGTTCAACAGAGCAATCAGATTGAATAGAAAAAAAATTAATTATCCAAGAGGATACCCCAAAAGTAAACAGAAAAGTCGACCTTTTTTCGAACATCAAGTTAAATCATGTCTCGACACGGGAGCCTGCCTCAGGAGTCAAAGTTTCTTGGTCACTCCTCTGTAAAATTATTACTGGTAATGCACTGAAAATGCTAGCAGGTGTTACAGTAAGAAGGAGCAATGTATGTGTACATCTTCAGATATAACGGACAAAGTCGCCGGGGCATCTTTTTTCCCCGCACTCAGTGGCGTAGGAAGGGGGGAGGGGCGGTCCGCCCCGGGTGCACACGCTCGGGGGTGCCGACCCCTCTGGCTCCCTGCTCTCTCTGCCCCGGAACAGGTTACTTTCTGTTCCGGGGCAGAGAGAGCAGGGAACCAGCGGGTGCCAATGCAGCTCCGAGTGACGTGCACTCGGGGCGGATCGGCCCTCCCGCAGGTAAGAATGTGGTCCCGGGGGGGGGGGGTGTTGCGCTCCGGGGGGTGGGGGGGTCGCGCCGTGCTGCACCCAGGGGGGAGGGTGCGCAGCGGCGACCCGCCCCGGGTGCCATTAGCCCTCGCTACGGCACTGCCCGCACTGACAGAATTAGACGCTATCGGCAACTTTGCCCATTATATCTGAATATATACACATACATTGCTCCTTCTTGCTGTAATACGTGCTATCATTTTCAGTGCATTACCAGTAATAATTTTACAGAGGAGTGACTAAGGGGCTTTGATTCCTGAGGCAGGCATTTCAGGCTGAAACACGGTCCTTTGTCGAGTCTTGGTTTAACCTGATGTTCAAATAAAGGTTGACTTTTGTGTTTACCTTTGGAGTCCCCTCTTGGATTTGTTTTGGAAGGCTATTTGACGCCTCTACTTCAAACTTTTGGCAAGAACATTCTGGCATTTGGCCAGAAACAAATCCACAGAGCAGTCTCCTGTGGAAACCACCCAGCTGTTATCACATACCATGTGTTTAAGAAATGGGGAGTGTTTGTTCATTCTCTCTTTGTAGGCATGAGTCAGACTTCTAGTTCTCATGTTTTCCCTTTACTACTAATGTTTCCACACTGAAGTTACTGCTTCAGCTCAGTGATCATTCAAGCAGTCTGCATAGCAAAGCCTGAATATTAATTTGATAGATCGTAAACCTTCTGTGGAGTGGAGGAATAGCCTAATGGTTAGAGCACTGGCCTTGTCGTCCAGGGGAGCCCAATTCAATTCCCACTGCTGCTCCCTGTGATCTCAGGAAAATCACTTAACCCTCCATTGCCTCAAGTACAAAATTCAATTCTGAGCCCAACAGAGAAATTATCTAGTGTACCTGAATGTAATTCACCTTGACCTACTACTGAAAAAAGTGCGAGTAACATCCAAGTAAATAAATAGTCAGTAGACTAAGGGGGGAAGTTATCAATGTGGGCTACCATTAAGATGGGTTATTTTACTCTTAATCCTAGCAGTGCCGGCAGAACGTGGTAAGCAGAATATGCCCGGTGGGGGAGGGGGGCGCCAACATTCGGGGGGTGCCAGAGACTGCCATGCTTACCCTCCCCCCCACTGCCACAGCAATCCCACTCTTTCCTGCCTGCTGCGGCTACTCCGTCTCTGGCGCTCTCCACTTTTCTGTGCTGCGGACAGCACCGCCATATTTTTAAAATGGCTGCTGAGGCTTCCAGCAGCAGTCTCGCAAGACTGCCGCCGAAGATTCGACAGCCATTTTGGGAAAACACAGAGGCGGCACCCGCAGCACAGAAGAAAAAAGAAGAGCGCCGGAGACGGAGCAAGTGGGAGTGAGCAGGAAAGAGTGGGATTCTTTCCTGCAGCCGCAGAGACCACCGCACTACCAGGGCGGGCGGCAAGGTAGGACTCTAGTACGCTGGAGAGGGATGGTGGCATTACTGTAGGGGAGGGGCAGTGGCGTTCCTAGGGGGGCTGACACTCGGGGTGAATCGCCGATGCGCCCCGCCCCCCGGGTGCAGCACGACACCCCCCCCCCCCAGCGAAAGAACCCCCCCCCCGGGTGCACACCACTGGGGGGGGTGCCGTGCACCTGTCCGCTTCGTTCGTTTCCATGCTCCCTCTGCCCCGAAACAGGAAGTAACCTGTTCCGGGGCAGAGGGAGCACAGAACGAACATAGCGGACAGTTGCACGGCACCCCCCAGCAGCGTGCACCCTGGGTGGACCGCACCCACCCCCGCCACTGGGGGGGGAGGTTTTGGCACAGTATAAGTCATCACAAGGACAAAATATAAGGAAACCAATGGACTGCATTAGGGGCTTAAAACCCATTTAGTTTACGTTAAAACAAATGAGAGATCTGCATGAAAGAAAATTGTTTTATTATTATTTTGAAAACCACGTGTCCCTGAAACATGCTCAAAACAGAATAATCCATTTGCACAAAAGAGATGAAATGAAGATGTGCCCCAATGAAAGAAGAGTTTAATTTTACTTCCAATCCTTATAACCCCAGGCTTCCCAAGGCAGATTACAACAACAGTTAAGATGAACTCATCAGTAAACAGGATATTGAAATTTGACCATATGTTACTGTGTTTATAGAACAGTGTAGAAAAAGAAGGGAAGGAAAGGGAAATGGGACTTGATATACAGCCTTTCTGAGGTTTTTGCAACTACATTCAAAGTGGTTTACATATATTCAGGTACTTATTTTTGTACCTGGGGCAATGGAGGGTTAAGTGACTTGCCCAGAGTCGCAAGGAGCTACAGTGGGAATTGAACTCAGTTCCCCAGGATCAAAGTCCACTGCAGTAACCACTAGGCTACTACCCCACTAGCAACATTCCATGTAGAAGCCTGCCCTTGCAGATCAGCAATTCGGATGCGCAGGCTTCTGTTTCTGTGAGTCTGACGTCCTGCACCTACACGTCCTGCACGTAGGTGCAGGACGTCAGACTCACAGAAACAGAAGCCTGCGCAGCCGCGTTGCTGATCTGCAAGGGCAGGCTTCTACATGGAATGTTGCTAGTGGAATGGCAACATTCCATGTAGAATCTCCAATAGTAGCAACATTCCATGTAGAATCTCCAATAGTAGCAACAGAATCTCAACATTCCATTTAGAATCCCAAATAGGGAAAGGGAAATGGGACTTGATATACCACCTTTCTGTGGTACTTTGCAACTACATTCAAAGTGGTTTACTTATATACAGATACTTATTTTGTACCAGGGGCAATGGAGGGTTAAGTGACTTGCCCAGAGTCACAAGGAGCTGCAGTGGGACTTGAACCCAGTTCCCCAGGATTGTGGTCTGCTGCACTAACCACTAGGCTACTCCTCCACTCCAAAATATAGCCTTTCTTGTTAGTGTTGTTTCCACCAGCTACAATAATTTTTTTAAGCAGTTTTAGTGATATTCGATTTTATTTTATGATATTTATATCTACATATGGGAAGCTTTCAAATAAATTAAAAAGCTGTCAAGTAAAAACAAAAAAAATGTTGTTCTTCACCTTTTAAGGCACTGGGCTGAAAAAGGATGCGGGGTGAGAGAAGGGGGGAGGGAGAAGAGAAACTGGGGCTGGGGGGGGGGGGCAGCAACTGATAGTTTGTAGGGGGACTCCAGAGACCCAAGCACTGACCCTGAATCCCAGCTATTAGTAACTAGGTCTCATAGGACCTGTGCTAAAATAGCACGGGTTAGTGGTAAAGGTAACCCACATAGTAGATGACGATGACGGCAGAAAAAGACCTGCACGGTCCATCCAGTCTGCCCAACAAAACAAACTCATATGTGCTAGTTTTTGTGTATATCTTAGTTTTTGACAACTTTGCCCCTAAATGTTGTTGTCATTTCTCTTTGTGGAACAAATTCTCTTCTGTTTCAGCACAAGAAGTCAGAAAGCTAGTTGGAGTGCTTGTGAACAGGCTCCATGTTGATCTTACTTTAGCTTTTAAAATGCTTAGGGATACAAGCCCAAAATATCTTTTTTTACTTCACATATTTTTTATTGGCAATCCAAAAAAAACATTACAGTACTCATCAACAAGTAAACTTAAACACAAGGCCAAGGACATCATATCTCATCCCACTCATGAGCATAAGTACATAAGTATATAAGTATTGCCATACTGAGAAAGACCAAAGGTCCATCAAGCCCAGCATCTTGTTTCCAACAGTGGCCAATCCAGGTCACAAATACCTGGCAAGATCCCAAAAAAAGTACAAAGCATTTTATACTGCTTATCTCAGACATAGTGGATGTTCCCCAAGTCCATTTAATAATGGTCTATGGACTTTTCTTTTATGAAACCATCCAAACCTTTTTTAAACTCCGCTAAGCTAACCGCCTTTACCACATTCTCTGGCAACGAATTCCAGAGTTTAATTACACGTTGAGTAAAGAAATATTTTCTCTGATTCGTTCTAAATTTACTACATTGTAGCTTCATCGCATGCCCCCTAGTCCTAGTATTTTTGGAAAGCGTAAACAGATGCTTCACATCTACCCATTCAGCTCCACTCATTATTTTATAGACCTCTATCATATCTCCCCTCAGCCGCCTTTTCTCCAAGCTGAAAAGCCCTAGCCACTTTAGCCTTTCCTCGTAGGGAAGCTGTCCCATCCCCTTTATCATTTTCGTCGCCCTTCTCTGCACCTTTTCTAATTCCACTATACCTTTTTTGAGGTGCGGCGACCAGAATTGAACACAATATTCGAGGTGCGGTCGCACCTTGGAGCGATACAAAGGCATTATAACATCCTCATTTTTGTTTTCCATTCCTTTCCTAATAATACGTAACATTCTATTTGCTTTCTTAGCCGCATCAGCACACTGAGCAGAAGGTTTAACATATCATCAGCGACGACACCTAGATCCCTTTCTTGGTCCGTGACTCCTAACGTGGAACGTTGTATGACATAGCTATAATTGGGGTTCCTCTTTCCCACATGCATCACTTTGCACTTGCTCACATTAAATGTCATCTGCCATTTAGAAGCCCAGTCTCCCAGTCTCCCAGTCTCGTAAGGTCCTCTTGTAATTTTTCACAATCTTCCCGCGATTTAACGACTTTGAATAACTTTGTGTCATCAGCAAATTTAATTACCTCACTAGCTACTCTCATCTCTAGGTCATTTATAAATATGTTAAAAAGCAGCGGTCCCAGCACAGACCCCTGGGGAACCCCACTAACTACCCTTCTCCATTGAGAATACTGACCATGTAACCCTACTCTCTGTTTTCTATCTTTTAACCAGTTTTTAATCCACAATAGAACACTACCTCCTAGCCCATGACTCTCCAATTTCCTCTGAAGTCTTTCATGAGGTACTTTGTCAAACACCTTCTGAAAATCCAGATACACAATATGAACCGGCTCACCTTTATCCACATTTGTTCACCCCTTCAAAGAAATGTAGTAGATTGGTGAGGCACGATTTCCCTTCACTAAATCCATGTTGACTTTGTCTAATTAATCCATGCTTTTGAATATGCTCTGTAATTTTGTTCTTAATAATAGTCTCTACCATTTTGCCCGGCACCAAAGTCAGACTCACCGGTCTATAATTTCCTGGATCTCCTCTGGAACCTTTTTTAAAAATTGGCGTTACATTGGCCACCCTCCAATCTTCCGGTACCACGCTCGATTTTAAGGATAAATTACATATTTCTAACAGTAGCTCCGCAAGCTCATTTTTCAGTTCTATCAGTACTCTGGGATGAATACCATCCGGTTCAGGAGATTTGCTACTCTTCAATTTGTAGAACTGCCCCATTACATTACTACTACTACTACTTATCATTTCTATAGCGCTACAAGACTTACGCAGCGCTGTACACGTGAACATGAAGAGACAGTCCCTGCTCGACAGAGCTTACAATCTAATTAGGACAGATAAGCAGGACAAACAAGAGATAAGGGAATATTATTATTATTACTAGTAAAACATGCTCGTTTCTGGAGGAAATGAAACGGGCGCTAGCAAGGTTTTCCTCCCAAACACCCCCTCCCTACCCACCCCTTCGGCGTTGTGAAGCCACTGACCGCCATTGCTCCGCACCTTGTCAACGCACGGCACCTTCATCCAGTGACGCCATTGCTCCGCCCCGATCTTTGATGCCATTGCTCCGCCCTCGACGTCATCACGTTTGACACAAGGGCGGGGCCCAGACACAGTGATTTCGGTGGCTTCACCACCACGAACCCTTCGAACCCGAAGGAAGTGCCTGCAGGAAGTGACACTGACGTCAGTGTCCTCAGAACGTTGAGGGTGAGTTTTATTATATAGGATTATTTATTATTTGTTGTATTTGTATCCCACATTTTCCCACCTATTTGCAGGCTCAATGTGGCTTACAATATTCCGTTATGGCCATCGCCATTCTGGAGTAAGTGATACATTGGAGTTGCATGGAGTACATGGATAGCAATATAGAATTAAGCATACGGGTATAGCGAGAGAGTGTAAAGAGTGTAGTTGGAGTGGTATTGTGTTTTCATTAAATTATTGCTCGTTGTGGTAAGCATTAAAGTGAGGATGATAAAATAAGGGTTCTGTACAAGTGAATTAGGGTTAGAAGTTAAAAGCAGCATCAAAAGGTGGGCTTTTAGCCTAGAGGCCAGAGATGGAGCTATTCTAGGCATATGGTGCAGCAAGATAAAAGGAACGGAGTCTGGAGTTAGCGGTCTGGAGAAGGGTGCAGATAAGAGAGATTTATCCAGTGAACTGAGTTCCCGGGGAGGAATGTAGGGAGAGATGAGAGTGGAGAGGTACTGAGGAGCTGCAGAGTGAATGCAATTATAGGTCAATAAGAGGAGTTTGAACTGTATGTGAAAACGGATAGGAAGCCAGTGAAGTGACTTGAGGAGAGGGCTAATATGAGCATAACGACATTGGCGGAATATTAGTCATGCAGCGACCCCCGGCACCATTACTTCCCGCACCAGATCATGCGCTCCACTAAGGACTAGGTCTAGAATTTTTCCTTCTCTCGTCGGCTCCTCTACCAGCTGCTCCATAAAGCTGTACTTGATTTCATCAAGGAATTTTACCTCCCTAGCGTGCCCCGATGTTACATTTACCCAGTCAATATCGTGGTAATTGAAATCATCCATTATAATTGTGTTGCCCAGTTTGTTTGCGTCCCTAATTTCCTTTAACATTTCTGCATCCATCTGTTCATCCTGGCCAGGCGGACGGTAGTACACTCCTATCACTATCCTTTTCCCCTTTACACATGGAATTTCAATCCACAGTGATTCCAAGAAGTGTTTTGTTTCCTGCAGAATTTTCAATCTATTTGATTCAAGGCTCTTGTTAATATATAATGCTACCCCTCCACTAATTCAATCCACCCTATCACTACGATGTAATTTATACCCCAGTATGACAGTGCCCCACTGGTTATCCTCCTTCCACCAGGTCTCAGAGATGCCTATTATATCTAATTTTTCATTTAGTGCAATATATTCTAACTCTCCCATCTTATTTCGTAGGCTCCTGGCATTCGCATATAGACATTTCAAACTATGTTTGTTGTTCCTATTTACATCATGCTTAGTACTTGACAGTATTAATTTGCAATCTTTTGTCTGATTTTTATTTTTATTTAAGGACACCTGATCTACTACGGTCTCTTTTGCAACCTCACTATCAGGATACCCTATCTTCCCTGTTTTGGTGATATCTTTGAAAGATACCTTATCACGAACCATGCGCTTTTGAGCGACTGTCGGCCTTCTCCCCATTTCTAGTTTAAAAGCTGCTCTATCTCCTTTTTAAATGCCGATGCCAGCAGCCTGGTCCCACCCTGGTTAAGGTGGAGCCCATCCTTTCGGAATAGGTTCCCCCTTCCCCAGAATGTTGCCCATTTCCTAACAAATCTAAAACCCTCCTCCCTGCACCATCGTCTCATCCACGCATTGAGACTCTGGAGCTCTGCCTGTTTCTTGGGCCCTGCACGTGGAACAGGTAGCATTTCAGAAAATGCTACCCTAGAGGATCTGGATTTGAGCTTTCTACCTAAGAGCCTAAATTTGGCTTCCAGAACCTCTCTCCCACATTTCCTATGTCATTGGTACCCACATGTACCAAGACAGCCGGCTCCTCCCCAGCAGTATCTAAAATCCTATCTAGGTGACGCGTGATTAACCGCATAAAAAGGACCTGCATAAGAGTCAGTCCTATCTTTATGCAGTAACCCATAGCCAGTTATGTGCTGAATATTTCACTTAACTGGCTATACGTTATTAGCACGTTCAAGAAACCCATAAATTCAGTGCCGGTGGCAGCAAAATGCTGATCGCTGCCGGCTGAACATCGGGCCCACTGTTTCTAGAGCACTTCGAGGCAGATGTAGTGCTTTACAGATGCACATGAGAAAGAGTCCCTGCTCCACAGAGCTTGCGGTCCAGTCAAGATAAACATATGAGACAAATGAGAATCTATGAGAGTGGATTTATTATAGAGAAGATGTAAAAGCCAGAGGTGTAGCCAGACATGGCATTTGGGGTGGGCACACAAGTCCCCCCCCCCCCCTGTGCTTTCTGCCCCCACCCCTACCCACCAACCCCCAACAACTAAAATAAATACCTGAGCTGGTGGGGATCTACTTGCTGTAGCTGGTGGCACTGTCTATGTGCTGCTGCTGTGCCAGCCTCTCCCCTCCTGTATATGCTCAGTTTTCATGCATGCACAGGAGCGGAGTATGTACAGGGGGGGAGGGGACAACATGGTGGCATGTGAACAGTGCCACCAGCTGCAGCAAGTAGAGGAATGACCTGTTTTGGCTGCTGGAGGACCTCTTCCAGCTGGCGGGGCTTGGAGAACCCCCACCAGCTATAACAAAGGTGTCAAAATTATGGGTGGGCCCAGGTCCACCCGGGCCCTCCCATGGCTACGCCACTGGTAAAAGCAACCATAAAAGATGAGTTTTTAGAATTGAGTGGGCCAGACAGGGGCAGACTGACCATTTGGGCAACCGGGCAGTGCGCGAGGGCCCAGAGGCTTCAGGGGGCCCAAAGGCTCTGCCTGGTTGCCCTTGCCTGCCATTGCCGCTGCACATTACAGCTGCCCTGGTGGTCTAGGAGCCGCCGACGCTGCACACTACAGCCACCCTGGCGAAGTGACGATTCTCCCCGCCGCTGCCTGTGTCCTGTACTGGCTCCGCGGTTGAAAATGGTGGCCGCAAACTCTCGCGAGACTACCGTGAGAGGCCGCAGAGGCCATTTTAAACTGGAGCTGCCACGGACAGCAGTAGCAGCGGCATGCTCAGCAGCAACATGGAAGGTGGAAATGGGGAGTCGGAGGGACGCGCTGGGCATGAGGAGGGTAGAAGGGGAGCTCGGATGATATGCTGGACATGGAGGAAGGTAAGGGCTGCGGGGGCGGTGGCAGTAGTGTGTGGGGAGCAGCGGTAGCATGTGGGGGGCAAGGGAGGGTCCAGAGTACTTTCAGTCCGCCCCTGGGGCACTGACTCAGAAAATCCAATCCAGGCGTATGGCACAGCAAAGTGAAGGGAGCAGATGCAGTTCAGATTTGAGCCCACACAGTTCACATATCACGTTGTAAATGGGAGCAGCAGAAGCTCAGGGTGGCTGAAGGCCCACCCTGATCGTAGCAGGGCCTTTTTCACTGCAGGAGCGCCAGTGCAGAACAGAAATACCAGAAGCCTCTTTCCACCTTTTCCTCCCCTCTCCCCCTTCTAGTTATCTTAAGCTACGCACAGATATACAGTGAAAAGACAGAGGGAGGAAACAGGGATGATGGATTTCTGCTCATTTGTGATGGTTTCATACTGACAGCACACAGAAAGTAAGAAACAGGCAACAGGTGCAGAATTCATGGAGTTTAAGTTAAATCAGCAAATCGTAGACTGACACCTATGCCTGATTTATGCCTGTATCTGTGAGCAGAGATGTTGCTGGGTATTTAAAGGATGTGGGCTCTTCTCCTCCCCCCCCCCCCCCCCCCCCCCCCCCCCCCCCCCCCCCCCCGGTAGACTGAAACAGAATAAAGGTTATAATTCGAAAATCATATATATATTTCAGATTTTTTTCAGTCTGCATGCTCCCTATCTCCTCACCAACCTACCTACTTGGATTACAAAAATTTCACAAAAGACAGTATCAATGGAAAAGGTGTCCAAGATCAAAATGTTATTAAATAACTATTAAAAACTGAAGATAAAACCCAACAAGGCAAACTTTTGCATTGGTGCTGTCTTTTGTGGTTCTTGTTTTGTTTTTAAAAGAAAATATCGTCTTGCCCTGCCACACCTCATGTGCACCTTGTCCCAAGAACCCTCTGAGGAGTAACTGCAGCCCCATACTGGACCCAAACCTGACCTCCAAGAAAAATTCACAGTCTACATCTTCTCAGTGCCGCTTTTTACCGCTTCTCCGCTGATAGTCTGAAGCTTAGCCTCTTCTTTCTGGGAGGAAGGTCTTATGTCACTGTGTTCATCCACTCTATTATCACCCTCTCCTCCCCACCACCAATCAAATCTAAGGGCGTGCAGATCGCACACTATTTTGGACTCTCTACCTAGATTGATTTCTTGTTACAGGTAAATGTGGGAAGTGCAAGAAAGTCCAAGGACGACAGAACAAAATCAAGCAATACTGTGAAAAGGACTTTGGTGAGAAACACATGATTTTGCTCTCCTTCGGGGTGATAACAGTAATTTCAGCTTCTCTCTGTGGGTTCCTTTTCAGTAGGCCTGAAGTAAACGGTAGACTGACACACACATACAAAACTGTCATAACTAACTGTACTAATAATTAAGACGTTTCCACTGTTTTGTTTTACTTCCTTTCCAGTTTTTCGTGGCAAGGTCATAAGTAAAAAGACCGTCGGCCACGAAACCCGTTACGAAGTCCAGGTGATACTGACCTACAAGAATAATTTCCCCATTGTGAGACGAGAGTACGTTTGGGTGCCCAACCTCTGTGACTGTCCTAATCTGCTTGAGAAGAGGGAATATGTCCTGATGGCACAGAGACATGTCAATTTTGAACATACCTTAAACAGGATACTGCTGGACTCTGCCAGTTTTGTACGTCCGTACAGGCCAAAAGAAGAAAAGCTGCTTCGAGGTCTTGACAAGGAATGTGCAAAACACAGATACCAGGTCAGGAAAAAATTTCAGACGTAGCTTATTTTCATAGTGACCTCAAAGACAAGCAATGCCCTTCAGAGGAGTAACTTATGAACAGAGAGACACATTTGTGGTATTTAACTCTACTACTTGCATCATTTCTAATCACAGTATTAATTATATTCATAAAGGGCTCATTTAAAGGGCACAAACTGGGTAGGATCCCTCAGTGAATGAGATCCAGAAAGATGCCGTTGATGCCACGGTGGGGACTGGACCTGCATTTTCTACTCCTTTCCAGAAAGAGTAATAGACAATTGTCTTGGAGGAAGCTACCAGGAACTCAATTTAGTGGTCTACAAGCATTTTTTGACAACTCCACCATTGTTATATAAAGCAAATAGCCACCTGCATTTCACCAAATGGTGAATGGAGAAATGAATGCATCTCAAAACTTCTACTTACTAGGAAGTTTATGTCACGAACAAGGTGTTAATCCACAGCCGTATTTATTTATATTCTGCTTTTCTATAATGCTCAAAATGGCAACATCAATAAAATGTTTAAAAATCATAAAATAAAAGACAATATAAAGAAACCTATCTTAAAAAGTGTTGATGTAATTAAGGGGAATATTTAAAAAGAGTCTTTAAGATGAAAAACACATTCGATGGTCTGAACAGTCGTTATCATCTCATGCCTTAACATCCATTCGTTTTTATAAAATTACCCGAGTAAAGCCCAAGTTATTCTTGCAGTACCTCACTGTTTTGTCCGCACTGAGACAAAGATTGTGTTTATGTTTACCCATAGGCTTCACACCAGTTCTCCAAGTAAAAGTGCATAGGTACTTCTGCTTCGAAACCTGATGTGGGACCAGTCAGTCCCACTTTGGACTCAGGCCCACCCAGCAATGGCACAGCAGTGATGTGGTGGCAGAGCTCCCCAAGCCCCACCAGCTGAGGACTCCTGGCATCTCTCCCTCCAGGAGATTGAGGGGGTCACTTAACTCCACTCCCCCAATTCCCCCCCCCCCCCCCGGTACCTTTAAATCCTTTAGTTCTTTGCCAGCAGCGAGCAGCAACACATTCCCCCTGCTCACGCTGGCCCAACCCTCCTTTCTGATGCAACTTCCTGTTTTCGGGACCAAGAAGTTGTAGCAGAGGGAAGTCTCGGAGTTGGCACGAGCAAAGGGGAAGGAGTTGCTGCTCGCTGCCGGTGAAGAACTAAAGGATTTAAAGGTACCAGGGGGGGTCAGGGAGTAGAGTTAAGTGACCCCCTTGATCATATGGGGGAAGGAGGGAAAGATGCCGGGTGAGGGGTGGGGTTGTCATACCCATCCACTTTGGGTTCAGGCCTGCCCAAAATTGGGTGTCTGGCTGTGCCCCTGCTGTAGGTACAGACTGTGAGCAGCTATAGCATTGTCTTTGCTGCAAGTAGATTTTTGCTGGAAAGCAGTGCCGTAGCGAGGGCTAATGGCACCCGGGGCAGGTCACCACTGCGCACCCCCCCCCCCGGGTGCAGCATGGCGCGGACCCCCCCCCCCCCCCGGAGTGCAACCTCCCCCCCCCCCCCCGGACCGCATTCTTACCTGCGGGAGGGCCGATCCGCCCCGAGTGCATGTCACTCGGAGCTGCGTCGGCCCCGCTGGTTCCCTGCTCTCTCTGCCCCGGAACAGGAAGTAACCTGTTCCGGGGCAGAGAGAGCAGGGAACCAGCGGGGCCGGCACCCCCCAAGCGCGTGCACCCGGGGCGGACCGCCCCCCCCGCCCCCCCCCCCCCTTTCCTACGCCACTGCTGGAAAGGCTTGTGCAAAGATTTGAAAATGCTATTTACGTGTGCTTTTTTCCTCCCCGATATAAACATCCTCCGGGGAACACGTCCTCCGAAGTACACGTGTTGTTGAACAACCAACATTAACACTACAAAATACAGTGGACAGGGGAAATAACACTATCACCAGAATTTAAAATCCACTGTGATTCTAGAAAATAAATGGCTGAGAGCTTTAGACACTTAAAAAAAAAAAAACACTAAAGGAGAAGGGTTAACAAAAAACTTGTTCATCTGCAACAGTCCTACGTTTTCTCTGACGCTGGAAACGCTGGCCAGGTTGGAATGGAGTACTTTGACTAACAGATAAGTTTTGTATATATAAAAGCTGTTTATAGAAAAAGAAGATAAATGTTGCAATGGCTAAAAAAAATTTTTTTAAATACCGACCGATATTCAAAACGATTTAACTGGCTGACAACGGCCGCCGACCAGTTAAATCGCTTGTTTGTAGATATCCAGTCATTTTTAGCGGCGTTTAGCTGGTTATCTTTCCTGAAAATGCCAGTTAGTGCCAAATTCAAAAGCAGATAACTTGGCATTCCGAATTACTGGCACTAATTAGCTCGTTACTCAATTAAATTGCATGCGTAAATTAGGCGTGTGCCCAAATTTCCACGCACAATTTTGAGCGCCATTTTGGAATCCAGGGGTTAATGTCACTTTGCCTAGAGATGGATGACCTTTCTATGGAAAGTTCTTAAGTACAGAGGTGTGGTAGCCATGTTAGTCCACTCTTAAAGGTTATCAATAGAAATCAAACAAAATAAAACATGGAAAAGAAAATAAGATGATACCTTTTTTATTGGACATAACTTAATACATTTCTTGATTAGCTTTCGAAGGTTGCCCTTCTTCATCAGATCGGAAATAAGCAAATGTGGTAGCAGATAGTATATATAAGAGAAACATCAAAGCATTACTTTGACAGTCTGACAGAGTGGGAGGGTGGGGGTATGCATGGGGACATCAAAGCATTTCATTGATATTCTAACAGAATGGATGTTGGTAGGTGAGAGGAGGGTAATAAACAGAGAAATAAACAGAGAAATACAGCTTTATGTTTTATAATGAGTTAGAAAACCCAGATCCTTATTAAGTCCTGTTTGTTGGGTATCAAAATATTCAATCATTCTTATTTCAAAGGTCTTACGTTCCTGTATTGTTTTAAAATTACCTTTCAGTATTCTTACTGTGAAATCACTGGTGCAGTGTTCTGGTCTTGTAAAGTGTTGGCCCACAGGGGTGGGGGCTTGACTGGCACCGGCTATTTTCATGTGATGTCTGTGCAGATTGAATCTTGTCTTAAGCTTTGATGTTTCTCTCATATATACTATCTGCTACCTCATTTGCTTATTTCTGATCTGAGGAAGAAGGGCAACCTTCGAAAGCTAATCAAGAAATGTATTAAGTTATGTCCAATAAAAAAGGTATCATCTTATTTTCTTTTCCATGTTTTATTTTGTTTGATTTCTATTGATAACCTACGGAAAGTTCTCGACTGGTATGCGCAGATGTAGGAGTCTTCTGCTCAGAGGAGCTCTTTTTATATGATTTTCCAAGACGTAGCTTTTTCTTGGCTTTGAAATGCCCCCGAAGATCAGTCAGATGCTCCCTCTATGCTCGCGGTGACATTTGAGAACAATCTTTGCACTCCATTTGATCGTTATTGGGACCCAAGCATAAGAGACACGTGGAATGAGTGCAAACATTGTAGATCTTTCTATTGCATTTTGGGCAAGGTCTACATTCTGGCAACATTAATAATCTTTCTCTATCTTTTATGTAAGAAAATGAAAAAGGAACAGATGGAAAAACAGCACTGAAGGCAACTACGCTGGAGGAGTGGCCTAGTGGTTAGGATGGTGGACTTTGGTCCTGGGGAACTGAGGAACTGAGTTTGATTCCCAGCACAGGCAGCTCCTTGTGACTCTGGGCAAGTCACTTAACCCTCCATTGCCCCATGGAAGCTGCATTAAGCCTGCCATGAGTGGGAAAGCGCAGGGTACAAATGTAACAAAAAAAAAAAAAAACAATTGTGTGAGAGAGCTTTGTTTTGGATGTATTCAGAAGAGCAGGAACTAAAAGCAGGTTAGACAATTCAGTTGTCAGATAATACGGTTATTTTGTTGTGACATTAATTTCATTGCTCGTGCAGTAATAATATTTAAAGCGAATAAAATCCACTCCACACCTGCATGGATCTAAGGACATCAGGGTGTTGACCCTATCAGAGTCCCAGGTTTGCACCATACAGATCTGAAAGGTACATCAAGCACACTGAACAGGCCAATGAATTCAGGGAAAGGAGATTTTAAGAAACAATACAGATATAGTTATATGTAAAAGATGCACAACGTCTGCACCCGAAAATTGCAAATACCATAACAAAAAGAGAAGTTTAAATCCCAAAAGGTAGCAGCAGGCCCACGAAAGAGGAAAGGGTATAGTTTGCTGCTTTTAAGAGTCATACTAATAGCCTTGATTATAGCACATGAAGATAGACCCAAGGAGGCTCTCCAAGGTCAAAACTATCAGCAGACAGAACATGTAGCCCAGCCTTCTGTAATCAAGTAATTCCTACATTCAAGCAGTGTCAGCACTGAGAAAGAGTTTGATTTCAGAAGATTCTTTAACACAACACTATGGTACTTCGTGGCTTGCTGCTTTAAAAACTCACAAGTTCAAGTATTCCCCTACACATCTGGGCTAAAAAAATGGGATTTTGTCTGTGCTGAAAAAAGTATAGCTTTAATGATAGGTCCACCATAAGTCTAAAAGTCATTCAATGTCAAATAAATCCAAACGTCAGAAATGAGCCTAATTGGAGAGCCTGGACTCAGAAAGGACTTGTCACAGCCATATTTCGGCAAGAGGGCCTGCACCAGGAGCCAAACAATTCAGTCGCATCTGATGTTATTCAGAAATCACACAAATTCAATCAAGTAGATAACTGAGTCATTCCAAATAGCGCATTGCATCAGGTAGCTGTCAGCAGCTGAGAAAGGTGTAGCTCTGAGTTGTTCCATCATGCCTGGTCTTGAAGCAAAGAAGAAAGTGACAGTCATCTTCTAATCTGCATTACATGGAGGAAGTGTGTTGCCAGGGTTCTTGGAATTGCAAAACCCATTAAGAGAGTTTGGCTCAAGTCCCACTGAGGCCACCCTAGCACAATCAAGTAATTTCTTGAGAGTTTTCATTTACAAGTGGCAGCAAGAACCCTGTGTCTTTCTTAACACGTTCCCTCCATGGATCAATGGAGGAATTTCAGCTAAACTTAGATTGTGAGCCCTCCTGGGACAGAGAAATATCCAGTGTACCTGAATGTGACTCACCTTGAGCTACTACTGAAAAAGGTGTGAGCAAAATCTAAATAAACAGTTGAGATTCTACATGGAATGTTGCTACTATTGAGATTCTGATGCTACTATTTGACATTCTACATGGAACGTTGCTATTATTGGTTATTCTACATGGAATGTTGCTATTATTGGTTATTCTAGATGGCATGCTGCTGAGTGGAGGAGTGGCCTAGTGGTTAGAGCACTGGTCTTGCAATCCAGAGGTGGCCAGTTCAAATCCCACTGCTGCTCCTTGTGATCTTGGGCAAGTCACTTAACCCTCCATTGCCTCAGGTACAAACTTAGATTGTGAGCCCTCCTGGGACAGAGAAATATCCAGTGTACCTGAATGTAACTCACCTTGAGCTACTACTGAAAAAGGTGTGAGCAAAATCCAAATACATAAATAAAATAATAATGAGAGATCTTCCAAAGTACAGGCTCTAGTCACTTAAAGTGCTTTCATCTGAAGGCTGAGGATGGAGCCCCCCCATTCAAGACCTATATTTTTCCCAAATTCCGACACCCTTTCCACTCTTCTGTTGAAGAAATAACACCCTGCAATCATCAGAAGGCCCAATCAGGAGGCAGTGTGATGTCCTGCCAGCTCTTGAGAGAGAAAGACTACTTAGAAACTGTGACTCTTCGCAAAGCGCGCTGTCGCAGGATGTGCTGTGGCTGTCCTGTGTACGGGAGGCACAAGGGTGCCAGTAGGATCCATAAATAAAGGATGATGCAAGCCCAACAAGATGCCACTTTCACACCAAAAGTGGACCAGCTGCCGTGGGTGAAAGTAGTTTCCAGAGTGGCATTTTCATAGCTAACAGAAAAGAAAAGATAAAGGGGAGTCAAGCAATGCAGTAATTCAGCATAAAAGTCTCTTTAAAATCTGACTTGAGGATGAAAAATAGCTTTTTTTTCTAGAAAGCCTCTAGCTGCATTCAAGAAGCTTTTATCCCTCCATGGAGTGAAAACTTAGGGGTCATTATGCAAAGTGACTTAACTGGCCAGAAGCAGCTTGTGCGGGCAGGCCCGTGCCAAGGGTCTGTGCTGCCCCCCCGCAGACAAACAGTTGGCGCCCCCCCCACCCCGCAGATGAACAGTTGGCGCGCGCGCACCCCCCCCCCCCCCCCGCGAAGATGATCGCGGCACGCCCTGGGGGTCTTTAAATCTTTTACTTCCAGTCGCAGCAGCGTCTGTGAAAGCGGAGCGCTGCCGACGTCTCCCTTCCCTTCGCGCTGTTGGTTCCCTAAGTGTCCCGCCTTCTTCTGACGTCAGAAGAAGGCGGGACACTGAGGGAACCAACAGCGCGAAGGGAAGGGAGACGTCGGCAGCGCTCCGCTTTCACAGACGCTGCTGCGACTGCAAGTAAAAGATTTAAAGGCCTCGGCGGCGCAGGGCGAGGGTAAGCACCGTGGCGGCGCCCTCCAGAGGTGGGCGCCCTCCTGCGGTGCTTACCCCGCTTACCGCATCGGCACAGCCCTGTGTGTGGGACTACCTGCTAATATTCAGTGGCACTTATCTGATTAATGCCATTGAACATCACCACAGACCATTAAACTGAAAGCCAGCTATTTTGTGGGTGGAGTCATAAGTATTGCCATACTGAGACAGACCAAAGGTCCATCAAGCCCAGCATCCTGTTTCCAACAGTGGCCAATCCAGGTCACAAGTACCTGGCACGATCCCAAAACAGTACAATACATTTTATGCTACTTATTCTAGAAATAAGCAGTGGATTTTCCCCACGTCTATTCTAATAATGGCTTATGGACTTTTTCTTTAGGAAGCCATCCAAACCTTTTTAAACCCCGCTAAGCTAACTGCTTTTACTACATTCTCTGGCAACAAATTCCAGAGTTTAATTACACGATTCATTTTAAATTTACTACTTTCTAGCTTCATTGCATGCCCCCTAGTCATAGCATTTTTGGAAAGAGTAAACAAGCGACTCATGTCTACCCGTTCCACTCCACTCATTATTTCATAGATGGCACATATGCGATTAACTGCTGATATTAAGCAGTTAAGTGTCTACGCTAAGCAGCCAAATCAGATTGCATAAAACTCAGTCCTATCTTTATATGGTGTTGCTTAGGTGGTTAAGTGGCCAATATCGTACTTAACCGCATAACAGACAGCAGCATAAACACGAAGATTCAGTACCAGTGCCCGGACATGGTCCAGAACTGAGTATCCAGGAATAACGCCGCCACCGGCTAAAAAAAAAATACTTGCTGTCACCGGCCGGATATGCATTTATCTAGCATGAAAACAATACCTTTCTTATAGCACCTAAATGAATACTGCTGAACTTCGAAGTTCAAAATCAAACCATGAAAACGAGGGTAGAAAACTTGGAATTATTCAGTGCAGGGCTGCTGCAATTCCAGATTCCAATTCAGATGTTTTTATTCGCAGGACAGTTCTCTATGTCTTAACCTGTTCATTATAACAGCGCCTAAAGTAGGGTTGCATGTGGTAGAGAATACTAGCACATATGCGTGTATAATGCACAATTGCACACATAAGTGTGACCTGTGTCCTTAGCAGTATCTAATATAATAATTTGCTCCTCCAACATTCCAATGTGTCTCACTGGGATCGTAACCACCTGCTGACATCACTCTTCCAACGTTCTCCGTCCCCCCTCCCTCCCAGTTCCATGGGACCCTGGAACTGGGAGGGAGGGACGGATGGACAGAGAGAGGGGGGACCCTGGAAATGGGAGGGGGACACTGGAACTCGGAGGGGGCAGGGGAGGGATGCTGCACATGGATGGATGGAGGGGGCAGGGCACAGAGGACGTTGTCTGCATATGGATGAATGCAGGGGAGGGAGGGGACCCTGAAAATCGGAGGGAGGCAGGGAGGGGACGACCCTGGAACTCGGAGGGAGGGAAGGGGACAACAACCCTGGAACTGGGAGGGAACGACGACCCTGGAACTCAGAGGGCGGGAGGGAGGGGGGACCCTGGAACTGGGAGGGAGGGGGGGCCCTGGCACACACTCTCTCTCACAGACACACTCGCACCCAGTCTCTCTCTCTCTCTGTCACACACACACACTCGCACATTCACTCTCTCTCACACAGTCACTCTCACACACACTCCATCAAGCATACACACTCCGAGGAAAACCTTGCTAGCGCCCGTTTCATTTGTGTCAGAAACAGGCCTTTTTTACTAGTATTCTATAATGTGAGGTTGCAACTGCCTTAGGGGTCCTTTTACTAAGAAGCGGTAAGAACTAATATGCGCTTCCCGTGCACCAAAATGCAGTACCACGGTGCACGCTCGGGCGCCTGGCGGTAGTTCAGGCATCTGTGCACGCTTCCCTGGAGCACTGGGACGTTTGAGGGGCGCAGAGTAGGCGTGCCCAGTGCTAATTGGTTATCGCAGCTACATTGCTGCACACCAACTGATTAGAGCATGTGAGCCCTCTCCACCAACTAAATAGGTATTGGTATAGGTTAACGCACTAATTTGGAAATTAATGCCTGGCCATTTTACAGCCGTGTTAGAAGCAGGGGTGTAGCCAGACCTCAGCAGGAGGGGTGTCCAGAGCCCGAGGTGGGGGGGCACAGTTTAGCCCGCCACTGACCCCCCGCCACTTTCGACCCCCCCCTCCCCTGCCGCCGCCAGGTACCTTTGCTGGCGGGGGTCCCCAACCCCTGCCAGCCGAAGTCTTCAGCGTCGGTCTCTGGCGCGTTCGCTGATCTGTTTCAGGACTCACAGAAACAGATCAGCGAATGCGCCGGAGACCGACGCTAAAGAAGACTTCAGCTGGCAGGGGTTGGGGACTCCCGCCAGCCAAGGTATCTGGCGGCGGCAGGGGAGGGGGGGGTCGAAAGTGGCGGGGGGTCAGTGGCGGGCTAAACTGTGCCCCCCCACCTCGGGCTCTGGACACCCCTCCTGCTGAGGTCTGGCTACGCCCCTGCTTCTAACACGGCTGTAAAATGGCCAGGCATTAATTTCCAAATTAGTGCGTTAACCTATACCAATACCTATTTAGTTGGTGGAGAGGGCTCACATGCTCTAATCAGTTGGTGTGCAGCAATGTAGCTGCGATAACCAATTAGCACTGGGCACGCCTACTCTGCGCCCCTCAAAGGTATCTGGCGGTGGCAGCGGCTGCAGGGGAGGGTCGGCGTCGGGAGGGGGGGGGTTGAAAGTAGAGGAGGCCGAGCTAAATCTGAGGGGCCCATGCCCCTGTGGCCTCACCTAGCTACGCCCCTGGTTATAAGTGGCCTCGGTGTGCGGGAAAACCAATGCGCTAGTCTTAGCGATGGCACTTTTTAGTGCAGCTTGGTAAAACAGCCCCTTAGTGTGAGCGGTGCCTCCCACTTACCTGAATAACTTATAGAATACCGTAAGTTGTGTGTGTGAGTTTCCAATCAAAGCAGTTTCCATATTATATACAGGTATTTATTTTGCACTTGGGGCAACAGAGGGTTAAGGGGCCCTTTTCCGAAGTGGCGGCAAGCCCAACGCAGGCTTACCGCTCGCTAAATGGGAAGTCCTGCCGGGCTACCGCAGCAACCTGCCGGTAGTTCCCTCCCCCAGCACACGCCATTTCTGGTGCTGCAAAAATATTTCCCGACGTCTCTAGCCTTCCCTTCGCTGTGTTCCGCCTTCTTCTGACGTCATCCTTGGGGGGGGAAGTTGAACAATGGGAGCAGGAGGGCGAGCGAGGTGAGCATGGTGCGGCGGCGCCCCCCAGCGGGAAGCGCCCCCCTGCCATGCTTACCTCGCTTACCGTGTTGGCACGGCCCTGCAGAGGAGAGACACTCACACCCAGCAGTCTCACTCTCTCTCTGTCACACACACACACTCGCACATTCACTCTCTCTCTCACACACAGTCAATCTCACACATACTCTCTCAAACATACACACTCCGAGGAAAACCTTGCTAACGCCCGTTTCATTTGTGTCAGAAACGGGCCTGTTTTACTAGTTTTCAATAAAGGAAACCTAGACGCCTCTGTGCCTTTAGAATGCAGGATCCCAGAACCAGCCTCAGTAACGTACAGATGCCAACACACACGTTTACACCTGCTCTGAGGCTAAGTCATGTTTCTATAAACAGTGAAGTGTGTGTCAGGGAATCACCCATTTCTGAGAAAACAGTGTCAAGGTAAGGAGGACAGGTGCAAGATAAACGAGGCAGAGAACAGAGAGACTACAAGGAGCTTTTGCCATGAGTATTTCTGATGTGTTGCCAAGCCACTCTGTAGGATCACAAACAGTGTGCAGAAAGAATGAAAAGGGAGTTCTAAGGGCATAAACATTCAAACACTAAGTGAGCACACCTCCTAATGAACGATGAGACAGGCAGAAATCATTAATCACATAAAGGCTGATTCTGTGTGGCTAGGTCATACGCAGGTGGTAAAGCTCAGAAGTCTGTTTACATCTGGGACTAGGAAGGAGTATCCTTATGATTAGAAGCACATTCCAAAAGCGATAGGAGCCATATTTCTAACCACAAAAGCCCTCTTACCATGCCTGTCAATGAGCTCTAAATCATTCTTTTTTACATTTTTTTGTATTTATAAAAAGCTATGCTTGGAATTCTTGTTAACTTCTGACTGTGACAGGAAGGGTTGCTGAGAAGGGAGTGACCGAACTGGCTCTAAGGCCAAAATGTACAAATGCAATGTGAAATGATCATTATTTTACTCACCCGAACCAGTTTGTGAGCGTCACCATGATATAGAGGGAGGCGAGAACAAAGCTGAGGTGGAAAAATGAGTAGCTATAGATGACCTTTCCTGTTTCCTTTCCAATCATCTTCTGTCCTCCCAGGGGGTCTTCACTCTCTTCGTAGCCTCCCTGGTCCTCTAAAAAGAACAACAACTTTGATGGCTTCAGACCACGTTGGAAAAGGCTCCATCTTGATGTGTTTATAAATTCTGAATTATAATTATAATTATATATATATATATATAAATATAATTATAATTGTAATTAATGAGGTGCCAGTGCTACTACTCAACCCAGCTGCTTCATGTCTTAAAACAAACCAATCATTGTTAAAGCCTGAAGAGTCAAGTCAAGCAGAGCCCAGAACAGCTGCAGCTCCTGCAGGGTGAACTGTGGCTGGGGGGACGGGGGTCATTGTCTTAAAGCAGCCATACCACTAGAGTCTCCAAAATATTAAAGTGGTCCGTGACTTGGCAATATTGCAGTCTCTTCTGCCCTTACCCCTGAATTCCTTCTCTCTCTCTCTCTCTCATATATATACACACACACACATATAGCTACACATATAGGTATATATTGATATAGATAAATTAATTAGGGGCTCTTTTAATAAAACTTAATGTGTGCTAAATGTTGCACATCTTATTTTAAAACTACTACTACTATTTAGCATTTCTATAGCGCTACAAGGCATACGCAGCGCTGCACAAACATAGAAGAAAGACAGTCCCTGCTCAAAGAGCTTACAATCTAATAGACAAAAAATAAATAAAGTAAGCAAATCAAATCAATTAATGTGTACAGGAAGGAGGAGAGGAGGGTAGGTGGAGGCGAGTGGTTACAAGTGGTTACGAGTCAAAAGCAATGTTAAAGAGGTGGGCTTTCAGTCTAGATTTAAAGGTGGCCAAGGATGGGGCAAGACATAGGCGCCTACGTGTGCCCAACGTGCACCAATTCGCAACCTCCACCTGGCTACTACGTGGCCCGGGCAGTAATTTCAATTTTCACAAACGCGGGAAAATTTCTGGCAGGCGGCGTTAACTGGGCAGTCATCGGCATTGTATGTGCACTGACGATTACCACCTAGTTAACACGTGAGACCTTACCGTGACTTACCGCAAAGTCAATGGGTGGCGGTAAGGTCTCTGGCCCAAAATGGACGTGCGCCAATTTTCATTTTGCTGCACATCCATTCGGCCCCCCCCCAAAAAAGCCCTTTTTTGCAGGTGCGCTGAAGAATGAACCTGCTCGCGTCCAATACACGCCATCTACACCAGCGCAGGTCACTTTTCGGCGCACCTTAGTAAAAGGACCCCTTAGCAAACATTAATGTCCGTTAGCTTTCGTAACGCGTTAATTATTTATTTTAAATATTTTTTTTTTTTACGTTTCCAAAAAGAAAAACATACAAGTAATTTGGTCCAGTAAAACAAACAAAACAAATAAATAGCAGTCATCAATCAAATCCTTGACCAAATAAGCCCACATTAAGCGAGTCAAAGAGAACAGAAATTAAAAGAAAAAATAATCAAGGAAAACTAAGGGTCCCTTTCACTACGCTGCGCTAGTAAATGGGCTTAGCACATCCTAACCAGGACTTTCCAGCGCTGAGCCCATTTCTAGCACGGCCGTAAAATAGGCATTTTTCTGGCCATGTACTAATATTAGCATTAGCCAGGGGCGTAGCTGCTATGGGGCCACGGGGGCCAGGGCCCCCGTAGATTTGGCCCTGGACCCCCTGCCAACAACCCTCTCAACCCCCCCTCCCGCCGCCAACCCGCCATCAACCTGCCGTCACCATCTGCTACCTTTGCTGGCGGGGGACCCCAACCCCCGCCAGCCGAAGTCTTCTTGCTTCGTTTGGTTTCTGAGTCTGTCTGACATCCTGCACGTACACAACGTGCAGGACGTCAGACTCTCAGAAACAGAACGAAGCCTTGCGATCTGGTCCCCTGCCAGCAAAGGTAGGCAACGTCACGGCAATGGCGGGTGGGTGGTCGTCGCCGGGCGGGCCACAGTTGTTGGAGGTGGTTCTGGTGGCGGCGGGGGGTGGCGGCAATGGCGGGTCGGCAGTGGCAGCACCGGGGGGGAGGGGGCTAACATGTACCCCCTCACCTCGGCTCTGGACCCCCCTAACGGCGAAGTCCAGATACGCCCCTGGCATTAGCACTGAAAAAAATTAATATGGTAGCTCACAAGCTAAGTCAGCGTTATTCAATTAGGGCCCTGTTTACTAAGATGTGCTAGTGTTTTTAGCATGCGCTAAAATTAGCGCACGTTAAACGATAAAGACACCCATATATTCCTATGGACATCTGTAGCGTTAGCATGTGCTAATTTTAGGCATGCGCTAAAAATGCTAGCGAGCGTATAGCATGGCTTAGTAAACAGGGCCCTTAGTGTGCGCTAATGTCTGCGCGCTAGCTAAATAGCACTTTCCTACCCATTCCCACTCCCTCCAAAAAATAAGTAGGGAAAAAAAATACTGCGTGATTAGCACATGGTAAAGGGATAATTACCACAAGATGCTATAGCGCACCTTGCTGTAAGCATTTTTCAGCATGCTAAGCCCACATTAGGGATTAGCACGTCTTAGTAAAAAGGGTCCCTAGGTGTAACATCACACACCAAAAATGGTTCTAGGTCAGTTCCCACTGAATCAATTCCCATCCATAACCCCAAAAAATACAAAACACACTAGGACAAGAAATCTCCCTCCCTTTTCTCTTCCAGATCATTTTGGGGGGGGGGGGGGGCAGTACCCCCTAACACCTCCAACATCTTTTATGCATCCCTTTCCCCTTCCAGACATGTAGTTTCTATATGGGGGGCAATGCCCCCCCAAAACTAGGATTCAACCTAATTCTTGTTTAATCCAGGATCTAAATGTAATAAATAAATTGATAAACACAAACTACAGTTCATGTGGGGTGGCAATACCCCCCCCCCCCACACCCCCCAAACTAGGTTTCAACCTAATTCAGCCCCTCAAAATGACACACTGATTATGATTTATAACAAACTGGTAAAAAAGGCCCGTTTCTTAACACAATGAAACGGGCGCTAGCAATGTAATGAGTTCCTGCCATTAATGTTTCCACGGTTGTATTCTGAATATAATTGTTGTTTACATGTGTAAGATTTCTTTATATACAATATTTTTTGAGTAAACTGTGTTACAATGTGGTAAAAGTTTTCCTTGTTCAGGCCCTTCAATCAGTTTAACAATCACATCAGAAGAGCTCCTTACTTGTTAGAATGCAACATACAGTTGCCCATGTGAGAGACTGAGAGTGACAGTGTGTTTTACAGACAGTGTAAGAGAGAGATACACAGAGTGATTGTGTGTGTGTGTGTGTGTGTGTGTGTGTGTGTGTGTGTGTGTGTGTGTGATGTCTGTGTGTGTGTGTGTGACAAAGTGATTAAATGTTTGTCTTCCCTTCTGTTCTGTGCACTTGCCTCCACTGATGTTCGTACCTCCCTGTATATGATTGTTTGTTAGAGATTCAATCCACTCCACTCAGGGCCGTGCCAAGGGTCTGTGGCGCCCCCCCTGCAGAAGATCAGTTGGCGCCCCCAGCGCTCCCCCGCGGACGAACAGTTGGCGTGCGTGCGTGCGTGCCCCCTCCCCCCCCGTGAAAATGATCGCTGCCCTCCCATCCACGCTCCTCTCTCCCCTGCCCTTGACGTCAGAAGAAGGCGGAACACTGAGCGAAGGGAAGACTAGTAGAGATGTCGGGAGCGCCGCCTCCTTCACTGACGCTGCGCCTTCGCTGCCGGACGGAGGTAAATTTAAAAGGGATCTTGCTGGGGGGGAGAAGAGGGCGGGCAGTTGGGACATGGGAGCGGGAGGGCGAGGTAAGCATGGTGCGGCGCTGTGCTTACCTCGCTTATTGTGTTGGCACGGCCCTGACTCCACTTCCCTCCTCCAAGTTCCATTCTGTCTGATTGGGTCTTTGTTCCTGTGATGTCACGTTTGTTTGCTTGGCAACTATGCAGTGTTCCGTTTCCTCGACATGAGGGCGGGGACAGTGAGAGCCAATGAAACGCTGAACTACAGACTTACGAACCCTACACTGCCACGGAGTCAGCTTCAGAATGTTGGAGGTGCTTTTTATTATATAGGATTACTATCCTACCTATGAAAAGTTATTCCGTTATTATACATCTTTTGTGTACATCCATATGCTGCTCTAACCTCTGTGTTCCAGATGTTGTAAAAAAAAAAAAAAAAAAAAAAGCACCGCCAGGACCCGAAAGAAAGAAGCTCTGGTCGGTTAAAAAAAAAAGCTAGGGAAGGTGGGAAATGACCAGGGGGGCAGTCCTTGGTGGGAATTGTACCCCTTAAGTGAGAATTGTCCCGGGGAAATTGTCTTCGGGGGGGGGGGGGGGGATTGGGGGAACTGTTCAGGTGGGAACTCACCTGCTACCACCAAAAATAATGCTGCCTAACTAGAAATAACCCTTCTCATTCTTATTCCCACACCAACTTTCACTAATCAGTGAAATGTAACTACTCACTTCTTTCTTCAACAAAACTGTGAAGGATCTCTAAACACAAAGCTATCAACATGATATTTAATTAAACACCTGCAGGGGAATTTTAAACATAATGTAGCCCTCATTGCAAGCGCCCTAGCCTTTTACATCAAAGCTGTGTACACATCAGGAAATATTTGAAGAAAAAGCAAATGTGCTAAACAAATACTTCTGTTCTGTTTTCACTGAAGAAAACCCTGGAGAAGGACCACGATTGACTGGCAAAAGTACATATGAGAACGGAGCGGATATAGCACCATTCAAGGAAGAGAGTGTTTATGAACAACTTGAAAATCTAAAGGTGGACAAAGCCATGGGACCGGACGGGATCCATCCCAGAATATTGAGGGAGCTCAGACATGTTCTGGCGGGTCCTCTTAAAGATTTGTTTAATAAATCTTTGGAGACGGTGGAGGTTCCGTGAGATTGGAGAACAGCGGATGTGGTCCCTCTTCGCAAAAGTGGTGATATGGAAGAAGCTGGAAACTAAAGGCCGGTAAGCCTCACTTTGGTTATTGGAAAAGTAATGGAAGCAATGCAGAAGGAAAGGATAGTGAATTTCCTGGAATCCAGTAAGTTGCAAGATCCGAGACAACATGGTTTTACCAAAGGTAAATTGTGCCAAACGAATCTCATTGAATTCTTTGACTGGGTGACAGGAGAATTGAATCAAGGACATGCAATAGATGTAATCTACTTAGATTTCAGCAAAACCTTTGACATGGTTCCTCACAGGAGGCTCTTGAATAAACTTGACAGGCTGAAGATAGGACCCAACGTGGTGAACTGGATTAGGAACTGGTTGATGGACAGATGCCAGAAGGTGGTGGTTAATGGAATTCATTTGGATGAGGGAAAGGTGAGTAGCAGAGTGCCTCAGGGATCGGTGCTGGGGCTGATTCTGTTCAATAAATTTGTGAGTGACATTTCCGAAGGGTTAGAAGGTAAAGTTTGCCTTTTTGTGGATGATACCAAGATTTGTAACAGAGTGGACACCCCCAAGGGAGTGAAAAACATGAAAAAGGATCTGCAGAAGCTAGAAGAATGGTCTAATGTTTGGCAATTAAAATTCAATGCAAAGAAATGCAAAGTGATGCATATAGGGAGTAGAAATCCACAGGAGACGTATGTGTTAGGCGGTGAGATTGTGATATGAACAGGCAGGGAGAGGGATCTTGGGGTGATAGTATCTGAGGACCTGAAGGTGACGAAACAGTGTGACAAGGCGGTGGCCATAGCCAGAAGGATGCTAGGCTGTATAGAGAGAGGTGTGACCAGCAGAAGAAAGGGGGTGTTGATGCCCCTGTACAAGTTGGTGAGGTGTCACATCTGTGGCCGTGACCCCTCTCAGACTCACCTTATTTCCTGTGGTCAGCTTCTGAGCTGGCTTCTGTCTGTTCTTTGTGAGTTAGTTCTGTCTCTGTCTCTGTGTGCTGGCTGTATTAGATTGTCAGTGTGCTGTCACCTGTTCCAGATTTCAGCTCAGTCCAGTCCGGATCTTCCAGGCTGCCCGACCCTTAGTTGCCTGGTGATTGTTGCACCTGAGTCTGAGCTGCCTGCTGGGCTTATTAGCCATTTGGAACCTCTCTGCCTTTGCCTTGCGTCTAAGGCCCTGGTATGTTGGTGCTTGTTGCACTTCTGCTAGTCCAGTGATTTGTCTGAGATTCTTGCTTTGATTCTTGCCTGTTTCTAGTTAGTCTGTGTTTGGTTTAGTTTAGGTTTTATTTGTTTTCCTAGCCTTGTTTCTTGTTTGTATCTCAGTGTTTAGTTTCTGTTTGTGTGCTGGCTTTGTGGCTGCTTGCAGCTTTTAGTTCTGTGTCTTGTTAGACAGTGTTTTGTTCCCTGTTTCAGTGGCTGCTTGCAGCTTCCAGTTTCTGTCCCCTAGCTTGTCCTGTCCCTGCCTTGTGTTGTATTGTCTAGCCCAGTTTCCTGCCTTGCTGCCTATGTTCCTTCCTTTCCCCTCTGACACTCAGTCCCTGTGCTGCCTAGCGGTTATCCAGCTCCTGCCCTGTCCTGCAAAGTCCTGTCGGCCACCTGAAGCTGGGAGCTCAACTCGTGGTGGAAAGTGGCCAGGTACAGGTGAAGCCTAACTGTTGTCAGAGTTCTGCCTTGCCCCTGGTGTGGGGTGGTTTTGCCTGCCACTGCCGCACCTCGGCAGTGGCCCAAGGGCTCACAACCCAGTTCCAGCTTTGAAAACGTGACATGAGGCCCCCACTTGGAGTATTGTGTTCAGTTTTGCAAGAACTAAGGATGTACAAAGAATTGAGGTGGTGCAAAGAAAAGCTAAAAAAATGGTATGGGATTTGCGATACAAGACGTATGAGGAGAGACTTGTTGACCTGAACATGTATACCCTGGAAGAAAGGAGAAACAGGGGTGATATGATACAGACGTTCAAATATTTGAAAAGTATTAATCCGCAAACGAACCTTTTCCGGAGGTGCGAAGGCAGTAGAACGAGAGGACATGAAATGAGATTGAAGGGGGGCAGACTCAAGAAAAATGTCAGGAAGTATTTTTTCACGGAGAGAGTAGTGGATGCTTGGAATGCCCTCCCGCGGGAGGTGGTGGAAATGAAAACGGTAACAGAATTCAAGCACGTGTGGGATAAACATAAAGGAATCCTGTTCAGAAGGAATGGATCCTCAGAAGTTTAGCGGAGATTGGGTGGCAGCACCAATGGTTGGGATGCAGGGCAAGTACTGGGCAGATGTCTATGGTCTATGCCCTGAAAATGGCAAAGGTAAATCAAGGTGAGGTATACATATAAAGTAGCACATATGAGTTTATCTTGTTGGGCAGACTGAATGGACCGTACAGGTCTTTATCTGCCATCATCTACTATGTTACTTTCAGGCTTATTTTTGAAAGAGAAGGGTGCCCATCTTTCGATACAAATTGCAAGATGGGCGTCCTTCTCACAGGGTCGCTCAAATCGGCATAATCGAAAGCCAATTTTGGGCGTCCTCAACTGCTTTCCGTCATGGGGATGACCAAAGTTCACGGGGGCGTGTCAGAAGCGTAGCGAAGGCGGGACTGGGGCGTGCCTAACACATGGGTGTCCTTGACTGATAATGGAAAAAAGAAGGGCGTCCCTGACGAACACTTGAACGACTTTACCTGGTCCTTTTTTTCTTACGACCAAGCCACAAAAATGTGCCCTAAATGACCAGATGACAACTGGAGGGAATCAGGGATAACCTCCCCTTACTCCCCCAGTGGTCACTAACCCCCCCCCCCCCCCCCCCCCCCCCCCCAACAAATATAAAAAACATTTTTTTGCCAGCCTCTATGCCAGCCTCAAATGTCATACCCAGCTCCATGACAGCAATATGCAAATCCCTGGAGTAGTTTTAGTGGGTGCAGTGCACTTCAGGCAGGCGGACCCAGGCCCATCCCCCCCCCCCCCCCATTACATTTGTGATGAAAAATGGGAGCCCTTCAAAAAAAAAACCCAAAACCCACTGTACCCACATGTAGGTGACCCCTTTCATCCCTAAAGGCTATGGTAGTAGTGTACAGTTGTGGGTAGTGGGTTTGGGGGGGCTCAGCACACAAGGTAAGGGAGCTATGTACCTGGGATCATTTTTAAAAAATATTTTTCCAGCCTCTATGCCAGCCTCAAATATCATACTCAGCTCCATGACAGCAGTATGCAGGTCCCGGGAGCAGTTTTAGTGGGTGCAGTGCACTTCAGGCAGGCGGACCCAGGCCCCTCCCCTTCACCCATAAGGGCTATGGTAGTGGTGTACAGTTGTGGGGAGTGGGTTTTGGGGGGCTCAGCACACAAGGTAAGGGAGCTATGCACCTGGGAGCAATTTCTGAAGTCCACTGCAGTGCCCCCTAGGGTGCCCGGTTGGTGTCTTGGCATGTCAGGGGGATCAGTGCACTACGAATGCTGGCTCCTCCCACGACCAAAGGGCTTGAATTTGGTCGTTTCTGAGATGGGCGTCCTCGGTTTCCATTATCGCCAAAAATTGGGGATGACCATCTCTAAGGTCGACCTAAATTTCGTAATTTGGGCGTCCCCGACCGTATTATCAAAATGAAAGATGGACGCCCATCTTGTTTCGATAATACGGGTTTCCCCGCCCCTTCACCGGGACGTCCTGTGAGGATGTCCTCAGGAAAACTTGGGTGCCCCTTTCGATTATGCCCCTCCACGTTACTATGAAACATGTATAATGAGTGTGAGGCAAAACACTCAGACACCTCGCTAACAATTTTCATCTGTCCTTTTTGTTATATAAATAAGAAATATTCAATCTTCATTTTATCAATAAATTCACAATTCTGTTCATCTATCTTCACAGTACTTGTCTTAATGGCGGAGGTTAAACTCTTGTAACTTCTGTTGCTCGTCTCTTCTTACTGCCCCGGCATTTTCCAATTTAAAGATCAAACAGTTTGCTCTCACAGACATCCGACATAGCGCTATGTTTCGCTATGTACGAATAACTGCTTCAGGGAGTTCCATTCAAAATTTGGCACTCTTCTTCTCATTTATATAACAAAAAGGACCAATGAAGATTGTTAGCAAGGTGTCTGAGTGTTTTGCCTCATACTCGTTATACGTGTTTCACCCGCTGTTTTGATGGTCCACAAAAATATTAAATTATATATTGTGGGGAAACCTTTTTTGAGTGTGCATATTTACAAACATCACATAAAGCACTATGGTAGCATCAGGGAAGTTTAAAATGTCCACTCCATAAGGACAAATGTTCAGGTCATTGGCGGTCAGTATGTTTTAAAGGCTGCCATGGGCTGTTTTATGCCCAAATATTCAGTGTCGGTCTAAACCCAGATTCCAATGCCACATTGCCACATATCCAGGTATAATCAGGATGCTGCCATTTATCGAGGTGCCAAAGATATTCAACCCATTACCCAGATCACTAACTAGATTTATTTATTTATTTATTGCATTTGTATCCCACATTTTCCCACCTATTTGCGGGCTCAGTGTGGCTTACAATAAGACTTGAATAATAGAAATACATTTGTTACGACTAGGTTATGGATTACATTGAACAGAGTTGTGCGAGACATTTGAATATCATTGGGAGTATAACAATGGGACATCAACATAGAAACATTAGAAGGAGACAATGGGAAAAAAGGGCATTATTAGACACCTAGACATATAGTGTACATAGTTCCGTGAATAAATGTATGATAAAGTTAAGACAGCCTTTTTCCTGTTCTAACTAACTTCATCCAGATAGTTACTTGGTTAGCGGACTGAAAATTACTGCTAACTGGCTTAACTATTGACTCTGACCTCGAGAAATGTTTTGCAAATAATAAAATTAACTATGAAAGTTCAGATGGAGGAAAAGGATCTCAGTTATCTTAGTGACCCTTACAGTAACTTTAACAGCGTCAACTTAACAGGGGACCAGTGTCAACCACTGATCCATAAAAACCTCCATTTTATGATATGTAATGCGTTGGCATTAGTAAGAAACGCAACTGGGTGAGTAAGTAGATGATTTTTTTTTGTTGAGTTAGTTTGTGGTTAATATGTGCATTATTAGCTCGTGTTATACATTTTTGATGTTTTGCAGCTCATTTGCAAAATAGAAAGCACTATTAGTAGACCCCGAGTTGGTGAAATGGGTCCCCATTGGGTGATGCAAGAAAAGTGCTTGCTGAATTTGAATTGCTGAATGGATTTTAAGGGCTGTTTTGATATATATTTATTGAGCTGAGTACAAAGAATTGTTGATATGAAATTTTGCACACATTATGTATAATGGAGGTTTATGTGGATCAATAATAGATGCTGGCACCCTGTTAAGTTGACGCTGTAAAAGCTACTATAAGTGTCACTAGGGTAACTGAGATCCTTCTCTTTCACATGAACTCCCGTAGTTAATTTTATTTATTACATTTATTTATTATTTATTACATTTGTACCCCGCGCTTTCCCACACATAGCAGGTTCAATGTGGCTTACATAGTAAATAGAATTTAAAAAGTCTTGAAGGAGAATTTTACAGATTGTAGTAAACATAGTAATAGTGGGGTTATAAGGATATGTAAATTGAACATGGAGAGGTAAACAAAGATAGGATGAGCAAAAGGAAAAGAGATTGGGAGGGGTATGGTGTGGGGAGGATGGAGAAGAAAAGATTGGGTGATGAGCATAAGGAGATTGGGAGACATAGTCTAAGGTATAATAATCATCAGGACAGGAGTCATGTGGGTGGGCTTAAAAAGTTAAGTTGGGTCGTTAGGGTAAGCTTTCTTGAAGAGATGGGTCTTCAACATTTTTCTGAAGAGTAGATTTTATTACTTGCAAAACATTTCTCAAGGTTGGTATCATGTGCAAGATTGTTTTGCTCCATCTTAGTTGGAGAATAGTGACTCCACCCACACTCTGCCTCCAGACTGCTCTGGCACCGTCCAGATAGTGCTGAGGTAGTCTGCTTGGATATTCAGTGACACTATCTGATTAAGTGCCACTGAACATCAGGGTTTGCTCTGGTCAGCATGATTTAACCAGGAAGCAGTCTCTCCTGTTTTATTAAATCTTTTTAACTACTGGGTAATATGTGACCAGTATAAGCAACCAGCATTGAAAAAGAGGGATTCCTTGCTGGTTGAGCAATGAATCTTGTTCCTGAATGAGCTAACAGCATCTCCGCAACAGAAAACGAGATAAAGATTATGATGTGCTAATTCTGCACTCACCAGTCTCCAGATCCTCTTCTGGGCAACAGAACAAACAGGAAGCTTTCTGTTGGAGAAAAGACGAGAAAACGTGAAGGCCTTCTTCCCATTGGGTCTAAAGTGTCCCTGGTCAGATGTATCATGATGGGGAAAAATAGCAGATGTTTTTGATAGCCTTGGAAATGAAAAGAATGTTAATCTAAAAGATCTCAGTGTTCAGAAGCAGAAAACTACATGGCCAAGATATTACCCACCAATTCAAGGGTTCAATAGTATTTCATTCTTATGCCTGACCCTTAGATAAATAAGAATATAAGAAAACCCATGCTGAATCAGCCCACAGTCCATCAAGCTCAACATCCTGTCTCTGACAGTGGCCAGAAGATCCATTCCCTGAAAGTAATATCCAGAGGTGTGCTGGAGCCGGCTCACGAGAGCCATTTTTTTAAAGATGTTTGGAAGCCGATTGTTA
This sequence comes from Microcaecilia unicolor, assembly GCF_901765095.1. Lineage (NCBI taxonomy): Eukaryota > Metazoa > Chordata > Amphibia > Gymnophiona > Siphonopidae > Microcaecilia > Microcaecilia unicolor. Next base: position 732,081,737 of record NC_044031.1, read on the forward strand.
AAGTAAGCCCCCAGTGGCTACTTTAACAGCCAGCTCCCAAAATGTGGGCTCAGGCCCCCTCCTGAACTCCCTTTTACTTTGCTGACAGGGATGCCGACCCCCTACCAGCCAAATAAATAGACTGCTGCTGCTCCCTGCTGCTTGTTTCCAGCTCTGAGCAGCATGTCGGGACTTCTCGCACACGCTCTGAGAATGTACAAGAAGTCCCAACATGCTGCTCAAAGCCAGCTGGGAGCGATGGCAGTTCATTTATTGGCTAGTGGGGCTCGGCATCCCTGCCAGCAAAGGTATGCCTAGTGCACCCGCACGGGGGGGAGGGGGAGAAGAAGAATACATTGCCCCCCAGTCTACCCCTGGGCCCTCCCCCACCCAATTGCAGGACTGCCTACGCCCAGAGAGAGAGAGACGTTGTTAAATATTTACCAGCACACCAATGGTTATATCTATTTCTAGGATGAACAATGGCTCTCTCAAGTTTACATGGCTAATAACTTTTTTATCAACCTTTCTTCCAAGAACTTCTCCAAACCTCTTTTGAATCTCACTATGTTAATCAGTTTGACCACATCCTCCAGCAACAGATTCCACAACTTAATTATGCGCTGCATGAAATAAAACTTTCTATGATTAGTTTAAATCTTCTGGTCATTAGTTTCATGGAATGTCTTTTGTAGAAACATAGAAACAAGATGGCAGATAAAGGCCAAATGACCTATCCAATCTGCCCATATGCAGCATCCACTATATGCAGCATCCACTATCTCCTTCTCTCCCTACGAGATCCCATGTGCCTGGCCCACACTTTCTTGTTCCTGTCCCGCACTTTGTTGTTTGAAAGTTAAACATCATTCCCTACTTAGAAGTCATTTAACACTCAACAGATCACATAGGATCCCCTGAGAAAGTGCAAAACCGAAAGCACTCGCTATTACACAAAGGAGCCAGAATGAACGTAATGAAATTACTCCTAGGAATCTACTCCTTAACATTGGTCCAAATACTGTTAGCCACACCTCTCGATGAATATAACACCATACCAATACTACACAGCCGATTCAGGATTACCAGACACATCAACCTCAACCAAACCGGCAACAGAAGCAAATCATTATCCCACAAACAAACTGCACACCCAACACAAAAAAGCTCTAATAAATCCAAATCGACATACAGACGACAACTAATAAAGGTTCCCACTTTCACCATTACGGAAGATCCATACCTTACAATTCAAATAGGTTACATCAGTGCCAGATCAACAGTACACAAAACAGAAATTATAAAAGATTGGAACACATCAGAAACCTTAGATTTACTCTTCATCAGCGAAACCTGGATCCATGACCAAAAAGATCCCAAAATACTGGACCTTTGCCCTCCGGGATACAACATTACACACTGGACCAGAATAGGTAAAAGAGGGGGAGGCACTGTCATAATCTACAGATCCCATCTCACTTTAGAAACCACTGCTGAATCAATCACACCTCAACTAGAAATTGCCTCAATCAGATTGCAACATAAAAGTGTAGCCGGCAATCTAAATTGCATCCTATTCTACAGACCGCCAGGCACTTGGAGCGAAGCATATATAACCCTAATGGATTTCATATCGGCCACTTGTACATCTAACTCAAACATACTAGTCATTGGGGACAGAAACCTTCATTTAGAAGACCCAAACTCAACTGGTGTCCAAGACTGTAAGGAATTCTTCCAACTATGGGATTTCGAATGGCCACATCTGAATGCCACCCACAGAAAAGGCCATACACTTGACCTGCTAACCCATAAATTCGCATCAGACCAAATCATTAAAGTCATTGACCACAAATGGACAGAAATTCCATGGTCAGATCACTTCAAATTAAATCTGACCCTACATTGGCTGAAGAATGGGCATCTCAAAACTGATGAAAAAAAATCTTACCAAACCAGAGGTAAAGTGGACACAACTGCATTTTGGCAATCAATTTATGACAACAATTGGTCTATTTCATCTGATTCCATCAACTATCTTGCAGATTGGGAATCGAGATGTATCACCATTCTTAATGAATTAGCTCCTTTACGAACAAAAACCATTCACAAACCAAACAGGACCCCATGGTTCAACGAAAATGTGAAACAATTAAAATCTAGAACCAGACAACTCGAACGAGCCTGGAGAAAAAACAAAAACGATCAAAATCTAAACGCTTGGAAAGAATCACATAGAAAATACAAATATGAAATAAAAAAATCCAAACGCAACTACTATAATGAACAACTAGGTTCTGACTACAAAGACATGAAAAAGTTATACAAGTTACTGGATAAATTACTAGACACAAAACCAGTGTCCTCAACAAAATCAGGAATCCCAACAGCAGACGATCTTGCTAACTACTTCAAAGGCAAAATTGTCGGTCTATGCAAAAATATGTCACAGGACTACACCAACCTTGATACCTTCCTTAATGAGCTAGACCCACGCTCAGAAGAATACCCAGCCAACTGAACTTGGACAAATTTCGCCCAGATCACACAAGAAACAATAGCACTAGCAACCAATAAGATCTCTACAGCCTACTGTCAATTAGATGCCTGCCCCAATTATCTAATTAACCCCCCCACCCCGCTCGATTCATCACTGAACTTACCTCCCACCTCAACTTCTTGTTCCAGCATGGCATATTCCCCAAAGACAAAGGTAATATACTACTCACACCATTACCAAAAGACACCAAAAAGAAAACTAACGATATCACCAACTACTGACCTGTGGCATCCATCTCACTTACAACCAAACTGATGGACAGCATTGTAGCAAAACAACTTACTGAATACATCGATAATTTCTCAATCCTTCATGAATCACAGTCGGGCTTCAGATCTCTCCACAGTACGGAAACCGTTCTGGTAACGCTCCTAGCCAAGTTCAAAAAGGAAATCGCATTAGGTAAAACATACTCCTCTTGCAATTCGACTTGTCAAGCGCATTCAATATGGTTGACCACTATATAGGCACAAGATAGGCATAGGAGGGAATATACTCAAATGGATCAAGGGTTTCCTAACCACAAGATCTTATCAAGTAAAAGCAGACTCAAACATATCACCATCATGGAGTACCGATTGCGGAGTACCCCAGGGTTCACCTCTCTCACCCATATTATTTAATCTGATGATGATCCCCCTTGCCATGCCCTATACAAGCATAATCTTAATCCTTTTCTGTATGCGGATGATGTCACCATTTACATACCGTTCAACTCTAATCCAACAGAAATCACTGTTGCAATAAAGACTAGTTTAAGCTTAATGGATGCCTGGGCATTGGCATTCAAACTTAAACTCAACAAGGAAAAAACTCACTGCCTTGTTCTCTCTTCTCAACACAAAACAAACCTCCCTTCATCCATAAAAAACCCGGAACATACTCTCCTAATATTGGACAAACTGAAGATCCTTGGAATTACTATTAACACCAACCTAACCCTGGAGAGCCAAGCTTCTGCCACCACGAAGAAAATGTTCCATGCAATGTGGAAACTCAAACGGATCAAACAATTCTTCCCAAGGGAAACTTTCCGCAACATAATTCAAACATGTTGACTATTGTAACGTCGTATATGCGGGATGCAAAGAACAGATCTTAAGGAAACTCCAGACCACACAGAACACGGCAGCTAGACTCATTTTCGGAAAGACAAGATTCAAAAGTGCTAAACCCCCTACGCGAAATACTGCACTGGCTACCAATCAAGGAAAGAATAGCCTTCAAAATTTACACTCTGGTCCACAAAATAATCCATGGTCTGGCCCCAACCTTCATGACCGAACTTATCGACTTACCAACTAGAAACATCATCGAATCATCAAGAACGTTTCTAAACCTGAATTACCCAAACTGGTAAATTCCCTCCAACCAAATCCACTGCAGATCTTCAGCAGCACTTAACCGGAGTGTGCCACTAAATATCTGCACAGACTATCTTGCTAGTTAGTGCTGGGGCAGAGCAAAAGCAGAGCCAGAAATACAGTAAAATCTCGATTATCCAACCTTAACGGGACTGACCCGTTGTCGAATCTAAAAGTTAGATAATATGGAAAACAACGGTAACCCCTCAAACAATGCAGAAACAAAGGCAGTAAAAGCAGGGTCCCCGCTCACAATGGTGGTAAAAGTAGGGTCCCGGGTTCAGAAAATGGAATCCGAAAATGGAAGGCGAAGTCACGTGACGTCACTGGGGGGGGGGGGGTCTGCTGGATATGCCAGATGGTCGGATTAGCGAAGGTTGGATAATTGAGACTGTACTGTATCTTCTCTGTCTCCATTATTAGAACATTTCTACCAAATCCTTTTTGAGATGGGGTGACCAGAACTCGGCATAATACTCAAGGTGCAGTCACATCAGGGACCTATTCAGAGACATATTCTCCATTTTGTTCTCCTTCCCTTTTCAAATATGCCCTAATATTCTATTTACTTTTTTGCCAGCCACCACACACTGGGCTGAAAATTTCAATATTTTGTCCACAATAACTCCAAGACCTTTTTCTTGAGCGGTGACTCCTGACACAGAATTTTCTACCTGTAGTTGGGATTATTTCATCCTGTTTGCATCGTTTTGCACATATCCACATTATATTTTTATTTGCTACATTTATATCCCACATTTTCCCACCTATTTGCAGGCTCAATGTGGCTTACATTATGCCGCAATGGCGATCGCCATTAACCGGATGAGAAATTCATCTGTCATTTCAACACCCAGTCTCCTCTGCTATTTTAACAACTTCAAATAATTGTGTGGTGTCCACAAATTTGATCACTTCACTTGTCACTCCTATCTCCAGATCATTAATGAATATGATAAACCTCACAGGTCCCAGTACGTACTGATGGGGCATTCCACGACTGACCCTTTTCCACATAGATAACTGATCGTTTAGTCCTACTCTCTGTTTTCTCTCTTTTAACCAATTTGCCATCCGCAAAAGAGCATTGCCTCCTATTCCATGACTCTTTAATTTCCTAAATCTACTATTACCCATACTGAATTTAACATTAAAATGGTTTATAATCTCAGACTTATTTAAACCATATTCTTATAATGAACACGGTCTTTATTTAATACAAAAGAAACTTTAAAGGCAAGTATAAGATAAAATACAGACTACCCCAACCACACGCCCTCCTCAGTCCCATAGAAGCAGGAACCCAGGAAATATAAAATTCCTCCAGTATTTAGCATCAACATGAGTTCAAAAAGGAAACAGTAAAAGTTCAGCTTTCTTCATTCCTGGGCAGCATACTTGTAGAAAGAAGCCACAAACACAGCTTGTCACAGAGCCAGCTCCAGCTTCAGCTCTGCCATAAAGTTTCAAATCAATCTGGCTTCATCCAAACAAAAATGCCAGGAAGCTGAGCCTACAGAGAAGCCTGTTAGGACAAACAGAGCAGCAGAACACCATTCAGTGCACAGCTAGTTTCCAGAAGCAAATTCCCAGTTTGCAATGCTGCCTCAGTTTGGTGCATCAAAATAAAAGTTCCATATTCAATGGAACATGCAGGAAAGAGTGTCATCAACTAAATTCCAACATGACCGGACTCAACCTATATGTTTCACTAAAATATAGTGTCATCAAGAGTCCAAGCAGAAAATTTCTTCTCAACCACTAGCCAGAGTGGCAGCCTCACAACTGAGACTAACCAACATGTGAGGAACTCTGTCAAATGTCTTCTGAAAAACTAATTACACTATCAGGGCTGGTGCTAGGGATTCTGGCGCCCCCCCCCCCCCAAGCCTATCAATCGGAAACCCCTACCCATCCAGCATAGCATCTCTTTCTCTCCTCTATTCCAAAACCCTCCCCCTCCTCTATTTAGCACCTTCTCTCTTCCCTCCCATCCCTTCCGGGGGGGTGGGGGTGGTGGCGGGCAGCAGAATGCTTTTTTAATTGGGGGGATCCAAGCTCCACCCACAGTTTCACCTTCAATTTCCAAGTTCCCCCACCAATTAATATTTAGTCAATTCTATAACAGGGTGCTAAAATTAGGCACCATTTGTGCACATATCTTATCTCCCCTCATCCTTCTTTCCCCACAGGTCCTGGCACCTCTCTCTTTCCTTGTCCTTCCTCCCTTTAAAGTCCAGCACTTCTTTCCCTCTGTGCCCCCTCTTTCTTCCTCACCCCCTCATTGGATCAATTCCCTACCTGTTCAGCCTTATCACTAGTACGTACACACATATAATGCACACTTATGTGCTAAAGCACTATTCTATAATTTACACACGTCACTTAGCACTTAAGTGCAAGGGGCGTGCACGTAATAAGTTATATTCTAAAGTGCCACATTTACCGTGAACAGTTATGCTTGCTATAGACCTGGTGGAACTGTTCATGCCTATGTTTAGATGCATCATTTCTGACATAGGCTAGTATTCAAAAACAGAGGAGGAAGGAGGGAGGGAGACAGATGGGACAAAGCACAAATTTTCAGCGTCCACCAAAACACATGGTCATTTTCGGCTGAAAATTAAAATAACTTTTTGGCTGAAAACACAACAGGGCAGAAAAACAATATTGGACTGGTTTCGGCACCGTAATCGAAACCGAAATTCGGTCAGCCTCTACCTCCCACATCTGTCATTCTTCAGCCTTTCCCTTGTCTCATCATCTGGCTGGTCCTGAGCTCAGTGGCAGCAGTGATAGGAAGGAAAATTAGAACAGGGCCTGAGAACCAGTGTGCATTCATTCAGGCCCCGCCCTTCACATATGTTTCCTTGGTAACAGGAAGCTCCTGCAGAAGTAAGTAGTAGGACCAGCTCACAGGGCTCTTCTTGCTTCCACTGCCACCTGAAAGTTGTTGCCAGACCTGATCCGCTGTTCCAGGTCAGTGGGCTGCCAAGCCTCTTCTTGCTTAACTGCCTCCTGCATTATGAGGGCCATTTGGAATTCGTTGCCAGAGAATGTGGTAAAGGCGGTTAGCTTAGCGGGGTTTAAAAAGGGTCTGGACGGCTTCCTAAAGGAAAAGTCCATAGATCATTATTAAATTGACTTGGGAACATCCACTGCTTATTTCTGGGATAAGCTGCATAAAATGTATTGAACTCTTTCAGGATCTTGCCAGGTCTTTGTGACCTGGATTGGCCACTGTTGGAAACAGGATGCTGGGCTTGATGGACCTTTGGTCTGTCCCAGTGTGGCAATACTTATGTACTTATTTGTTAAGAATTAACATCACTGAATATGCCCCCTATGTCCTATTATTACAATGATACAATTGTTATTACTGTTTTTTGTATAATGCATACCAGATGTTACTCAGTGCTGTACATAGGAATTAGATTTATGTTTCAATAATTTTTATTAGAGAGAACACAATCAACATATCTAAACAGTGCTTAACTTCCTCTCTGTCTTGTAATATAGTCAACATATCTTCACTAGCAAGCACATTGGTGATATCTATGAAGCCACTTATCTCCCCAGTAACATTTTACATTTTCATCCCTTTCCCTCCCCCATCTCCCCCCTTCCCCCCCTACCCATTGCTGTCACAGTCTCTTATTTCGCAGATCCCATATTCTAAATGCTCTAGAGCAATAGTCACTTGTTCATTATTTGCCCTTTGGCTTGAGCTGTCAGCGTAAGCCAAAATGGGGTCCAACAGGCCCAGAATATCCGAACAAGGGGGGGTCGTTGAGTTCTCAATCTTATTCTCTCAGTGCGCAACAAATGAATCATCTGCCCTCTCCACTGAGCCACTGTAGGGCCCTCCTCCGACAGCCATGCCCTCAAGATTGTTTTCTTGGCCACCACCATCACTGTGCGCAGTACAAATGCTCGGCGTCCCCTAACTGGGGGCCCCGAAAACCGCAGGTGCCCGAAAAGGAGTTTTACATCTAAAATCCAGTTCGAGAACCAAATAGTCCTTATCTGTCCACTCACAGCTTTCCAAAATTGTTTAATGCACAGGCAGCCCCAAAACATATGTCCCAGAGTTGCTCCTTCCGCTGCGCATTTGGGGCATGCTCCGTCCGGTGAAGCCCCCATATGGAACGCCCTCCGGGGTGGTATGTATGCTCTCAGCACAAACTTAAATTGCAATTCCCAATAGTTTGCTTGATCTGTATTCCTGCGATATCCCTGGATCTTTTGGGAATTAGATTTATTAGGTGTCTATGTAGGAAACAGTTAATGGGAAAAATGGGACTATGGACAGGGAATCATTACATAGAGCATTTTGTTGATATTATAAATCTACCAGTATTAAAAATAAGATACATAGACAAAAAACAAATAAGAGAATTAGAGTTAGCAAAGAAACTGTGTTTAGGAAAAATTACATCTGACAGGTTATAGACAACATTAATGAAGGTGGGGCAACTTAAACTAAAACTGTACAAAATGAGACCTCTTAAGAGGCTGCATAAAACAACTAGGGAGAGTCGTTGCAGAGACGCCAAGGGCGGCCCATCCCAATGCTGGAGATTTACCACCGCAATGCTGAAGATTGAAGGCGAAATTGGTGAGATTTTTCTCATGGACCTGAGCCAAGTCTAAAACTAGTTCTGGCAGATACACATTCCAAAAACTGACATACTCCAATCAATAAATAGAAAATGCAATTCTTTTTTCTACCTCTGCTGTCTGGTCATTTTATTTTTCTTATTATGTTGGTTATAATGTAAGTATTGCCACACGAGGACAGACCAAAGGTCAATCAAGCCCAGTATCCTGTTTCCAACAGTGGCCAATCCAGGTCACAAAAAAGTTCAATACATTTTATGCTGCTTATCCCAGAAATAAGCAGTGGATTTTCCCCAAGTCCATTTTAATAATGGTCTATGGACTTTTCCTTTAGGAAACCATCCAAACCTTTTTTAAACCCTGCTAAGCTAATCTCTGGTTTCTGCTTTCTTCTCTTAATTGTCTTGCCAGAGTCTTCTTGCCCATTTGGCACTTTTCTCTCTATGTCCACCATCCATTTTCTCTCTGTGTCCCTATCTTACCCAGCATCACCCCTGTCTTCCTGCCATGTTGAGCATCTCCAATTTCTGTGCCCCTAATCCCCCTCCTCCCATGTGCCAGCCTCTCTCTCTCTCTCTCTCTTTGTTTCTCTTTTTTTTTCTTCCCTCCTGTCTCTCTTGACCAGCATCTCTCCCTCTGTCTTTCCTCCCTCTGACCTCCCCCCCCCCCAGGTGTCCAGCAAGTGTTCCTTTCACTTCCCTCACTTCTCTTCTGTCTCCCTTTTGCAGGACCAGCACCTCCCCTCATCCTTCTTTCCCCACAGGTCCTGGCACCTCTCTCTTTCCTTGTCTTTCCCCCCTCTAAAGTCCAGCACTTCTTTCCCTCGGTGCCTTCTCTTTCTTCCTAACCCCCTCATTGGATCAATTCCCTACCTGTCCAGCACCTTTCTCCCTCCTTGCCCCCCCCCCCCCACCCCCCGATGCAGAACATCTCACGCCTTGCACCAGTTCTCAGCTGTATATAATTTTTGTACTTGATGCATCATTCAGCGCAAAAATGCTATTATTATCCACAGACTTTAAAAAAATACACACACAGTTGAAAAAGTACAAACTAAGATTATATACAGTTGAGAACTGGTGTTTTTGCTCTACGATTTGTGATTTATTACATTTAATAAACTGCTCTTTATAAGTAACAGCAGTCTCTTAATCTTCATAAGCACAAACATTTCCTATACGGAAATGTCCACCTAAACATTTGTTTCATTAGTGCAGGTTGAGGTTGGGGCAGTTTCCCGTTGAGCAGGAAGACCAAGACCCCTGACCCATTTGTCCCCATAGTATGGGGTAAGAGACCCTAATGTTCTTATCAAAAATCTCCCAAGACAAATCTTTCACCCACCACCAGCAGCCACAATAAAGCCAACAGCACAAGCAGCTCTAGTGAGAGAGATGGTGACTGTCCCCACCACAGGGGTAACACTCTCTGCCAGCACCGGGGCATCCCGCATTATCAAAACAAGATGGGCGTCCATCTTTCGTTTCGATAATACGGTCGGGGACACCCAAATCTCAACATTTGGGTCGACCTTAGAGATGAGGTTGGCTGTTACGCATTGGCGGAATGAGACGGCAGGCATAACGTTAAGCATATGTCATGCAAAGATATCACAGAAGCCAGCCAAAGTTGTTGAGGAATATGCGCTGGTCTGATAAGTACGCTTGGGCTCAGACTCCGTCAAACTCAAATCCTGAAGTTGTGTAAGTAAGTCACTGTTTGATGTGTGCTCATTAACTAAAGGTTACAAATAAATATTTCTTTACCAAAGGTAGCAACCATTTTTTTTTTTTTTTTGTCTCCGCAAATATGGTAACCCTACCCAGCCCAGACCCTCCCCTGTGGAGGAGTAGCCTAGTGGTTAGTGCAGTGGACTTTGATCCTGGGGGACTGAGTTTGATTCCCACTGCAGCTCCTTGTGACTCTGGGCAAGTCACTTAACCCTCCATTGCCCCAGGTACGAATAAGTACCTGTATATACTATGTAAACCGCTTTGAATGTAGTTGCAAAAACCTCAGAAAGGTGGTATATCAAGTCCCATTTCCCTTTCCCTCAACTAGTTTCCCCCTCTGCCACTGTCCTGTTGAGCAGCTCCAGTCCCACAGTAATAAAATTCAGCATGGGACTTGCGAGTTTTCATGCGCTGACAGGCCCTGTGACGCACTATCCCCTCTTCTCACACAAGCTTGAAACTCATGCAGGCCCCCCACTGAATTTTGTTACTGGAGTTTGCTAATGTGAGGTGGACTTATGGAGGTACGGTAGCAATAGGGGTGCTCCAGTGGCTATCAAATTTGGTACTGGAGTCAGTGGCCTAGAGTGCCTGGGCCTGGTAACAAGGGAGAAAGATGACATGCATGGGGGGAAAAAAAGCAGAGGAGAGATAGACAAAAAAATGATGATAATGATGATCTACTCACCTGAAACTCATAACTGTACACTTTTACCATCCAGAGGGGCCCAAATATCTCAGCAAGGTAGGAAGCTTCGTTACTTTATCAAGGAGTAGAGAAGAGAAAGAATTTGTAATGTTAGGATTTTATTGTGCTCTTTATACCAGTGCTAGAATGTAGCTATCCCAAGATGCACCTGTTTCCTCTGCAGAAGGCCTGTCTTGTTTTGGGAGAACGCTACCTTCCTTTATTAAGATGAGAACATTGGACACTACATAGTAACATAGTAGATGACGGCAGAAAAAGACCTGCACGGTCCATCTAGTCTGCCCAACAAGATAAACTCATATGTGTATACCTTACCTTGATTTGTACCTGCCTTTTTCAGGGCACAGACAGTACAAGTCTGCCCAGCAGTACTTCCCGCCTCCCAACCACCAGTCCCGCCTCCCATCACCGGCTCTGGCACGGACCCCGTATAAGTCTGCCCTCCACTATCCTCGCCTCCCAACCACCAACCCCTCTTCCCCACACCTGCTCCGCCACCCAATTTTAACACTAAAGTTGTCTATTAGATTGTAAGCTCTTTGAGCAGGGACTGTCTTTCTTCTATGTTTGTGCAGTGCTGCGTTCGCCTTGTAGCGCTATAGAAATGCTAAATAGTAGTAGTAGTAAGTTGGCAGTAGCTTACTGACAGCTTTGCTGGGACTGGATCCCAAAGGAAACACCACATAGGAAAAACTAGTGAAATGAGCAAAACATTTATTATTTTAAAAACAGCAACAGCAGCCCAGAACTGCTTCAGCAAGGGATACTTCTCAGCTACAAAGGTCTTAAAATAGCAAATATTCCAAAGAAGAACTCAACACAGTGTCATGTTTCATAGCGACTGCATCTAAAACTTTTGAACACATCTATAAACAACAAAAGGTCAGTCCAAAATGAAGACGATCTCGACAGGCAGTTTCTTTCCTGACGTTCGACTTTTTGGTTGTATTAGTCAGGTAAACATGGAAGGGACGTGCATTAACGTACAGTATTCTATAAGTTATGCACATAAGAGGGGGCCCCACACATGTCCCACCCATGTGTCTGCCTCTCCTGAATTTACAAAAATAGCCACTTAGGCGCTCTGCTGGCACTCTCACGGGGTAATGTTAGTATTCTGTACATTTACATGTGCGAGGGGTGCAGAAATTTGGGTGCCCAGTTATGGAACTGATCTTCACGTGAGTAATTAAGCCCCATTGATAATAATGGTGCACTTGTTATTTAATGTGTGTTAATGTCCATTCATTGGTTAATGTGCATTAGTAAGTGAAGTCCTTAAATTGTAAGCCCTCTGGGGCAGTGACCTATCCACTCCATCTGAATATGTAACTCACCTAGAGCTCAGATTGTGTAATAAACCAGGTTTAAAATTTAAAACAACAAGTCTCATACAGAATTTGAATAAACTCAGAAGGGAAGCATGAAGTACTATGGGGTCATTGGCAGCATTCTGGATTACAACACAGACCCAGGCAACACTGCCACCCAAGACTACTGGCCCACCAATAATGACTCCCAGATAAGTCCTGGGTGGGGGGAGGGCAGAGGGGTGTGCTAGTAAATTTTTAACAATGGGCTCTCTCTCTGGGCATAACCAGACCTGTAATTTGAGGGGGCCAGGGGTGGACTGGGGAGGGCAGCGCATGCCTCTCTCTCTCCCCCCCCCCCCCCTCCTCGTGAGGGCCCACTAGGCATACCTTTGTTGGAAGGGATGCTGAGCCCCACCAGCCAATAAACGGACCGCCACCACTCCCCGCTTCTGCTGCTCAGAACTGGAAACAAGGAGCAGGGAGCAGAAGCAAACAGTCTATTTACTTGTCTGGCAAAGTAAAAGAGGGGGCCCGAGCCCACATTTTGGGAGCCATTGTTAAAGTAGCCATGAGGGAGGCCTTCTTTAACAAATAGCTCCCAAAATTCGTAAAAACTTAACAGCTCTCACGAGCCTGTGAGAGCCCAATCACACAAACCACTGGGGGAGGGTATCGGGTAGGGCTCTGGGGGGTGGGTTTTCTGCAGGGATGGGGCTTCTGAATGAGGAGTATAGATGATGTAATCAGAGTTCAGAGTCTGAGTGGGGGGGGGGGGGGGTTGGATGGTGTGATTGCGGGGGTCAGGGCAGCAAGGTGGAAAGTGTAGAGTTGGGAATTGATGGTAGGGGGCAGAGTTGGATGGTGGCAGGAACCATAGTAACATAGTAGATGACAGCAGAAAAAGACCTGCATGGTCCATCTAGTCTGCCCAAGATAAACTCATATCTTGAATTTGTACCTGTCTTTTTCAGGGCACAGACCGTATAAGTCTGCCCAGCAGTATTTCCCGCCTCCCAACCACCAGTCCCGTCTCCCATCACCGGCTCTGGTACAGACCGTATAAGTCTGCCCTCCCCTATCCTAGCCTCCCAACCACCAACCCCTCTTCCCCCCACCTGCTCCGCCACCCAATTTCAGCTAAGCTCCTGAGGATCCATTCCTGCTGCACAGGATTCCTTTATGCATATCCCACGCATGTTTGAATTCCGTTACCGTTTTCATCTCCACCACCTCCCGCGGGAGGGCATTCCAAGCATCCACCACCCTCTCCGTGAAAAAAAACTTCCTGACATCTTTTTTGAGCCTGCCCCCCTTCAATCTCATTTCATGTCCTCTCGTTCTACCGCCTTCCCATCTCCCTCTATGCAGCTCTGCCTTCCCCTCATCTCAGGCTGAACCCTTAATAATGCTTTTCTTGTGCCTCCATTCCGCAGGCCAGGCCTCCAAGGAAGGCCCAGTGCCGGCAAAGGCTTCCAGAGGCAGGCTGAAGGTTCTGCTCCAATGGCCTGTCTCTCTCCTGCTCCTGTGTGTCGGGACTGGGTGATTGCATTAACGTGATAAATTGGGTCCCGGCACAGAAGAACAGGAGAGTGACAGAACGAGCAAGGAGCAGACGCAGGGAGGTAAGGGGGCGAGGGAGCGATGGCAGCCCGAGTGGAGGAGGGCAGTGGTGGCTGTGGCCTAAGGGGGGCAGCGGCTGCGGCAGCCCTGCTCCGGGCCCGGCTCTGTCTCTCAGCAGCCCTGCACTCAGGTATCCTGTGGTCATTTTGGGATCGGCGTGTGCTACCCATACGCTCAAAAATAAAGTTTTTAGCTGGTCTGGGGGTGGAGGGTGGGCGGGTCTGGGCTTAGGAGCATCCGTGTTCTGTGCTAGTCGGTTAGCACAGGTACATTGCCGCACGCTAATAGATTCGTGTGTGCTTAGTTAATGAGCCTTTACTGCCTACATAATGGTTGACAGTAGGGGTCATGTGCTAATGGAAAAACTAGCGCATGGCCATTAAGAAGAAAAATAGAAAAAGTGGCCACTTACCCCAGTGGTAAAAATGGTCTTAGCATGCAGGGATGACCTGTGTAAGGGTAGGGTAAGGCCAGTGTTTATCAAAAGGGCTCCTCAATTCATTATATACTGCTTGCAAGCCTAAAAGTTATCAAAGCAGTGTAAAGTCGGCATTTTTCTGTCCCTGGACGGCTCACAATCTTGAGTTTGTATCTGAGGCAATTGAGGGTTAAGTGACTTGCCCAAGATCACAAGGAGCCACAGTGGGATTTGAACTGGGCTCCCCTGATTTGCAGACTGCTGCCCCTCCATTCCCAAGTGTGTTCAATAAATGTACATTAAAAACACAAAATCCAAAGTTCAGTCTTTTCAAAACAGAAAAAACTTTTGAAAACCACTTGTCTGCTCACGACATATAGTCCAGACCAGCTTCCAGTATGACACTGTTGGCATCTCCACCCTCCATGATTACACTGGATGAGGCTAAAAGCTGTGCGATATGAGCGCTTGCCTCTGATATGATGGTCCATCAGACATTTATAGTAAAATAAACATTTTTTATTTAATTATACACGTATAGCACTTAAGAGGTATGCATTTTAAAAAAAAATCTATTTATTGAAATGTTTTTCTTAAAAGTTTGCAACTTGCAATTTAACAATATAACAGAACAGAAAAGCATCCATAGCATCTGTTGTGAAAATTCACAGATTGCTTATTTAAAATCCAGGAGACCTAAAAGGTATCAATAAAGCAGTGGCGTAGCCAAGGGTGGGCTTGGGTGGGCCCATGCCCACCCACTTTGGGTTCAGGCCCACCCAGTAGCAGCATACCTATGATGTGGCTGGCAGGGATCCCCAAGCCCCACCAGCCGAAAAATCCCAACAAGTGTCTCTCCTGCATACCTTGTAAGTAGCAGATCTTCGCCTGCAGTGAGCAGTGACCTACATACTGCTCGCACCGGCCCCACAGCCTTCCCTCTGATGTATTTCTGCCTAGGCGGAAACAGGAAGCTGCATCAGAGGGAAGGGTGTGGGGCCAACATGAGCAGTGTGTATTAGTTGCTGCTCGCTGCTGGTGAAAATCTGGTATTTAAAAGGTATACAGGAGAAGGGGGATGTTTGAGAGACCATATGGCATGCAGGCGAGAGAAGGAGAGACCAAATCACCTATGGGACGGGGCGAGGTTCTTCTGCCCACCCATCTTGGGCCCAGGCCCACCCAAAATTGGGTGTCTGGCTACGCCCCTGCAATAAAGGTGATCAGTGCAGCTAAGTTATAATGGCCTGAGTCCAGGTGCTGATATTAGCACAATATGAGTCTAATGGTGCCCAAGTTTTTAATGAAGATTAAAGCGTATGTTGCTTGAGAGCCAGAGCAGCTTCATACTTTCTTATTAGACACAGGTGGCTCCACCATTCCATAAAGTTTAGTTGCGAGTTGTCTTTCCAGTTGCGTATGATAAGATGAAGACCAACTGCTATTATAGTATTAAATAGTCTCTGTTGATCATCTGGTATTATAATGTCCGGGTTAGAGGCACATAAAATTATGGTTTTGTAGGAAATATCCAAATCTCTGGGCAGATCAAATACTAAAACCATTCTGTTCCAAATATAATTCCAATAGGCTTTAACATTTTTGCAGAAATAAATCATATCAGGATAAAGAACCAGATTCCTCTAAACAAGACCAGCATAGGTCCAATTTAGATAATCTTATTTTATTTTATTTTTCATAAAGCATACTGGACCCCATCCCGAATAGCCAAAATTAGAAGTTTATCTAAAGTGGTATGCATTTTGATGGTGCTATACAGAAGTTTGGCCTAGGTTTAAAACTCATGTCTGTTTGTCTTACTTTAACAGGGTGCAGCCAGTTGGAGGTTTCTCAGTTAGACAATAGAACAAAGCTGAGAATATTTACTGGAACAAATGTTTAATGCTGGAGACCCTCCAAAGATATGTAAGAGGCAGCTGCTACCAACACCCCATAACCTGTTCATACTATTCTCCTTTTCAGCTTTTAGAAGTTCAGAAAGAGAAAGCGTTTGCATATGGTTGATCTGTCCCTGTGGGTCTGGCCCTTACAATTCATTCATTTTGAGAAGGAGTTCGTCCTGACAAGGCAGTGGGGAAAAGGGCAATTCCTGCTGTAGGCTACTACTACTTAACATTTCTAGAGCGCTACTAGGGTTACGCAGCGCTGTACAGTTTAACAAAGGACAGTCCCTGCTCGAAGGAGCTTACAATCTAAAGGACAAAATGTCAAGTTGGGGCAGTCTAGATTTCTTGAATAGTGGTTAGGTGCCAAAGGCGACATTGAAGAGGTGGGCTTTGAGCAAGGATTTGAAGATGGGAAGGGAGGGGGCCTGGCGTATGGGCTCAGGGAGTTTATTCCAAGCATGGGGTGAGGCGAGGCAGAAAGGGCGGAGCCTGGAGTTGGCGGTGTTGGAGAAGGGTACTGAGAGGAGGGATTTGTCTTGAGAGCGGAGGTTACGGGTAGGAACGTAAGGGGAGATGAGGGTAGAGAGGTAAGGAGGGGCTGCAGATCGAGTGCATTTGTAGGTTAGTAGGAGAAGCTTGAACTGTAAGCGGTACCTGATCGGAAGCCAGTGAAGTGACTTGAGGAGAGGCTACAGAGGTGGAACCAGATATTTCAAGATTGTGTGGCAGGAGGTAGCAGATTGTGTGGCAATTGTGTAGAATATTTGCATACATTTGTATATGTAAGTTTCTTTGCAGGATCCTCACTAATCCTGTATGTTCCTGCCCCAGTTAGAGTAAAGAGGAGGTATATACCATCTGGTAATAGCATTCCCTTTCTGGGATAGCTGCAATGGTACTGCCTGCTCTTTATAGGGGAAGGGAAATGGGACTTGATATACCACCTGTCTGTTACATATATTCAGGTACTTATTTTGTACCAGGGGCAATGGAGGGTTAAGTGACTTGCCCAGAGTCACAAGGAGCTGCCTGTGCCTGAAGTGGGAATCAAACTCAGTTCCTCAGTTCCCCAAGACCAAAGTCCACCACCCTAACCACTAGGCCACTCCTCCACTCAAGTACCATGGATTGTACTAGTGTGCAGAAGACATCCTTTGGGAAGTAGTGTTTAATGTGTTCCATTTTCCACGTGGGATATATTCTTTGTGGTGATTGATATTTGTGTGTTGAGGGTCAGGTTGTGGTCTATGGTGACTCCTAGGAATTTTAGATTGTCAGATATAGGGAGGGATGTGTCCATGACAGAGATGTTTGGGAATTAGGCAGTGTTGTGGGGTGAAGCGATTATCAGGCATTGTGTTTTGTCTTTATTCAGTTTGAGTTTGAATGTTGAAGCCCAGGATTCCATTAAGTTCATACCTTCTGTAATCCTGGTTGTGATTTTGTGCAGGTTCTTCTTAAAAGGGATGAAAACTGATACGTTATCGGCATATATGAGTGGGCTGAATCCTTGTTTACATAGTGTTCGGGTGAGGGGGCCATCAATAGGTTGAATAATATTGGTGAGAGCGGCGAGCCCTGTGGGACTCCGCATATTGCTTTCCATGTGTGGGAGAGGGTGGTATTCATCTTTACTTGGTAGGTTTTGGTGATTAGGAACCCTAGTATCCATTTGAGCACCTTCCCTCCTATTCCAATTTTGTCAAGGATTCTTTTGAGGATTTGAAGGAGGAGTGGCCTAGTGGTTAGGGTGGTGGACTTTGGTTCTGAGGAACTGAGTTCGATTCCCGGCACAGGCAGCTCCTTGTGACTCTTGGCAAGTCACTTAACCCTCCATTGCCTGCTGCATTGAGCCTGCCATGAGTGGGAAAGCGCAGGGTACAAATGTAACAAAAATAAAATAAATAAATAAAACCATGTCAAATGCGCTTGACATGTTGAATTGTAGTAGAATGTTTCCTCCATGTGATATTTCTTTTTTGAAGTTCGGTAATAGATTGATTAGCACAGTTTCGGTTCTATGGTTGGATCTAAAGCCTGATTGAGATTCATGTAGTATGGAGAATTTGTTGATGTAGTCTGTTAGCTGGGTGTTAACTATTCCTTCCTAGTGTAGAAAACCTATCATTATAAAGCAGCATAATGTCCAGGGCAGGACAGAGGAGTAGCCTAACGGTTAGAGTAGCAGACTGGGAATCAGAGGGCCTAAGTTCATAATCCAACCATAGATCCTTCTGGCCTTAGGCAAGTCACTTAACTCTCCATTGCCTTGTAATAGCCAGGGATGGCAATGGCAACTTCACCCCATTCAGGGTCTACCATCATCCATCACACTTGCAGTGGCCCCATAATCATTTCACAGCTTGCACCTTGTGGGCAGCAGGGACTTGAAAGAGAATGTCCAGGACTCAAATAGTAACAACTCTACCTATAAAGAGGCAGCTCCCTAGAATACCAATATACTTCCTACTGAAAATACAGAATAAGTCAGACTGCTACAGATCCATACACAGAAAATAAACACTAGCAGAATATCACACCTTGGTCACATGCACAAAACACACAGACCTTCAACAAATATGAAACAAGGGACCGCACATCAGTAATAGAGATATGATGACAAAAGACTGAACTGGAAACCTCAAAAATTCAGGTGCTACATGTAAAGCAATACCAGAGAAACAGAAACTGAAATGTAAGATATCAGTAAAGCACGTTTGCCAAAATTGACATATTCCAATTAATAAATTCAGAATAAATATTGGTTTTTTTTTAATTAACCTATGTTGTCTGAGCATTTTATTTTTCCATTTGCTTTGGTACCTATGTCTTTTTTCTGCTTTTCTCTTGTCAGGGTCTCCTGTCCATTTCACATTTCATCTCTCTCCGTGTCCACCATCCATCTTCCCTCTATGTCCCTATTGTGTCCTGTCCAGCATCTCCCCTCTATGTCCCTATCTCACCCTCCCCCAGTGTTCACCATCTGCCCTCCCAGTGTCCCTATCTCTCCCTCTGCATCCAGCATTGTCCCTCTGTATCCCTGTTCCTATGCTCCCTCCATGCCTAATATCTTTTCTCTGTGTCCCTGTCCCATCCCTTGTTCAGTTTATCCCCTCTCTCTTTTCCTTCTCCCACAACCCCCAACAGAGAACCAGCATCTCTCCTTCTCTCTCCCCTGCCTCCCCTCCCCCAGTTTGTCATCTCTCTTCCCTGATTCCTTGGTCTCTCTCTCTCTCTCTCTCTCTTTCTCTTCTCTCTGTGTCTTCCTCCCTCTATTCCCTCCTCCTGGAGTCCAGTACCTCTCTCCCTTTCTTCTCCCTTCCAGTCCCGGTCCAGTATCTCCACTCCTTACTCTCACCCCCCCCCCCCCAGGGCCACTGAGAAGGGGGCAGGGAGGACAAAATTCCCCAGGCCCGGCACTCCAAGGAGGGCCCGGCACCGGGGTCTCTCGCCCTTTCCTGCTCCCAGGCCGCCGGCGCCGCAGTCCCCAGTCTCTACCTGCCTACCCTCAGCTTTCTTCTGTCTGCTTCCCGGTCCCCTGCATTTAAAAAAAATCTTGAAATCGGCAGCACAGTGCCTTCTGTGTGAAAGCGGCAGATCGCCTTCGGGCAGGCCTTCCCTCACACTGTGTCCCGCCCTCCTCTGATGTAACTTCCTATTTCCGCAATGGTGGGACACAGTGTGAGGGAAGGCCTGCCCGAGGCGATCTGCCGCTTTCACACAGAAGGTGCTATGCTGACGATTTCGAGATTTTTTTTTTTATGAAGAGGGGGTAGAATTGCAGACAGAAATGAGCTGAGGGAAGGTAGGTGGAGACTAAGGACTGCAGCGCCAGTGGTCTGGGGAAAGGAGAGGGAACCGGAGGCGACAGCAGTGGCAATTGGGGGGAGGTGGGGGCAGGGCGGTGATCCTTGGGGGGGGGGGTTGGGGATAGGGGCTGGGAGTGGCCTTGCCCCGGGCCCGGCTCAGTCTCTCGGTGGCCCTGCCTGCCCCCAACAGTCTGGCATCTCTCTCTCTCCCTCCCCTCTGTCCCTCAACCCTTCCCCCCCCCCCCCCCCCACACACACCCAGGTCTGGCATTTCATGATCACTTCAGTGTGAGAATTCAACCAGAGGAGCCCCCCTGCAAGGGAAACTCACACCCGGAAGCTCCCACCCTTTGCAGGGAGGCTCCTCTACTTGAATTCTCACACCAAAGTGATCATGAATGAAGTTTTACCAACAGTGGTTTAGTCTCCTGATGACACACATTTTGTGAAATATGCAGTTGTGTAAAGACTAATGGAATCTGCTGTAGAAAATTCAAAGTACCAACTGGAACTGAGTGGGAGGGATTTTTGCCAGCTGTGAAGGCATTGGCAGTAGTAAAGCTTATAAACTTTCTCCCTCTTTGAAGTGCCAAAGGTGGAGCATAGCTCCTCACACAGCAGAATAATAACAGCAGGACATGGAGAGTCAGCAATTTCAATACACAGCTTAAAGAGACATTGAGTTGCAGGTACTCCTAAAGGATTGTAGCTTAACTGCACAACCAACTGAAGATAAGGATATTATAGTTGGATATTCAGAGAGGTTAGGGTAGATTTAAAGGGTAATGCCAGGGCCGCTGCTTAGGTCTATGGCGCTCCCCCCCCCCCCCCCTCGGTCCAGCATCTTCTTTCTCTCTTCTCCCTCCCCCCTTCTCCCACCCCGCACCCCTTTTTCAGCCCAGTGCATGCGCAAGCATGCTCAGTTTCATAAAAACGAGCGTGCACGGCGCTGAAAATAGGACAGGGCACCAGGCAATGTGAGAGCAGCGCAGGACAAATGCCTTAGCTGGCGGGGGTGGGGAACCCCACCAGCCAAACTGGAGGCCCCTGAGCCAATTTGGGAGGGCCCAGGCCCCCATGGCCCCCCGTAGCTATGCCACTGAGAAGGAGGATGTCCCTATGAAAAGGAAAAGATCTGTTTGTCTGTGCAATGTAGAGGTATGCTATTACTGTACAGGAACCAGTAAACAGCTTTATTTTTTTTTTAACACCACACTCATATCTGCAGTGTCTTTGTTAAGTAGATTTGCTAAGGCTTGGGCTTTGAGATGGATTAATCCTCCCTCTGTCTGAGTATCCATAACAGGTTTTCCCAGAGCATAGGAGAGTGGAAATCCTGTATTCTAGGATCCAGAAAAAGGCTTGCACAAGCAATAGAAGATATCTTAAGGGTGCATATAAATTACGTCAGTATTATCTCAGTGCACACAGATTTTGCCATACCATGCAAGGAGAACACAGATGTACATGACGGTGGCTCCAGCGATGGCCACAGCTGTGTCTTCTGTCTGTAAGCCATCCTTACTAATGCTTGGGAAACAGATGGTGATGTTTTCTCCCTCATATATCACTATAGACCATGAACACAGAGAAAAAAAATACAGAGAGGAAATAAGCAGAAAGAGAGGGACAGAGATCAATATTTGTAAATTATAGGAACAGTGAGTGAGAGAGCCTGAAGAAGGGACAGGATGCAACACTGACCTGTCTCTGGTGGACGACTGCACAGGGCGGAGAAGGTGAGGTACGTGATGTAACAGCAGATGATAGACGCCTGCAGCAGGCCAGAATGTGGTTGTTCTTGGAGACAATGGAGTAAGATTATTACATCATACAGGCACTGAAACTTTAGAGAAGAAATACACTAGAAACAGAGAACTTGATGGCAGCTAAGCACTGTAAACCCCATCTAGTCTGCCCAGCTCATTTTCACTGCAGTTCCATGGAGTCTACATTACAGAGCCCACATTTATTTTTGGTGAAGAGTCTTAAGGGAGGGAGAGGCCTAAGGAACCCCCATGAACTGTGAGTGCTAATTATTTCTGTGTATTATATGGGACCATATTTCTGTTTTGCTGGAAGCTTTTGAGAAGAGATGTTATTAAACTTTTTCACTTATATCATTTACTTTACTATAACTTTTTTGATTAGAACAAACCCCGTCCATGAAGAGTGTCTTGGGCCCTGGAGGAATAGCTCCCCCTGCCTTAAAGAACCCTGCCAGGGGTGTGTTAACTTTTGTAGGGGCTCAGCAGCACCCTGAAATGTGCCCCTTTATTGAAGGAATACCTGGAGAAAGAGGTTACACTGAGTTTAATGTTGTGGATCAACTGCTCTCCTGAATTATATGGATGAGTTGATCAGGATGGAGCTGTTGCTTAGAGTTCTCAGGTCTCTCGCTTTCCCAGGCAAACTAATCAGAAGATAGCATTAAGTTCTTGTCATCCAGCTCAGTACTGTCTGGGTTCTGAGGTATTTAGGTTCTGTTCTCCGACTGGTCCTACATTTCTGCATCTATGTTCTCTTCAGTGATTGGTTGTGGGTGTCTATAGCGAATTTGGATCTGCAACTATGTTTTGTGTTTTGCAATGGTACCTCACCTGTTGTTATTTTACATTTAACGTACTTACGTATTATTTTATTTGTATGAATCTATTTTAGAAGTCTGAGGCAGGCACCTTTGAGCTGAAACACAGCTGCTGTGTTGAATCTTTTGGTGTAATTTCAATAAATCCTTACATACAAATACTTTGGTATCGCCCTTGTGTTTTTTGGAAGAGTCCATCCACCCTACTCTTTGATTCCTGTATACTATGATACCGTAGGGATAGAGCATCCCTCCACATCCTGTGGCTGACCTCACCTGTCTCCAGCATTTGGATTGATCCAACAGAAGCTGAGCCCCCAGTTGGGCTGCTAACTAGCTAATTTGAGTATGGGAATCATTTTTATAAAAACAAGGGTGCTAAACTCAACACACATGACTTCTGCCTGGATACATTGAGGGGTTGAAGTACCCAAAGAGCTGGCATCGATGCATTTGAGGCCTACCTGATCCTCAGTGTATCTTGTTCTTTGCCTTGTCCATATGTGGATAACTTGAGATCTTCTCCCTGCTATATTCCTGTATAAATCTGACAACCTGGACTGTGAGGTTACTTATTATTGCCTTGCCTTATGGACTGGCCTCACCTATCAAAAGCAGGGTGTGTTTGTTTTTTTCTTATTGCTAGACAAGCTCTGAGATCTTGCTTCTGTTCAGTAGTACCTGCAACCACCTCCGATCTGCAACCTGTCTTCAGTCTGAGAGGCCCTTTTACTAAGCCACATAAGCATCTACGCACGCCCAACGTGTGCCAAAATGGAGCTACTGCCCAGCTCCTGCATGACTGTTGCGGTAATTTCATTTTTGGTGCGCGTCCGATATGTGCGTCTGAAAATTAATCTTTTGGACACGCGCCAAGTGGCATTTGACGCGCACAGGTCACTACCGCCCGGCTACCACGTGAGTCTTTACCGCTAAGTCAATGGCTGGCAGTAAGGTCGCAGACCCAAAATGGACGCGCGGCAATTTTGATTTTGCCGCACGTCCGTTTTCGTCAAAATTTTTTTCAAAAGGCCTTTTTACAGGTGTGCTGAAAAATGGATCGGCGCACGGCCAAAATCCACGCCTACCCTACCGCATGCCATTTTTCAGCACACCTTAATAAAAGGACCCCTCTGAATGTACTGATTTTAACTCAGCCTTAAGAACTTAGAAAGGGACCTCTATTCCATATCTCAGCCTGGTGACCCGACGCTGGTGTCATTCAGTCGCAGGATGCTGAGTTTAATTTATGGGTTCAGATTCTGTTCTGCAGTTTGGCTAAGCTAGGGATGCTGTGGGCACAGCATTCCCAGTCCCTGGGGAGAAGGTGTTTCAGTCACTACACAACAGTGACATCTAGTGGTCATACTCCAGGTGCACACTTGAAGAACAATTATACAACTGGGTGCCAGGCACCTGGTAGAAACCTATTCTATAAAGGAAAGTAGGGGGTCCTTTTACAAAGGCATGCTAAAAAATGGTTTGCCGTAGTATAGGCGCAGGTGTTGGGCATGTGCCAATCCATTTTTTAGCGCGCCTGTAAAAAAGGCCTCTTTATTTTTTTGCCGAAAATTGAATCTGACACCTTACCATCAGCCATTGACCTAGTGGTAAAGAATCTGGGCAGTAATGACCTACGCGCATCAAATGCCACGGAGGTGCGCCAAAATTCAAATTACCGCAAGGGCCACGCGGTAACCGGGCGGTAAGTCCAATTTGGTGCATGTTCGGCGCATATAGGCGCCTACACGGCTTAGTAAAAGGGTCCCTAGGTGTCATACCTACGCGTGTGCATTCTAGTATTCGAGAAATGTCCACAGTAGAAGCAGGCAGTGGCATTCCTAGGGGGGAGCGGTGGGTGCGGTCCGCTCCGGGTGCACACCGCTGGGGGGGGGTGCTGCGCGCGCCTGTCCTCCGTTGTTCCATGCTTCTTCTCTGCCCCGGAACAGGTTACTTCCGGGGCACAGAAGAAGCATGGAACAACGGAGGACAGGCACGCATGGCATCCCCCCCCCAGCGGGGGGGGGGGTTCCTTCGCGGGGGTGTCCGCGCTGCATTGGGGGGGGGGCGCTGCATCCGGGGGGCGGGGCGCATCGGCGATCCGCCCCGGGTGCCAGCCCCCCCAGGAACGCCACTGGAAGCAGGAAGACACCCTCTATGAAGATCTGAACAAAGAAGCCAAAGCATCTATTGATGTAGTCACTACTTTAGCAATGCTGTCTTTCAATAGTGTGTGAACAACAAGGGACCCTTTTACTAAGCCGCGTGGCTCGGGCAGTAATTTCATTTTTTACACGAACCCATTATGTGCACCGGAATATATATATGTTATTTTCCGGCGCTAACTGGGCAGTAATTGGCATTGTACATACGCTGACGGTTACTGCCCAGTTAACGTGTGAGACCTTACCTTTAAGTCAATGGGTGGCGGTAAGGTCTCAGGCCCAAAATGGATGCGTATCAATTTTCATTTTGCCACACGTCCATTTTCGACCCCCCCCCCCCCTCCCAAAAGGCCTTTTTTGCAGGTGCGCTGAAAAATGGACCTGCGAGCGCCCAATACACGCGTCTACACCAGCACAGACTACTTTTCGGCACACCTTAGTAAAAGGACCCCTCAGTGTGCTCTTTCCTTTTACCACTGTGATGTCCATCTCTGCCAGTGAGTCATATTTATATCCTTTTTAATATGTTTCTCTCATACGGTTATATTTATAGACATTTTAATATATTTTTTTCATATTGTGATAGCACATATTGTTGCAGTCCACTTCTTTTTTTTATTCCTTTTATTCTTTTTATATTTTACATTTTATGAATGTTTCTTGATATTTTAATGCATTTGTTATGTGAAACCAAAAATGTGGATTTATTATGATTTAGGGCCCTGTCTACTAAGCCGTGCTGTAGGCACACTAGCGTTTTTAGCACTTGCTAATGCCAGAGATACCCATATATTCCTATGGATGCTTCTAGCGTTAGCGCGCATTCATTTTTAGCGTGCACTAAAAAAGCTAGCGCACCTTAGTAAACAGGACCCTCAGTATTTTCTTTTCACATACAGTTGTGTATATTGATCTCTGAGACAGGCGGCTGTGTCCGCCATAAAACGGCCCAGCTCTTGGGCCGTCGCCACCCAATCTCCGCTAAGATTCCGCATAACCATTAGCGGAAATTGGGTGGCGACACCGGTAATTGGGAAACAAAACGGGAGCTGGGCAGACTTCTACGGTCTACGCCCTGACCGTGACTGAATAGATAGGGATGGGCTGGAGTGTAAATTTTAAGGGGCTTCGACGTTAGCTTCAGAACTTAGTACAAGAACAGTGCTGGGCAGACTTCTACGGTCTGTGCCCTGAGAAAGGCAAGGACAAATCAAACTCGGGTATAAAGTATCACATACCATGTAAAATGAGTTTATCTTGTTGGGCAGACTGGATGGACCATACAGGTCTTTATCGGTCGTCATTTACTATGTTACTATGTTACTCTTTGGGGTTCTACATGGAATGTTGCTACTAATTGGGTTTCCAGAATCTTGTAACTCTTTAGGATTCCAGAATCTTCAGAACTTAGTACAAGAACAGTACTGGGCAGACTTCTACGGTCTGTGCCCTGAGAATGGCAAGGACAAATCAAACTCAGGTATACAAATAAAGTATCATATACCATGTAAATGAGTTTATCTTGTTGGGCAGACTGGATGGACCACTCAGGTCTTTATCTGCCATCATTTACTATGTTACTATACCTTCTCATTTTGGTGCTTGAATAAATCTGCTTTAAACTACATCTCCCTGGTGGATTGGTCATTGTGTCAACCTCTTCACCTGCTTTCGCTTCATTCTAGTATTCGAAATACTTAGTTCCCATTTTATAGAGTTGTCCCCCTAATGAGTTCTAGAAGGAGATGCAGTCTGTGCCCATTGACCAAGGCTGACACTACAATGGCTGGACTAAATTTGGGGCAGGAGGAGATCATTACATCTTATGTAGTTGTGAATGAAGATCCATGGTGCCATAGTTCTGTAGAGACCATTTCTGACTGAGATGAAATTCCAAAGGAGCAGGAGGAACTTCTGGCCCCAAACCAAACAAAAATAAATGCATTGGATTTGCAACCAACATCATCATGGATAAATTTGAAAAAATATTACTGACACAATTAAATTCACATGAATGTTAAGAGGGCATATTGGTCCTTTACTGGGAAGCATATGCCCTCAGTATAGCACAAGTGTATGAGCTCGTAGGGGGAGAATCCATATGGACCCAATGGATTGTGCCTGGGTCTTGGAAGGGTAATAAAATTTGGGCCATCCTCTGCGGGAGTACAGAACTCAAGTACACAGTCTTTGACACTAAGGAGAAGGAAGTGGACTTGAAGAAGTTGTGAGAGCAGGGCTCACATGGAAATCCTGATAAGATTCCTTTTGAAGAGCAGCATTTGCCATACTCCTTGATCTGCTGGGTTATCCTGATCAGTGTATTTTGGAAATGCGGAAAGTTGCAAACGAGCCAGAGAGTGTTCCAGAGTCTGTGGGCAGTGTCTCCAAATGAATTATTTTTGTGCATACCATGACAGTAATGAATCTCACTTCTAAGCCCTAGGGTATGTGAAGTATGCTGAGCTCAGTCTCTCAGATTTGTTGGTAATGCTCTGTGGAATAGCACATGTACTTTTTACTCGTGTGCAGGATGGGCAATAATCCAAGAACCCATTTTCATAGGTACAATGACATTTCCTCAGAGGGAAGGGCTTTCATTGTTGCTTTCTCAATAACCTTCAGATGCGCTGGAGTAAGAGTCCTAGTCTGGTAACATTTCTGGGCACAGTAATGCAAGCTTAGCCTTGGGCTACCCCAAAAAAACGTACACTTACTGACTCTTACACAGGGCCTGATGGAAATGAAGGACATGACCGTGCAAAGGCTGATGTTGACCATCAGTAGCCCCTTGTTCAGCAGGCAGCCAGCTGGATGGGTGTAATGGGTGTACAGGAAGAAGAAAGCTGAGGAGGCGAGACAATAAAACACGAGAGTGGCCAGTAGAACAGCTATATGCCACCGTTTGTCCTCGGATGCAACTGTCAGCCTGCGTGGAAAGCACATGGAGAAGAAGATTTAGTTAGTTAGTTAGTTAGTTATTTGCAGTGCTTTTTTTGTGCCGGTACGCAACAGTACGGCGTACCGGCACCTTTTTTTTTTGCTCCCCCCGCCCTGTGACGGACGCAGTACCAGCCCCCATTTCCGGCCGCTGCTGCTTCTCCTGTTGAGCAGCAGCGGCCGCTACATAAAGAAAAAGATTTTTAAAAAACTTCAAACCTGGCTAAAAACGCGGCACCCCGGCACTGTAGACAGCCATTAGGCATTGGCTGTTGCCCCGCAGCTGCTCCTCCTCTTGCCTCTACATCACTGCGCTCCTCCGGGGTCTTCCTCCAGGGGCAGTGACGTAGAGGCAAGAGGAGGAGCGGCTGCGGGGCAACAGCCAATGCCTAATGGCTGTCTACAGTGCCGGGGTGCCGCGTTTCAGCCAGGTTTGAAGTTTTTTTTTTTAATCTTCTTTTTCTTTGTGTAGCGGCCGCTGCTGCTCAACAGGAGAAGCAGCAGCGGCCGGAAATAGGGGCTGGTGCCGCGTGCGTCGCGACTTCACGCCGTTCGCGGGAAACTTGGCAGGGAGAGGGAAACCAACAGAGGGAAGGATTGGGGAGAGAGAGGGAAACCAACAGAGGGAAGGATTGGGGAGAGAGAGAAAGAGAGAGGGAAAACAACAGAGGGAAGGATTGGGGAGAGAAAGAGAGAGGGAAAACAACAGAGGGAAGGATTGGGGAGCGAGAGGGAAACCAACAGAGGGAAGGATTGGGGAGAGAGAGAAAGAGGGAAAACAACAGAGGGAAGGATTGGGGAGAGAGGGAAAACAACAGAGGGAAGGATTGGGGAGAGAGAGAAAGAGAGAGGGAAAACAACAGAGGGAAGGATTGGGGAGAGAGAAAGAGGGAAACAACAGAGGGAAGGATTGGGGGAGAAAGAGGGAAAACAACAGAGGGAAGGATTGGGGGAGAGAGAGGGGAAAAACAGATGGAGGAAGGGGGAGAGAGAGGGAAAAACACAGATGGAAGGATTGGGGAGAGAGGGAAAAACAGATGGAAGGATGAGGAAAGAGAGAGGGAAAACAGATGAAAGATGGGGAGAGAGAGGGGGAAAACAGATGGAAGGATGGGGAGAGAGAGAGAGGGAAAACAGATGGAAGGATGGGGAGAGAGAGAGGGAAAACGGAAGGATAGGGAGAGAAAGAGGGAAGACGCTGGATGGAAGAATGCAGAAAGAAATAGGGGAGACACTGGAAGGATGGGGAGAGAAAGCAGAGCTGCTGGATGGAAAAGGGGAATAGAGAAAGACTGGAGAATAAGAGGAAGGGGCATGGGGAGAACAAGGGTGAGGAAAAGATGAAAAGCCACAGGTAGATGAAGGAAATTAAAGAATGGATAGTAAGAATGAATTAAATCTGGACAGAGAGAGAGCCTGAAAAATATTGAAGAAAGCAAAGAAAAAGGAGACAAAAATGACAAATGGCTCAGAAGAGTTAAGCGAAAATAAAGGAAAGCAGAATCACAGACTGGGACCAATATGGAAAGAAAAACAGTCACCAGACAACAAAGGTAGAAAAAAATCATTTTATTTTCATTTTAGTGTTTGTAATATGTCCAATTTGAGAAATTACATTGGCTGTCTTATTTTGCACTGGGTATACTACTACTACTACTTAGCAAATCACGTTATTTTTTTCTCCTATAGTACTGTAATATTTTCAATGATGTCTGTTTATATGCGCCATGGCTGGTATAGGGGGTGTGGTTAATGTGGGTGTGGCTATCATAGGGGTGACCCCGCCCATAATGAGTACCGGCACCTTTTTTTCTACAAAAAAAGCACTGGTTATTTGTGACATTTATATCCCACGTTATCCCAAAAAAGCCTTCTTCAGGGGTCAGCCTCTACGACAGCCTCAGGGTCCTGCAAAACCAGGGTCCCAGAGGAAATTTTGGGGGGGGCCAGACCCCCGTGGTCCCACGTAGCTACGCCACTGCTCGCACCAATTCCAGAGCCTTCCCTCTGATGTAACTTCCTGCTTCCACATAGGCAGGAAGCATCAAACAGAAGGTTCCTGAGTTGGTGCAAGCAGGCTGTATGACTCGCTGCTCCCTGCCACCAACTGCTAGAGACAAGAAAACGTACTCCATTCTTGCACAAATTAAGCTGGCCCAACTCCCGCGGCACACCTGGGGATCAGCTGCGGCACACCAATGTGCAACGGAACACTGGCTGAAAAACCCTGCTAAAAACCGTGCCTAACTTTAAGCGTGGTTTACAGAATAGTGCTTTTACAGCACCAATTTTTTTGGGCACCATATATAGAATTCACCCCTACGTGTTTAAAATAATGTTGCAAGGATTAGCCTTGATGTTATGCTATTAGATTCTTTTTGCTGTTGATGGTATTATTGTTGGATATATTTGTATATGGTTAAATTCTTCTGAGTGTGTAATAAATGTGCTGTTTAAAGCTTACACATAGATGATCTTGCTGACTTCTCTTTATAGCACCATCCCTATGAAGAAAACATTTTTACTATTGTAAAGAAGGGGGATGCAGTAACAGTTAATGCGTTGTACAGTCAACACACAGCTGTATCATGTTAGAGATGTTGCAATGAAGAAATCCTAAAAGGATAAGATGTAATCTGAAAAATGCTGACTGCTGCCCTTTACACCTTATCTTCTCCCCCTTCACATGCCATCTGTAACACACAGATGCAAACATAAACAGTACAGAGGTCTGTAAGTTGTTAGAGCAAAGAGTAGGGATGAACTGACAGTGCTCTGGCCACCGGGGCAGTGAAAGTGCTCTGGCGCCCCTCTGGCTGCTGCCCACTGTCCGCTGGTCCCCCCCCCCCCCCCCCACGGCCGCTGCACGGTGGCCCCCCCTACCGCGACAGCTGCCACCCCCTGCCACACACCACAGTCCCCCAAGCCTACTTAGAATGGCCCTGGTGGTCTAGTGGCTTCTTCGGGGGCAGGAAAGAACCCCACTCTTTCCTGACCACTACCGCTATTCTGCCCGGCACCACCGTAAAATGGCGGCCAAGACTTCCTGCAGTAGTCTCGCGGGTCTTGACTCGCAAGACTGCCACAGGGAAGCTCGGCAGCCATTTTTAAAACATGTCAGCGCCGGGATAAATAGGGCCCTTCAAGATAGGACCGTGGGGGGAGGGGAGGTTATAGTGTGTGTCGGAGGCAGCAGGCAACCGGGCAGAGCCTCTGGGCCCCCTAGGACCTCTGGGCCCTCGGGTACTGGCCGGTTGCCCAAATGGTCTGTCCTCCCCTGGCAACCAGCAATTTAATGGGGCAATATATATAATGGGAATCCTTGATACAGCTGAACTGCTTGAGTTAAATACGATGAGGGAATCTGATATATTGTTTACAAAAGAAAGAAAGCAAACTGTTTGATTGTTTCTCTTATATAGGAATGCAGCTTTGGAATGCATTACCACTTGATGTGAAAAAATAAGTGATCTAATCAGCTTTCAGAAATCACTGAAGGCCTATCTCTTCAATAGAACAACGACCCTTCACTTGAACTTTAGTAAATTACTGTTTTAATTGTTATTTCATTATTGATTTCGTTATACCCAATGCTTTATCTCACTATATTACTCATATTCTTGTGTAATTTATTAATTGTATCTTTACTCAGTTATGGCAATAGCCAGGGCGGAATATTGTAAGCCACATTGAGCCTGCAAATAGGTGGGAAAATGTGGGATACAAATGCAACAAATAAATAAATGTTTTTTTTCTATAAACAAGAGATATAAAAGTTAAAACAATATTATTAAAAAATGGATTAAAGATGATTTGCTAGTAATAAAGAGGCCCTTTTACTAAGCTGCACTAAAAAGTGGCCAGGGCTATCCCCAACCTTTCCATGTGCTGAGGCCACTTTCAGCGTGGCGGTAAAATGGCCCCATTTTCCATTATTCCCATTAATGGCCATTAGCGTGTGAGCACTTACCGACGCTTAGGGCCCTGTTTACTAAGGTACGCTAGCATTTTTAGCGTGTGCACAAAATTACCACGCGCTGTGTAGGTGCCCATAGAAATATTGTGGGTGCCTACACAGTTAGTGCGCGCTAATGGTTAGCACACGCTAAAAGCACTAACGCGCCTCTAGCGCGGCTTAGAAAACGGGGCCCTTATTTTCTAGGCAGTAAGGGCTGGTGCGCTAACCACGCACTAATCAGTTAGCACACAGCAATGTAGCTGCACTAATCGATTAGCGCAGAGCATGCATACTCTTCATCCCCAGACACGCCCCAGCGCTAAAAAGTATATTCTATACTTTAGCATGTGGGAAGCGCACGCCGATCCCAAAAGTACTGTGCACAGAAGCATAGTCAGGTTGTGACGCCAGGGGCAGCGGAGAATGGACTACATAGGTGCACGAGCGCCGAGCGCACTTCATAGGCACGACGGACTGCCTGAAAAATAGGCGTCAACGCCATCAGAAGTCCGTTTGGGGGAGCGGTGGCTCCTCTGGCATCCCACCTAACTACACCTCTGACTGCGCACCCCGCAGTAGCGCTTTTTAACCTGCATAAGCATGAATTAGTGCTTACCACAGCTTAGTGAAAGGGCCCCAGAGTCTTTTACTGAGCTCACCATCTGAAGAGCT
The DNA here is from genome assembly GCF_901765095.1 of Microcaecilia unicolor. Taxonomy (NCBI): domain Eukaryota; kingdom Metazoa; phylum Chordata; class Amphibia; order Gymnophiona; family Siphonopidae; genus Microcaecilia; species Microcaecilia unicolor. Next base: position 732,114,091 of record NC_044031.1, read on the forward strand.
GCTTAAAAAAAAAACGTATCTTTGGTGGGATGTTTGAAATAGCTACTACTAAATGGTAGTGACATCAGCCATTGTTGATTCTTTGTTACGGTATAAGAAACATATCTGCGAGTGAGAGACAGAGCATAGAAAACCAGTGCAGGGAAATCTATAAGGAAGGCAATGCACATACTGAGAATCTAATGGGAGCTGCAGCAGGGGCATAGCCAGACAGCCAATTTTGGGTGGGCCTGAATTCAAGGTGGGTGGGCACGGAATTCATGCCCCCTGTCCCTGCTCTGCTTTGCTCCGCTCTTCATCCCTCCCTCCACCTGCAAGTCCACAATACTAAATACCTGAGCAGGACGGGATCTACAAACCCCACCAGCTGAAGATTTCCTCCTGCTCAAGCCCTTCCAAAAGGCAGCCAACGGCACTTTCCTCAAGCTGATGCCACAGCCAGCAGGCTGTGAATGCATGAAAACTAAGCATAGCAGAGGGGCTGGTTTTGGTGTCAGCTCGAGGCAAGTGCTGCCAGCTGCCGTTGGAAAGAGCACCTGCTGCCTGAGGAGGAGGAAATCTTCAGCTGGCGGGGTTTGAAGATCTCTGTCAGCCATAGCAAGAGTGCCACAATTTTGGGTGGGCCTGAGTCCAATAGGGTGGGCCCTGACCCACCCAGGCCCACTCATGGCTACACTGCTGCAGAAATGCATGTCGGTGTAAAATTGTTTCTGGACATGTTTCTGACTGTTTTCTGATTTACTGAATTGATTATATCCATTATGTTACACTTGTTGTTTATGTAACCAATTGTTTATCTCCTCTTGAATAGCGCTTTCCATGATGTAATATTGTAAGCCACATTGAGCCTGCAAAAAGGTGGGAAAATGTGGGATACAAATGCAACAAATAAATAAATAAACAATGAAGGCACAATGATGGTACAAGGTGTCAACGCTCTCTGGATGACACAAAAGAATCAGGAACCAGAGGACCAGGATGTTGTGATGACAAACGCAAAATTTAACAGGTTCAGAAATGCAGGTGAAGGTGCACATTAAAACTACACAAAAGTGCAAAATAGACAAAGCAAAAACAAGTAGTAAAAATGGAAGACAAGAAAAAAAACTTACCAGCTTTTATTCCAGGTGTGAGCGAAAGCTGTGATTAGCAGCAGCTGGATGAAGACAAAGGCAAATCCACCACAGACGCCCACGTAGTGCCACACTGGGGAAAGAGAGTCCCGTCAATGGCCACGGACACAAGAGACAGAAAGAAGAACTTAAGAGGGTTGACCCCACAGTCACTTGGGTTTCCAGAATATTCACAATGGAAGTGCATGAAATGAATTTTCTGGTTGTGAGATCACAGGACAGGTGCGGGGAGCCTTGCATAAGTACACATGATGAGCACCCGAAGTTTCTGTTATATAGTGGGTGAAGGTAGGAAGCTTCCAGCATCAATACAGAGTCCCAGTGAGCACATAGCTAGTGTTCAGTGCTGTGCAAAAAAAATGTCACTTAAATACACCTTCAGCTTGTTGAGGTTACTACTGTTAGCTAAGGAAAGCTTTGTAGCACTCCCCCCTTAAACAGAAAAATGTATCTACTCCCCCATCTATTCTCTTAAAATGTATTTTTCTACCTCCACTAACTAACTTTATAAGCCACATCAAACCAAACATGTTTGGAAATTGTGGGATATAAATGCTGCTATAAATAAATCTTCTTCTTATATAATAATTCTCACCTTCAACATTCTAATGTGCCTGGGACCGTGCCTCCCTCGGATGTGGTCTGCTAGGCAGTTTAGAATGCACTGACATCAGTGATGTCACTGACAGCTGATTCCTAGGCAAGGGGAGGAGTAGGGAAACACGCGGCGCGTGTTTCCCTAATCCTCCCCCTGCCTGGGAAACAGCTGTCAATGCCCCCCTCTCGGTGCAACACCCAAGCCCCTGCTCTGCAAAACCGCAAGCCAGCTCTCAGTGCCCCCCCCCAGGCGCAACACCCAAGCCCCTACCCTCCCTCGACGAATCACCCAAGACCCTCCCCCCAGCGCTTTACCAAAGCCCCTACCCCCCCCCCCCCCACCCCCCAGCGGGCACATCAACCCCCTCGCCACCCACAGCTGCCAATACTAACGCTGTCCGGCTGCTGCTGCTGCTTCTCCTGTGGAGCAGCAGCGGTCGGTACAAAAAGAAAAAAGCCAAAAAAAAAATTTTAACCTGAAACGTGGCTCCGTAGACAGCCATCTGGCATTGGCTGTCGTCTCTGCAGCCGCTCCTCCTCTCCCCTCCACGTCACTGCCCCTGCAGGAAGACCCCGGAGGAGCGCAGCGACATCAGAGGGGACAGAAGGAGCGGCTTCAGAGACGACAGCCAATGCCAGATGGCTGTCTACGGAGCCGTGTTTCAGGTTTAAAATCTTTTTTGGCTTTTTTCTTTTTGTACCGGCCGCTGCTTCTCAACAGGAGACGCAGCAGCGGCCAGACAGCGTTAGTATTGGCAGCTGCGGGTGGCGAGGGGGTTGATGTGCCCGAAGGGGGGGTAGGGGCTTGGGTGATGCGCCGAGGGGGGAGGGGAGGGTCGCTGGACATGGGTGGCTGCAGGGGGGGCAGGGAAGAGGGAGGTGGGGAGGGGGTCCTGAGACCAGATGGGTGGCTGCAGGGGAGGGCAGGGGAGACAGAAGGGACGCTGCAGGGGGGGCAGGGGGAGAGGAAGGTCGCTGGACATGGGTGGCTGCAGGGGGGGCAGAGGAGAGAAGAGGGCCGCTGCATGTGCATGGCTGCAGGGGGAGAGGAGGGTTGGTGGGGAGGGGGTCCTGAGACCAGATGGGTGGCTGCAGGGGGGGCAGGAGGGACACTGCGGGGGGGATTACCTTGCTAGCGCCCGTTTCATTGCCTACCAAAACGGGCCTTTTATACTAGTAAAATATAAATCAAGAAAAATGTGCATTACACAAAAGCAGAACTATATGTAATTCAGCACCTGAGTAGGTGCTTTGTCAACAAGCATTTTTGCAGCCCCAGCCCCCAGCAGCGTACCTAACTTATATGGCACCTGGAGCGGGGTGGGGCAGGGTGTGGTGAAGCACACCCCCCTCCCCGGGCAGTGCACACTCCCTCCTCCAAGCATGGGGGTGCAAGCAGCAGGCATGCGCTGTCAACTCTGCCGGTCCCCTACCCCCTCAGATGTCAACTTCCTGTTCCAGGGCACAGGGCAGGCAAAGCCAACAGTGCGCGCCTACTCCACACCCTCCCCCTCGCTGCGGGCACCCTGAGCGGACCGCCCCCACCGCCCCGCTCTAGGTATACTAGAGCCAGCCCCCATCCTCAGAGATGCCAAGTTACCCAGTTCCAGCTAGAGATTTTGGAAAAGTCCTGGATTTCTGACCACTCCATCCTAGTGCATTAGTTGGACTTTTAGCACTGATTTCAATGGGCGGGATCAAGCACTACAAATCCCACACTGCTTCGGGATGTAATTTCAAAACCAGGACGGGCCAAAAAGTCTCCAACCTGGAACTGAGTAACTTGCCATCTACTACTACTACTTATCATTTCTATAGCGCTACTAGACGTACGCAGCGCTGTACACTTGAACATGAAGAGACAGTCCCTGCTCGACAGAGCTTACAATCTAATTAGGACAGACAAACAGGACAAACAAGAGATAAGGACAAAGTGTAGCAAGATTCCGGAATCTCAAAGTGTACCAAGATTCCGGAATCCCAGAGACTACTACTACTACTTAGCATTTCTATAGCGCTACTAGACGTACGCAGCGCTGTACACTTGAGCATGAAGAGACAGTCCCTGCTCGACAGAGCTTACAATCTAATTAGGCCAGGCAAACAGGACAAACAAGAGATAAGGGAATATAAAAGTGAGGGTGCCCATGCTCATCATTCTTTCCACCTTCTCCACTCTGATTCCCAGTCCACTTTCACATTTCCTCTGACACCTACTCACACTTTCATTTAAGTTTCCCCCACCCCACCTCTTATTATGTCCCAGCCCAAATGAAAGGCATCTAATGTTAAAGTTACTTTACTACAGAGCTGGGTTAATGAACCAACATCATTAAGATAAACTGGATAAATGATTTTAAGTATGTCCAGACAATTGATTTCCTTATAGTATATAAAGAAATGCTGCCTCCTAGAGAGCAAGGTGTACAATAACAGCTCAAAGCACAGAGAAATAAAAAACTGAAGGTAAAATGTAGCTAGCTGGCCTTTCATGTACTCCTTCATCCTGTTTTCCATCACATGAAAAATATTTAGGGCCTCTTTTACCAAGCTGCAGCAAAAGGGGGCCTGCGCTGGCTTTGGTGCTTGTTTTTGACGTGCGCTGAGGCCCCCTTTTACCGCAGCAGGTAAAAGGTAGGTCTTTCATTTTTTTTAGGAAATAGCCATGCAGTCAATTCGGGGGGAGCCTTTAACGCCACCCATTCAGGTGGCGGTAAGGGCTCCCGCGCTAACCTGGCAGTAACCGGGCAGCACACAACACTGCCTGATTATCGCCGGGTACACACCGGCGCTAGAAAAAGAAATATATTTTTGTAGCGCCAGATATAATGGCACGCTGGGGGTGGGAACTACCGCCGGGCTGCTGTGGTAGCCCAATGGTACTTCCTTTTTAGCAAGCGGTAAGCTCCTTCCTCCTGTGGGTGCCACCTTTGAAATGTCAGTGCCCTTCCCTGCCCGGTGCATCCTGGGATGTGCTGGGCAGGGCTTCCCTACCATATAAGGTAGAAACTCCCTTATATGTTAGGGAAGCCCCGCCCAGCACATCCCAGCGTGCCCAAGGCAGGGCAGGGTGACGCCATTTTGAAGGTAGCGCTTGCAGGAGGAGAGAGTGCTACTCCATCCTCTAGCTTACAGGTGTGGAAGAGGTCAGGGGCTTTGGGGGAGCACTAGGCCACCTTGGCTGGTGGAGTGGGGGCTACTAGGATCACACTGGACCACCAGGGATTTGATCTTTATTGCAACCTCCAGCCCTGTGTTGTGGGGGTTTGGGGGGCTACGAGGGTCACACTGGACCACCAGGGACTTTATCTTTTTTGCAGAGGGGGTGCCTGGAGGTCCACCGGACTTCCAGCCCCTTTTGTGTATGTGTGGGGGCCCTGTGAGCATGCGAATGCATGCTGGACAGGGTCTCCCCTTTCCTCCCCAATGCCCATGCAAACCCTAACGCCTGGTCTGAGCTGGTGTAGGGTTTGCATGGGCATTGGGGAGGAATAGGTAATGCCCTGTTTAGCATGCATTTGCATGCTCATTGTGTTCAGAGCCGGCAAGCTCGTTATTACAAGCGCTCGCCGGCTCTGATCATCAGGCAGGAGCAAAAGCGGGCACTAGTACGGCACTATCGGCCTCTAATGCCCACATTTGTTTTTTATCATCTACCTCTTAGTGCACGTTATAGAATAGTGCCAGTTCCAGGCATAGCTTCATTGTTAAATTAATAACCAATAATTAGCTGTAAACGGTGTTAATTGGTACCAATCTTTAGTTACACATGTAACCGCTCTGATGCCCAGATTTGAGAATCCTAAAGCAAAACAGAACTAATCCCAATATATCTAATCGTTGAATCAGGTACTAAGCCTATCAATGTCTAAATTTGTGAAAGGAGTATAGGAGAATTCAGTATAGCTGCGCCTGCAGCCGAGCATAAGTTGCAGTGAACCAAGCCGATAAACAGCTCACTTGATTGCTCTGTTCATCACCTCTCTCCTTTAATTTACTCCAATTTTATATGTGAATTTTTTTCGGTGACATTTTATACATCTGTAACTAAATATACCAATAATGGGTTTCTAAAATAGTACGAGAATCACCCTCAAGTTCAAATGAGAAGTCATTATTCAAAACTTCTCCACATTAGAAAATGACATGGGGTTGGGGACCTGCAGTAACAGCAGGGATGGAGACGGGGACAGAGAACGCAGGGATGGGGTGGGGACAGGGCCCGTGGGGGCAGAGCGGGGATGGGGACAGAGCCCATGGGGACAAACTTTGTCCCCATGTCATTTTCTATTTTGAAGCTTGTTAATGAACTGAACTGTTATTTATGTTTGAGTGATGCAGATGACAATATTTTGAATTTTTGGAAAAACAAGCAAACAAGAAGACATTTTCTATTGCAGGAAGGACTGTGGAAGACAGGAGAGCTAGATTGAATCTTGAGATTTTTGATGAGATTGTTGATGAGATTGTTGATGACTTATTCATCCACAGATTAAAAATTCATAACAGTGCTTCATAGGGCTTACTTCTCCCCAGCTAGGTCATACAGAGCAGGTTGTATTTTGTACCCCTGGACATTTTAACAGGGTGGATTAGATTCCTTGGGGTAATAGAAGTCAGCTATTGTTGGAGTTGGAATGATAGAGGGTGGTGGTGGTGGGGTTTATTATAGTTGTTCATTGTTATTATTGTTTTCTATTTGTGATTTATAAACAACAGTTGCACAGCATATTGTTCCTTTTTATACTTTAATAAAAAGATTTAAATATAAAGTCATAAGTATTTGAGGCTTCTGCAGATGAGGATAGAGCCCAGGGAGATGGGGCGGGGATGGGGACAGAACCATCGGGGACAGGGTGGGGACGGAGACAGGGCCTGCGGGGACGGGATGGAGACTGAGACAGACCCCACAAGGATGGGGTGGGTACAGAGACAGAACTCATGGGTACGGAGAAAGGACAGAGACAAACTTTGTCCCCATGTCATTCTCTAGCCCAGATGCTCATAACTCTGGTGCTGTTCAGTATAACGCCGGAAAAATATCACCACAACAGTGCTGCAACACAGTTCCCTAATGCTCGGTGCTAATGACATGCAAATTTAGGTGCACTGTCAGCGCTGAGCATTAGGGAGCCATTTTGAAAATAGGGGAAGGATATTGTTGAGAAAGACCGATACCTGATGGAATGGAATATGCGTATTCTTTTCCAGGATTATAGAAGCACACCTGGAGGGGCATAATCGAACGCAAACGCCCATCTCCATGTGCGTCTATGTCCGAAAACGGGTACGTGAAGAAGCGGGACAGACCGTATGTTTGAAAAAAATGGGCATCCATCTTTTGTTTCGAAAATACGGTTTGGACGAACCAAATGTCATGGATTTGGTCCTTTCTGAACTGGGTGGTTTTGGGGTTTTTTTGCGATAATGGAAAATAAAAACGTCCAGCTCAGAAACGTCCTAATCCAAGCCATTTGGTCGTGGGAGGGACAAATGTACAACACTGCCATAGCTCTTAGGGGTGAAGGGGGCAACTACATGTGGGTACAGTGGGTTTCAGAGGCCTCCCATTTACCACCACAAGTGTTACAGGTGGGGGGGGGGGGGGGGATGGGCCTGGGTCTGCCTGCCTGAAGTGCACTGCAGTACCCACTAAAAGTGCTCCAGGGACAGGACTTGTTGCTGCTGTATAACCTTGGCACAGCAGTTGACACCTGAAGACTAATCTCGCTGAAAACGTCCTTTATTTGAATAAGCACCTTTACTCACAGTTAACTGCAGATCAGAGGTTGTGCCCCACTGGCAACGAGTCTCGCTGGTACTGAGATTAGCAGTAGGTCCGAGCTGGCAGAATGGTGTACAATGCCCTCTTTCAGCAACATTCAAGGTAAGAACTAAGTGCTATAACGTGGCTAACACATGAACAGGATCTAAAACTGGCTTACAAAAATGGCCACTACCTCATGGACTACCGGAAACAAAACAGGGCACACTCTGACCCAGTAAGCAGAGGGAAAAGCACCATGGGAGTGTAGCCTACCAACTACCAACATCGTGAGCATTTAACACAAGCTAGTGGAATCACGGAGCCCAATGCCCTACACCCACCACAATGCATTGCTGATGTGACTCTGCAGTGCCCTTAACAGAAAAGGTGTCACACTCACCCGAGACCCACATCAGAACCAGGGAAAGGCTGTCAGACAGGGCCGTGCCGATGCGGTAAGCGAGGTAAGCGCCGCAGGGGGGCGCCCACCTCTGGAGGGCGCCGCCGCGGTGCTTACCCTCGCCCCGCCGAGGCCTTTAAATCTTTTGGTCGCCCCGGGTGTCACCAGAAAGGGGGGTGCCGCCGCTCCCGCTGCTCTTCATCCTGGCACCCCCCCCCCCCCCCGCACCAGCCCTTTAAATTTATTTGCCGACGCGGTAGCGAGCGCAGCACCTCGTGTGGAAGTAAAGGAAGCGGATCCGATCATCTCATTGGGCCTTCCCTCACTGTCCCGCCCTCCTCTGACGCAACTTCCTATTTCCTCTAGGGCGGGACAGTGAAGGAAGGCCCAATGAGATGATCGGATTCGCTTCTTTACTTCCACACGAGGTGCTGCGCTCGCTATCGCGTCGGCAATTTCTTTTTAAAGACGGGTGGCAGGGAGAAGACGAGGCAGGGTGAGGGTGGGGACAGATGGGGTGACCGTGAAGGTGGGGGAGGACTCGGATAGCAGAAGGGATTGGGTGGGAGACAGATGGGGTGAGGGGGACTCGGATGGGCAGAAGGGACTGGGTGGGAGCCAGATGGGGTGAGGGGGACTCGGATGGGCAGAAGGGACTGGGTGGGAGACAGAGGGGTGAGGGTGGGGGGCACTTGGATAGCAGAAAGGACTGGGTGGGAGCCAGATGGGGTGAGGGGGACTCGGATGGGCAGAAGGGACTGGGTGGGAGACAGATGGGGTGAGGGTGGGGGGCACTTGGATAGCAGAAGGGACTGGGTGGGAGCCAGATGGGGTGAGGGGGACTCGGATGGGCAGAAGGGACTGGGTGGGAGACAGATGGGGTGAGGGTGGGGGGCACTTGGATAGCAGAAGGGACTGGGTGGGAGCCAGATGGGGTGAGGGGGACTCGGATGGGCAGAAGGGACTGGGTGGGAGACAGATGGGGTGAGGGTGGGGGGCACTTGGATAGCAGAAGGGACTGGGTGGGAGCCAGATGGGGTGAGGGGGACTCGGATGGGCAGAAGGGACTGGGTGGGAGACAGATGGGGTGAGGGTGGGGGGCACTTGGATAGCAGAAGGGACTAGGTGGGAGACAGATGGGGTGAGGGGGACTCGGATGGGCAGAAGGGACTGGGTGGGAGACATATGATGGGGTGAGGGTGCGGGGCACTTGGATAGCAGAAGGGACTGGGTGGGAGACAGATGGGGTGAGGGGGACTCGGATGGGCAGAAGGGACTGGGTGGGAGACAGATGATGGGGTGAGGGTGGGGGCACTTGGATAGCAGAAGGGACTGGGTGGGAGACAGATGGGGTGAGGGGGACTCGGATGGGCAGAAGGGACTGGGTGGGAGACAGATGGGAGAAGGGGCATGGAGCTGGAACTGGGGTCTGAAAAGTGAGCAGGAGGGAGAATGGGGTCATGCCTGGGGCAGGGGTGGATGGGAGAATCAATGGATCTGGAACTAGGGGCAGCCGCAGGTGGGAACTGGGAGCCGAAAAGAGGGGGCAGTGAGAGAGGGGGATAGATCCTGGATGGAATGGGGAGTGAGAGGGAGGGCAGACCCTGAATGGATGGGAGGGGGAAAGAGAGAGGGCAAATGGTGAATCGAAGGAGCAGAGAGAAAGGGCAGACAGTGGATAGAAGGGAGTGAAAGAGCAGACAGTGGATGGAAGGGGGCAGAGATAGAGGGCAAATGCTAGAGGAAAGGAGAGAGAGAGGGCAGATGGTGGATGGAAGGGGGAGAGAGAGATGGCAGACTGGGGCAGATGGTGGATGGAAGGAGCAGAAATAGAGGGCAGATGTGGATGGAAGGGACATTAGAGAGGGCAGACACTTGAGAGCAGAGAGAGAGCGAAGACAGATGCTGGATGGAAGACGGTGAAAAGAAGATAAGGAAAGCAGAAACCAAAGACAACAAACTGTAAATATATATTTTTATTATTTTGCTTTAGGATATAGTATTTTAGCTGTGTTAATAAATGTTTATAAATAGAACATGTAAATAAGGTAATCTTTTATTGGACTAATTTTAATACATTTTGACTTAACTTTCAGAGAACAAAACCCCCTTCCTCAGATCAGGATAGGATACTGTAACAGCACTATACTGTATTGACCTGAGGAAGGAGATTTTGGCCTCTGGAAGCTAAATGTATTAGTCCAATAAAATGGTATTATTTTATTTTCTGTATTTGTTTTATTTCTATTTGTTAATTTGTAAAGTGGTGATTGGTATTTGTTAGTTTTTTCAAATTTACATCTGCTGTCTTTATATTTTGCACAGTACTAGGGGACATTTTCTGTTTCTGTGGTGTTGCATTGTATGCAGAGTCTGGCATCGGGGGTTCAGTTTAATTTTTGTCTAAATAGAAAGTTTATGATTACTTATCCTATAGTGGATTTGGGTGTATCTGTGTTTGAAAAAGACATGGCTTTCAGTTGGCATTGACTGTGCAGGATCTACGATCTGTACTATTCTGTCTGGTTTCGTTTTACAATAGGTGAATTGATGTTCTAGTGCTCACTGTAGTGTTTAAGATGCTTTCCTTTTCCTTGTGTAACTCGTAGAAATGACTGCTTATGGTATGGTAAAATTGCTCTATAGGTCGTGAGTGTTTTGTATTCTCGGTATGCCTAGTACTGGATTGGGGGGGGGGGGGGGTGTTAAACAATGACCGGCCCCGGGTGTCAACTACCCTAGCTACGCCACTGCTGCCGACGTCTCCCTTCCCTTGCACTCGTTGGTTCCCTCAGTGTCCCGCCTTCTTCTGACGTCAGAAGAAGGCGGACACTGAGGGAACCAATAGCGCAAAGGGAAGGGAGACGTCGGCAGCGCTCCGCTTTCACTGACGCTGCTGCGACCGGAAGTAAAAGATTTAAAGGCCCCAGGGTGCGGAGGGAAGGGCAGAGAGGCATGGATGGGAGGGCAGGGCCCAGGGAGAGGACAAATTGCTGGAAGGGAAGGGGAGGGGAGAGAGGATTGCTGGCTATGGATGGAGGAGGGAAGGGCAGAGAGGGACAAGGATGGACATGGGGGCCCAGGGAGAGGACAAATTGCTGGAAATGGAGGGGAGGGGAGAGAGGAGGATTGCTGGGTATGGATGGAGGAGGGAAGGGCAGAGAGGGACAAGAATGGACATGGATGGGAGGGCAGGACCCAGGGAGAGAGGAGAAATTGCTGGAAATGGATATAGAGCAAGAAATGAAGAAGAAAGGAGAAAAGTAAAAAAATAAATGGAAAGGAAGCCCTGGAAATGGAGTTAAGAGGACATATAGCAGCAGAATCAGATACTGGACCAGCATGATTGAAAAAAGAAAGTCACCAGACAACAAAGGTAGAAAAAAATTATTTTATTTTCATTTTAGCGTTTGGAATATGTCCACTTTGAGAATTTACATCTGCTATCTTAGCAAAACACAATGTATAGCAATTTGTTTCTAAGAATATTGCTGACAATTCCTTTCAGTATGGCAAGTGGTGAGCGATCATTTTCATGGGGGGGGGGGGGGGGGCGCCAACTGATAGTCTGCAGGGGGGCGCCAGAGACCCTAGGCACGGCCCTGCTGTCAGAGGATAGAACACATTCTGCTGTCATGGATGTGGGTACGGCATTTGAGGCTGGCATACAGGCTTGGAAAAAAAGTTTTAAAGTGGGGTTTTTTTTTGGTGGGAGGGGGTTGGTGACCACTGGGGGAGACAGGGCAGGTGATCCCCAATTCTGGTCAGTTGGGGCACTTTTTGGGGACTTGTTCATGAAAAAAAAGGATCCAAAAAAAGTGACCCAAAATCGCGGTAAAAACACCTTTTTTTTCGATTATCAGCTAAAGACGCCCATCTCTCCTCGGCCGATAACCAAGCCCCAGTCCCGCCTTTGCCACACCTCCGACACGCCCCCGTCAACTTTATTCGTTCCTGCGACGGAGTGCAGTTGAAGACGCCCAAAATCGGCTTTCGATTATACCGATTTGGGCACCCGCGAGAGAAAGACGTCTATCTCCCGATTTAGGTCGGAATATGGGCGTTTTTCTCTATCGATTATAAGGTGGATAGGCTCTCTCTCTCTCTCTCTCTCTCTCTCTGGCTGTACATCTATTCTTGTATTTATTTAGTCTCTTTTATTTTCTGCTTATTATTATTATTTTTTTTTACCTTTGATGAAGTTATCACCAGGGATGAAGAATGCTGCAGTACACATTCCAGCCAGAATGAGGAATTTCAGGAGCCAGAACCTAGGACAAGTAAACAAGTCAGTAAAGAAAAAGTTTGGGCCCAGGAGCATAACAGGTAGTGTCTCATTTAAACTAAGGAGCATAAGTCTGAAAGTAAAAAGCAAATACCTGTATGTTCCAGGCCTAGACGAGAAGGGGCACATGTTCAATGGAACTTCACAACTTTGTAAAATATTTTCTAGTTCAATCCACATGCCAGCTCTTCCACCCTACCCACTCCCCCTCAGGTAGCTGGGCTGAGAGAGATGCTGTTCACAGTCCATAGGATGATAGGAATACGATAGAAATCATGGTCATTGCTGAAGGGTGACACCTAGTGGTCGGAGCTAGTGCCCATGATGACAGGATTCTGGAGCAAGCCCTGATGCATGGTTCCTGGCCCAGGACTTTGGCTCTGATAACTGGACTACAGTTTAAAGGAGGTATAACTAGGGAGGGGGAGGGGGAGAGGAAGAATATCCATAGGTAGTTGCAAATGAAAGCCCTTGTTCCAACTGAGCAGACAATATAAAGGAGCAGGAGGAAACAGCCAGGTCGAAAATGTTTTCAGTGGGGTCTGACTGGCATTTGTACACTCATACTTTTCTGCCCAGAACCCAGCTTACCCAGGTACATATGTCTGAATATCATCCTTTGGCAATTCTACAGCTGAAAACCTCCATTTAGACACCCACAAGAATGTTCAATAGGATCCTATTCTATAATGACACCTGGGCTCCCAGTTTCCATTATAGAATCCTAGCCTAACCCAGTATCGGCACACCTAACATTTACGAGCCCGCGGTTACAGCAGCCATAGAGCTGACAGAAGTGCAGGTACATAATGTGGCAGAGATGGGCAGAACTTACAGTATTCTGTACAGTAAGTTACGCATGTAACTTGGAGCCCTGTTCATATTCCACTCATGTACATACCCTCCTTGTATTCACTGCTATGTAAGTTAGGTGCGCTGCTGCAGAACAGCACGTAGACACCCATCTGGCACTTTGGAGGTACGTGTAAGTATTCCGTACACTTACTCATGCTGCTGCTGGTATGTGTAAGTATTCAGTACACCTGCTCATGCTGCTGCTAGTACATGTAGTATTCAGTACACTTACTCATGCTGTTGCTACTACATGTAAGTATTCCATACACTTATGCTGCTGCTGGTACATGTAAGTATTCAGTACACTTACTCATGCTGCTGCTAGTACATGTAGTATTCAATACACTTACTCATGCTGCTGCTGGTACGTGTAAGTATTCAGTACACTTACTCATGCTGCTGCTAGTACATATAAGTATTCAGTACACTTACTCATGCTGCTGCTAATACGTGCAAGTATTCGTTATACTTACTCATGCTGCTGCTGGTATGTGTAAGTATTCAGTACACTTACTCATGCTGTTGCTACTACATGTAAGTATTCCATACACTTATGCTGCTGCTGGTACATGTAAGTATTCAGTACACTTACTCATGCTGCTGCTAGTACTCTAGACATTTACATACACAAGAGGCATCTATGGATTACAGAATTTTCCTTCACGTGTACACTTACATAGTGTTGAATGATAGCATGCTACAACGTGCATGTATTTCCTGAATTTAAGAACACAGGCCTCGGAAAGGCCTCTTTCTATGTAGCCAACAGCCCACATATTCTAAAAAGAGGCCTGTGCTCTCTGGAGCTAAATGTATTTATTTACTTGGGGCCCTGTTTACTAAGCAGCACTAAGGGCACATTAGCATTTTTAGCGCTCGCTAATGATTATCACGTGCTAAATACTAAGTTGCCCATAAGAACATATAGGAGACTCTAGCGTTTAGTGCGCGCCAAGAACGGTAGCGTGGCTTAGTAAACAGGGCCATTGGACACACCTTTTTCAGAAGTCCTTGTCCCTGGAGGGCTCACAGTCTAATTTTATATCTGACTTGCCCAACATGTGAAACCCAGTGCTCTAATCACTAGGCTTCTCCTTCACTCCAAACGTTCACCACAAGAAATAAGCACTTAACTGGAACTGGCTGTTATAGGAAGGTTAACTCTGTTCTTACTAGTGTAAAATTGAGAATATGCCTTTCCATGGGGTTCTTACCCGTTATGGAGCCCAGCTCGGAAGTCCTGAGTAGATTTCACATTCACGAGGAAGACAGCTTGAAGGAAGAAGAAGCAGGCCGTTCCAAAACAAACTCTGTACACAGCCGAATACCCCACCAGCACATCGCATTCTGGCCCACCAGGCAGGTGTGCACACAGGGAAGAATACAAAGGCACCTGCGTTTTGGAACAGCACAGATATAAAAATGTAAGTGCTAGAGCAGGGGTGGGCAACCTGCCGCCTGCCATTGAATTCTATATGGCCTGCAAGATCATGGGAAGTATACATAGAAAAAGGCTCACGCAAACATCATTAACCACTGTATTGGTGATTTTAAATACTGTATTTTGTAAATATTTTCAGAATAGTGGCAGAGATCTCATTAAACTTCCAAAGTAATGACAAAATTATACGTTAACAGATCATTTTGGTAATAATTTATGTTCATTTACTCATCAGATTGAGTTTTGTTGGCAGTGAATTATACAGCAAATTTGTTAATTTTCTGTCTGCAGCCCACGAGGGATAGTACTGACTTTCATGCAGCCCCCCCCCCCCCCCCCCCCCCATCTATAAAGGTTGCTATCCCTGTGCCAGAGGGAGTCTGCTGTCCAGTCGAAAGATCAATCGAATTCTCTTTTCATCTTTGTTCTCTGATCCTACCATGATAAATTCATATAAATGTCTCGTCTATCTGGTATGCATTGTTAGAGTATAAAGGAACCCCTGGACAGAAAGAACATGGGAAGTGAAGCAATGGTAGATACAGTGAGGTCCCCAGTAGGGATTTAGACCAGGGCTGCTGTTAGGGGATGGGAAACAAGGCAATTGACTGAGCTCCCATGCCACAGGGAACCTCAAACCTGCCTCATGCTAAAAAAATTAAGAAAAATGAAAAATTGATTTGGTAGGAGGGGGTCTAGTCAATGAGTACACGAGGACACCAATGGGCAATACCCTAATATTGGGTTGTACGAAGTTGCACAGAAGCCCGGGTGATTTTATGAGACCTTTTTCTCCCCCTCAGATCAAATCTACACATTGTTGTGAACTTCTATCATAGTTGTCAAGCAATTGCTTATTGGCGCTAGATCAGTATCGTGTTATATATATTGAAGGTTTTCATGCTGAAAGAGGCATAGGCTGCAGGGGGGATATTGGAGCCCCCTCTCCAGTTTCTGTCCTGGGGCCCTGAATGTCTAACACCAGTCCTGATTTATACTGCAGAGCTAGAGTAATGATGGAAGTCCTGGATGAGCTCAGAAGAGGGAGTTCTCCTCTTGCTCCTGGTTGATTCAGCTTTTTCCTCCTTAATGTTTCGATGGTGATTGGAGTAACTCCACTCTTCAGAGACAGGTAACTATCATCCCCTTTCTAGGACAGTCCCTTTCACTTCTGTTTTCTTGATGCCACTCACATGTTCCTTAACAACTTCTTCCACAGATCGGGATAGCATAAGACAGCAGACTGTGGAGGCCAAGATGTGGAAAAGAGTGTACAAGAGTCGTGTTGCTATGGAGACTCGGATATCAGGACAGATGAAGCCGCAGAAAGAATAGGGTGCTGGACCACAGCAGCAGCACATCTAAGAGGAAGAAGAAGGGGAATTCTTTTTTTTTTTTTAAAGAGAAAACTGAAAGTTAAATGAGAAACTCAGAGCAACTAAGGCTTTATGGAGGCAATTCCATAACTGGGCACCCCCATTTATTTATTGCTTCTTGACTGGGATATATTAACCACCTTTATGAAGAAATTCGCCCTAGGCAGGTAAGTGTACATGTGTGCAAAGAAGTGGCAGCAAAGCGACGCGCAAGTGTCATAGCATGTAAATTCAAGGGGCAGAGCATGGGTGAGACATAGGTATGTTTCCCACTTACATGCATGTGTTCCTGGCACCTGCATTTATGCCAGGTCTACGGCTGGTATAACTGTGGCATGTACTAACTCAGCAAAAAATGAATGAATAATGTGCACCAATTATATATATATATATATATATATCAAACATATAAACGGCGAGTGACCGTACTCACTCGCAAATGCGCAGTAGAGACCTTCTCTGCCCCGTCCCCACGTCAATACGTGATGACGGGGGGGCGGAACACAGAGGGTCTGTACTGCGCATTGCTGAGGGAGGGACACCACCGTCTAACGCTCCCCCCACCCGAGTCGCCACCGCCACCCACCTTCTACCCGGTCGGGCCCTCGCTCCACTATTGAAACAGCGAGGGTCCGGGAACGCAGCACTGAGCTCTGCTGAGCTGCCGACATCGCCCTTCCTTCTTCTTCTTCTCTGCCTCTGTCCCGCCCTCGACGACGTTACGTCACACGAGGGCGGGACAGGCAGAGAAGAAGGAAGGCCGACGTCGGCAGCTCAGCAGAGCTCAGTGCTGCGTTCCCGGACCCTCGCTGTTTCAATAGCGGAGCGAGGGCCCGGCCGGGTGGAAGGTGGGTGGTGACGGCTCGGTGGGGGGGGCGCGAACTTGGAGGGGGAGGGGCAGCGGCGAACTCGGCGGTGGGGGCGGGCCTTTCAACCCCCCCTTCCTATAATAGCCCGTTTTTACGGGCTCAAAGTCTAGTATATATATAAAACTCCTAAAAATTCCCAAAGTGGAGGAAATTATGTTATGATAACAGCATAACAATAATAAAATGCCCAAATATAAACATAAATACAGTCAATGAGGTGAACCTGGAAATGGGAAATTGAAACCTAGTAATAGGACTAACACGAAACAGTGTGAGAAATATAAACATCTAACAGGGAACAATCATATAACAGAAATATGATAAATGTCAGTATAATACAACAATACCATGACAGAAAGCATAAATATAATACAATGTCAGTATAATACCAATGAAACACCTAATAAGCACAAATTAGAACTTTCAAATAACATAGATATGATGCTAATGCTATTCCTACAATACAATGAAACATCTTACTAGGTAGCCAAGGGGCCAAGTGCAGATCATATAGATGGTGACAAGATGGGTTTAGGAACCACCCATCCTCTAGAATTGGGCACCCAGGTTCCAGTTTAGAATACTCTCTTATCTATCTATATGCTCCATCTTTGCTTACAATGCTGACTATTAAAATGTTTTATTGTGTATTGTGTTGGCATTGTAGTGTAGCATACTATACCATGCCTTGTATTGATGTTTGAATGTTTTTGCTGCTGTAATTGTCTATTGCTTATGTTTGACTTCTTCTTGCTGTACACCGCCTTGAGTGAATTCCTTCAAAAAGGTGGTAAGTAAATCCTAATAAATAAATAAATACATATTATAAGCTGGCATCAGCACCCTACAAAACCATGGGGCATTCATTCAATCATCCACATTAGTTATTCACTAAGAGCCCTGTTTACTAAGCTGTGCTAGAGGTGTGCTAGCGTTTTTAGTGCACGCTAAACATTAGCACTCGCTAACCGTGTAGATTCCCATAATATTCTTATGGGCGTCTACACAGTTAGCGCATGCTAATTTTTAGCATGAGTTAAAAACGCTAGTGCACCTTAGTAAACAGGGCTTTAATTCAGCAAAAAATGAAGGAATAATGTACACCAACAATATAATACTCATAAAAATTCCAAAAGTGGAGGAAAAGATGGTGCCCATGGAAGGGAAGGGGAGAGAAGAGAGACAGGAGGAGATGGTACCCAGGGAATGGAAGAGATCTGAAAAGGAATAAGAAAAATGGATGAAAGTTGAATGTGAAAGATGGATATAGGGCAGGATGAGAGGCGAAAAAAAAAAGAAATAGTGAATAGACAGGACGCCCTGGAAGCAGAGTTCAGAGCACAGAACTGTGCTGGGAGCATAGGGAAACAGAACCAGAGACAGGGAACAAGATGATTGGAAAGATAAAATCACCAGACACAAGAGTATAGTAAATGATTTTATTTTTAGTTTAGTAATTGAAATATGTCAGTTTTGAGAATTTATATCTGCTATCTATATATCACACTGTATAGGAGGAAATGTGAAAGAGACACTTTATGCAATTAATCATGCAAATAAGAAGTTTAGTCGATGTACAGCCCCAGTTATTTCCAGTACCTGCCAGTGGAGAGTTTGAGTGGCTGTCACTGAGGTGACTCAAAATATTATTATGTACTATGTATCGTTAAATAATTTCTGGTTTTTAAAAGAGAGAGAATGTAATCAGATGTATTATTTCTAACTAAAACCTGGATAATAAGTATGTTCTCAATGAAATGAATTGACTATACGCCGTATTTGGTCTTGAGGGAGCCAACCAGATGATCAATGTGGAATAATGAACTAGATGAGTAATATCTGGGGATAATCAGGTTAATACCATGTTTTCTTTTTTTCTGTTTACTGTTTAATTGATCTCCTTGTCTTATTTCACTCTCCCTATTTTTCTTCACTTTGTGGTCTAAGAAAGAGAAAGATTGTATATAATCCATATATCTAGTTGGGATTGTTTTCTTCTTATCTTGTATTAATGTGCAATCATCTCTGTATTACTGTTTGCAAGTGACCCTTGTAAAATGAAAAATTATAAATAAATGATTTAAAAGAAAAATTTTATTATGTACATTGTACTTCACTTCTGAAGTATAATTGTGCATTCCTGCTGTTGTATGTTTTATAGATGAATAAAAATAATGTTTAAAAACTATGTTGGGTGATGTATCTAAATTCCATTTTATTATACATTGCTCTGTTTCTGTTATGAAAAGTTTGTGAAATCATGGTCGTAGATGGGATTGTGGTAGTGTGAGTACATGTGCATGTGGCAGGTTTTTGCCCCTTTAGAATTGTCAATCCTAGTCATATCACATGGAGGGGGGAACCATCTATTCACGTCCCCACCCCCACCCCCACCCCACCCCCTGAAACAAGTGAGTCACCAGCCATCTATGAGCAAGCCTGCATTCTCCTACGTATTCCAAGAGGTGTGTTCTTACCTGGTAAGAGACAGTGTTAATGAAGTCCACCCACAGTTTATTACCCCTCCGGGCCTTACCGATAGACTTCTCCAGGAGCATAAACCAGATAAATAAGTGATTAACCAGAACTCCTACTCCCACTTGAGTATCGAAATCCTGGGTCACCATGGGAGCTCATTCACATCACAGCCTTTGCGCTGCCATCCAGGTCTGGCAAGATTTTGAGTCTGCCTCAGGTTTTACAGCTGGAATATTTCACAACTGTTCGAATTTCTTCTTAATATAATGGGTTTATAATGAGAAAAAAAGAGACAGAATGTCACAGTGAAAAGTTAGTGGTGATATCTGTGCACTCTCGGTAAGCCTTCCAGCCATCGAATGAAAAATGCAGGGAGGTGACATCATCAAAGCCTGGATTATAAAGTACGAACACTTTGAAACTGTTCATGTGTTTTGATGCACTAGATTAGAAGATTGAGCTGGTTTGTTTCTGCCTTCTCATTCTCAGAAACACTATGCTCTTCGCTTTCCTTAGCAGGAGAATGATTAGTCTCAGTTCCCCTTGCTGATTCCAATCAGTAAAATGCCATCTTTTGCTTTAAATCCCTCATCATACCATCATGGCCGAGCCATTAAATACCACCACTGAGTTCTTGCTTCTCAGTCACTGGATGGATTGGTTCAGATTGTCCTTTCATTTCCCACTTTCGGTGCTGGTATGAAGCAACTGAGATGATGACCACAAGAGCTCCTGAGCATCCAAATTTCAAACTGTATACCTCACTAGCAGCTTATCAGACGTTTAACATATCTCTGTATCCATACAGAAGTGTTTTGGAATGGCCAAGGCATGTACTGCAGGCTGAGAAGCCTGTGTCAATGCTCTTTAAAGCCTGGAGATTAGCATCAAATTGATCATGGGCTCAGTCTGTAACCTCACTCATGCCATCTGCTTCTGTAGTGGGGGGGGGGGGGGGGGGGAGGGACATGAAGGCAGAGTGTGCTAGAAGGGATTCCAAACAGCCAATTAGCAGCATAAACTAGTCTCCCTAAAGATGTACTCTCTGTACAGGCTCACAGGTCACATGCTGTAAAAGGGGAAAATAACGCCACGCGTTTTCCACGACTCACTACCAGGTGGCTGGATGAATGTGTCAGCAGACAAGACTGTGTGTTCTTCTTTCCTCAAATAATATGGGTCTATGAATATTTATGAATCGTGAAATCATGATTCCACAAACTTTTTTGTGCAAATTAGTTTAGATGTTTGTGGATATTGAAATTTCATATTAGCACTTTTTTTTATCAAAATATTGGTTGGGCCATGGCCCCAGTGGTCCACCTCATTCCTCTGTCTATGCCTCTGCTTCTCTCACTGATTCTCCTTGTGACCTTAGGTACAATTTGGCAAAATTAAATTGCACAAAGATAAAAGTTATGAAATACAAATAAAAAAATATAAGAGATAAGATGGCTGCCCAGGGGTGGGGGTGGGGTAAGCCTATTTAAAAGGCTCTAATATTTACAATACAGTCTTGATTATCTGACGTAAACGGGACCGACCTATTGTCAGATAAGTAAAAAGTTGGTTAATACAGAAAACACTGCATAAACTCCTCAAAACAATGCATAAACAAAGGCACAGAGTCCCCGATTTTCAAAAAATGTTCTAAAACAAAGACTTTTCATAGAAATAAATGTGATGACATCACCAGGAAATCTGTTAGATATGCCGGATGGTCAGATTAGCGAAGGTCAAATAATCAAGGCTGTACTGTACATGGTGTTATCTGTGTAAATATTTAAAATACTAGCATATATGCACGTATGTTGAGCACATACATGTGTATACGGTAGCACGCCACCTAAGCACTATTCTGCAAATATCCGCTTACTTTGTAAAGGAGACGTACACAGGGGCAGAGCACGTGCCAGGTCGATATTCAAAATGATTTAACTGGCCAGAAACGGCCACTGACTGGTTAAGCTGCTGTTCAAGGCTATCTCATAATTTTCAGCCGCACTTAAGAGTCCTTTTACTAAGGTGCGCTGAAAATGGCGTACGGTAGTGTAGGTGTGTGTTTTGGGTGCGCGTAGATCCATTTTTCAGCACACCTGCAAAAAAAAGCCTTTTTAAAACTTTTGCCGAAAATGGACCTGCGGGAAAAATAAAAACTGTCGTGCATCCATTTTGGGTCTGAGACCTTACCGCCAGCCATTGACTTAGTGGTAAGGTCTCACACGTTAACCAGGCGGTAATGACCTACGCGCATCAAATGCTACTTGGCGCTGCGTCCGAAAATAAAAATTATTTTTCGGACATGCATATTGGACACACAATGAAATTACCGCAAGAGCCACGGAGTAGCCGGGCCGTAACTCCAAATTGGCTCGTGCTGGGTGCCTGTAGACACTTATGCGGCTTAGTTAAAGGGCCCCTTAACCAGTTATCGCCACTGAGAATTAGCGGTTAGCACCTAAGTGAAAACCAGCTATTTTGGGGGCTTTCTGGAGGTGGTGAGCAGTTGGCTGGTTACATGCTGATATTCAGCCAGGGTAACTGCATAAGTGGGACCGCATAAAAGTCAGTCCTATCTTTGGGCCCTGTTTACAAAGCCACGCTGTAGGTGTGCTAACTTTTTAGCGCTCGCTAAATCTAGAGAGACCCTTACATTCCTATGGGTGTCACTAGCATTAGCGAGCGCTAATTTTTAGCGTGCACTAAAACGTTAGCATGCCTACGCTGTGGCTTAGTAAACAGGGCCCCCTGTATGGTAATTCTTAACTGGATGTGGGCCCTGTTTACTAAGCCGCGCTGTAGGCGTGCAAACTTTTTAGTGTGTGCTAAAAATTAGCACGCACTAACGCTAGAGACACCCATATGAATATAATGGGTGTCTCTATCGTTAGCGCATGCTCATTTTTAGCACGCGTCTACAGCACAGCTTAGTAAATAGGGCCCTATGTGTTAGCTGGCTCCGCAAAAATCGGATATTCAGTGCCAAAACCCTGACATGGCCTGTCCTTGAATATCTGGGAATAGCACTGGCAGTGGTCAGCAAAACGCTAACCGCCGCCAGCTGAATATTGATCCCATAATTTACAGAATACTAGAAATTACATGGGTAGCTGCCATGTTTGGGTGCTCACACTTACACCAGCTCTATGGTTGACATATGTGTGAATGCCTAAACGTTAGGCGCATCAAAACCAGGTCATGCTAGTACAGTCTTGTCCTCATAGCAACGGACATTGGGAGCAGCAGATACCAAAAAATGAAATAAAATTTAAAAATGACTGAAAAGAAAGACATTAAAAAAACAATAAAACACAGAAACATAGACAAAAAATGTATAAATACATACTGTGCACACATACAGTAGAGGTTGAGAACTGAAGGGCCCAGGTTCAGATTCCACAGCCACTTCTTGTAGCCCTAGGCAAGCCACTTAACCCTCCCTCTATTGTCTTGGGATGGCACGGACAACCTCACTCCACCTTTAGAGCCTGATATGCAAATCATCATACTCATGGCAGCCCCCATAAGTAATTCACAGCTTGTACATATGCACAGTAGAGATATCACTTAAAGCAGCTTTTGTCTGATAAAGTGCCAACATGGTTTTGATTTTAGCAACCAGGGTTGGTCTTATTTCAAGTTAGATTTGCTGCAATGGGTTATAGATGACCTCCAGCACAAGAAAGTAAGGATGAACAAATAGCCTTCCAGAAAAAGACTCAAAGGACACACTTGGAAGTAGATATTCCTTTGATTATGATTATTATTATTATTTGGAAGTAGATATTCCTTTGATGAAAAAGGTGATGGAAGGAATAGTTGCAGCAGAAACTATGGACTACCTTTCACCAGGGCCGCTGAGAGACTGGGCCCGGGGCCCCACTCCTGCCCCCCACGCTCCCCCCCCTCCACCTGCCCCCCTCCGTCTGCCACCGGGCCGGGCCCCCTGCATTGAAGTGCTGCAGGCAGCAGGGCAGCAGATCGTCTCCCTTCGGCCCTCCTTCCCTCCTTGTGTCCTGCCCTCGCGGAAGCTACATCAGACGAGGATGGGACACAGGGAGGGAAGGAGGCCTGAAGGGAGACGATCTGCTGCCCTGCTGCCTGCAGTGCTTTCACACAAAGGTGAGAGGCGCTGTGATTTCAATGCAGGGGGCCCGGCCCGGTGGCAGACGGTCGATGACGACGGAGGGCGGGTGGGACTGCGGCGCTGGGCTCCCCTTGGAGGCCCGGGCCCAGGGAATTTTGCCCCCCCCTGTCCCCCCCTCTCGGCAGCTATGGCTTTCACATTTCTCCCTACTACACAAATTGCAATCAGGTTTCAAACCATGCTATGGCACCGAGACTGTCCTTACTACCCTAGTATCAAATCTCAGAAAAGAAATTAGCATAGGGTCTAAGATCGTAATAATGCAGTTCGATATGTCTAGCACATTTGATGTAGTAGATCATAATATCCTACTAAACATACTAGACAACTTTGACATATGTGGCATAGTGCACAAATGGTTTCAAGGTTTCCTGAAATCAATATCTTACAAAGTGAAGGTCATGGTATAGGAGGTAGTATCCTTTTATGGATTAAAAACGGGTTAAAAGATAGAAAACAGAAAACAGGGTTAAATGGTCAGTATTCTCAATGGAGAAGGGTAGATAGTGGGGTTCCTCAGGGGTCTGTGCTGGGACTGTTGCTTTTTAACATATTTATAAATGATCTAGAGATGGAAGTAACTAGTGAGGTAATTAAATTTGCTGATGACACAAAGTTATTCAAAGTTGTTAAATCACAAGAGGATTGTGAAACGTTACAAGAGGACCTTACGAGACTGGGCATCTAAATGGCAGATGATGTTAAATGTGAGCAAGTGCAAAGTGATGCATGTGGGAAAGAGGAACCTGAATTATAGCTACGTAATTGAAGGTTCCATGTCAGGAGTCACCTGCCAGGAAAGGGATCTAGGCGTCGTCAATGATGACACATTGAAACCCTCTGCTCAGTGTGTGGTGGTAGCTAAGAAAGCAAATAGAATGTTAGGTATTATTAGGAAAGGAATGGAAAAGAAAAATGAGGATGTTATAATGCCCTTGTATCGTTCCATGTTGCAACCGCACCTCGAATATTGTGTGCAATTCTGGTCGCCGCATCCTAAAAAAGATATAGAGGGGCATTATCGAAAGGGACGCCCAAGTATTGTTGTGGACGTCCTCACAAAATGTCCCGATGGAGGGGTGGGGAAACCCGTATTATTGAAACAAGATTGACGTCCATCTTCCGTTTCGATAATATGGTCGGGGACGCCCAAATCTTGAAATTTAGGTCGTCCTTAGAGATGGTTGTCCCTAGACTTGGTCGTTTCTGATTTTCGGCGATAATAGAAACCAAGGACACCCATCTCAGAAATGACCAAATGCAATCCCTTTGGTCGTGGGAGGAGCCAGCATTTGTGGTGCACTGGTCCCCCTGACATGCCAGGACACCAACTGGGCACCCTAGGGGGCACTGCAGTGGACTTCGTAAAATGCTCCCAGAAACATAGCTCCTTACCTTGTCTGCTGAGCCCCCCAAAACCTACTACCCACAACTGTATACCACTACCATAGCCCTTACGGGTGAAGGGGGGCAAGATACTTGAAGACGCCGTTCACAGCCGTTGCCTTGATTTTCTCTCCTCTCATGCCATCCTCAATCTGCTTCAATCCGGCTTTTGCCCCCTACACTCAACAGAAACGGCACTATCTAAAGTCTGCAATGACCTGTTCCTTGCCAAATCCAAAGGTCACTACTCCATCTTCATCCTCCTCGA
This sequence comes from Microcaecilia unicolor, assembly GCF_901765095.1. Lineage (NCBI taxonomy): Eukaryota > Metazoa > Chordata > Amphibia > Gymnophiona > Siphonopidae > Microcaecilia > Microcaecilia unicolor. The sequence continues at coordinate 732,139,093 of NC_044031.1, forward strand.
CCTATCCGCCGCTTTTGACACTGTCAATCACAATTTACTTCTTGCCGCACTGTCCTCATTTGGGTTCCAGGGTTCTGTCCTCTCCTGGTTCTCCTCTTATCTCTCCCACCATACCTTCAGAGTACATTCTCATGGTTCTTCCTCCACCCCCATCCCGCTCTCTGTTGGAGATCCTCAAGGATCTGTCCTCGGACCCCTTCTTTTTTCAATCTACACCATCTCCCTGGGCTCCCTGATCTCATCTCATGGTTTCCAATATCATCTTTATGCCGACGACACCCAGCTTTATCTCTCCACACCAGACATCACTGCGGAAACCCAGGCCAAAGTATCGGCCTGCTTATCTGACATTGCTGCCTGGATGTCCAACCGCCACCTGAAACTGAACATGGCCAAGATAGAGCTTATTGTCTTCCCACCCAAACCCACTTCTCCTCTCCCTCCACTCTCTATCTCAGTTGATAACACCCTCATCCTCCCCGTCTCATCTGCCCGCAACCTCGGAGTCATCTTCGACTCCTCCCTCTCCTTCTCTGCGCATATCCAGCAGATAACCAAGACCTGTCGCTTCTTCCTCTATAACATTAGCAAAATTCGCCCTTTCCTCTCTGAGCACACCACCCGAACTCTCATCCACTCTCTCATTTCCTCTCGCCTTGACTACTGCAACCTACTCCTCACTGGCCTCCCACTTAGCCATCTATCCCCCCTTCAGTCTGTTCAGAACTCTGCTGCACGTCTTATCTTCCGCCTGGACCGATATATTCATATCACCCCTCTCCTCAAGTCACTTCACTGGCTTCCAATTAGGTACCGCATACAGTTCAAGCTTCTCCTACTAACCTACAAATGCACTAGATCTGCAGCCCCTCCTTACCTCTCTACCCTCATCTCCCCTTAAGTTCCTACCCGTAACCTCCACTCTCAAGACAAATCCCTCTTTTCGGTACCCTTCTCCACCACCGCCAACTCCAGGCTCCGCCCTTTCTGCCTCGCCTCACCCCATGCTTGGATCAAACTCCCTGAGCCCATACGCTAGGCCCCCTCCCTGCCCATCTTGAAATCCTTGCTCAAAGCCTACCTCTTCAATGTTGCCTTCGGCACCTAACCATTATACCTCTATTCAGGAAATCTAGACTACCCCAACTTGACATGCCCCAACTTGACATTTCGTCCTTTAGATTGTAAGCTCCTTTGAGCAGGGACTATCCTTTTTTGTTAAACTGTACAGCGCTGCGTAACCCTAGTAGCGCTCTAGAAATGTTAAGTAGTAGTAGTAGTAAGGGGGGCACCTAGATGTGGGCACAGTGGGTTTCTTGTGGGTTTTGGAGGGCTCGCTGTTTCCTCCACAAATGTAACAGGTAGGGAGGGGGATAGGCCTGGGTCCGCCTGCCTGAAGTCCACTGCACCCACTAAAAACTGCTCCAGGGACCTGCATATTGCTGTGATGGAGCTGAGTATGACATCTGAGTCTGGCATGACATATTTTTAAAGATGTTTTTGAGGGTGGGAGGGGGTTAGTGACCACTGGGTGAGTAAGGGGAGGTTATCCCCGATTCTCTCTGGTGGTCATCTGGTCATTTCAGCCACCTTTTTGTGCCTTGGTCGCAAGAAAAACAGGACCAGGTAAAGTTGTCCAAGTGCTTGTCAGGAACGCCCTTTTTTTTTCCATTATGGGTCGAGGACGTCCATGTGCTAGGAACACCCAAGTCCCGCCTTCATGACGCCTCCGATATGCCCCCTTGAACTTTGGCCATCCCTGTGACGGAAAGCAGTTGGGGACGTCCAAAATCAGCTTTCGATTATACTGATTTGGACGACCCTGTGAGAAGGACACCCATCTTCCGATTTGTGTCGAAAGGTGGGCGTCCTTCTCTTTCGAAAATGAACCTGATAGTGGAATTAGAAAAAGTACAGAGAAGGGCGACGAAAATTATAAAGGATTCGAAATATTCATATATGCTGACAATGTTGCCATATACATAACCTTCAAAAAGAACATTCAAGACATCCTACAAGAGGCAAAATTTGTCTTAAATTTGATGGATCAGAATCCAAACTAAAGCTAAATAAAGAAAAAACTAAATTCACGGTCATTACCAACCTATTTGACCAAAATGACTACAATAGTTTCACAATTGACAACACTTCATTCCCCATTGACAATAATCTGAAAATTCTAGGTATAATTATAGACATTTAACATTTGATACTCAAGTTTCCTCAGTAATCACAAAGGCCCCCTTTTACTAAGGCGTGCTCACGTTTTTAACGCACGCTAAAATTGTCGGCGCGCTAAACATTAGAGATGCCAATAGTATTGGCATCTCTAACGTTTAGTGCACCTACAATTTTAGCGCACGCTAAAAACGTGAGCACGCCTTAGTAAAAGGGGGCCAAGATCTTTCAGGTCTCTTCAGAAACTAAAAGGGATCAGACCCTATTTCTCATCAGAAACATTCAGACTATTGGTACAATCATTAACGTTATCCGAATTCGATTATTGTAATGTCATATATGCTGGCAGTAAGGAGTAACTGTTGAAAAAAACTCCAACAGCTCAAAACACTGCAGCCAGGTTCATATACAACGTTTCTCATTTTGAAAGTGCCTCACTTTATTAATCAAATTACACTGGCTTCCCATCAAAGCGAGAATTGCCTTCAAATTATATACCTCTATCTTTCAAATCCTAAATGGCACAGCTCCAGACTATATGGTACCATTAATAAACTTACCTGAAAGAAACGCTAAATATGAGGCAAGAAACTATCTCAGACGATACCTCCCAAATTGCAAAAAAGTGACCTACAAAACTGTCCACTCTACAGACTTCACTTACCTAGGAACCAAATGGTGGAACACCTTACCACCCAAAGTAAGAAATATACAGGAATATATTAGACTCTGCGAAATCCTCAAATTGTTCCTATTCAAACAAACCCTCACAAAGAACAACCATATCTCAAACAACTAATTATTACCTGAATTGGTTAGTACTCTATTTACCATTAACTTTCTCTTTGCTTCATGTACAATTTCTAATTCATAATACATTTTCTAAATGTTAAACATCCATAGCTATCCCAGTACGTTTATGATATTGTATTGTAAAATTAGATTCTTACCACAAGTTACTTTCTTATGCATTATTATTTGTTATGTATACTCAGGGCTTTTTTTGTGCCGGTATGCACCGGTACGGCGTACTGGCACCTTTTTTTCCCCCAGCAAGTCCTGCATCCTTCCTCTCACTCCCCTTCTTACTTCCTTACTTTTTTTAAGGACTCGGCAGCGTGAATGGTGCAGTGATTGAGAGAGGCTGGCAGCCAGGGGCGTAGCTATGGGTGGGCCTGGATGGGCCCAGGCCCACCCAGTTTCGTCTCAGGCCCATCCTCACCTTCTCCCACCCCGCCGTAGCGCTGCCTCCTCTCCTGCACTTCGCGGTGTCTGTCTCCCACCCTCACGGCAGCGCTTTCAATTTGCTATCAGCGCTGCCTGCCTGACAGCTGACAGACGCGATGCCCTCCTGCTCCGGGGCCTTCCCTCTGCCGCGTTGATTCAACTTCCTGTTTACGCAGGGTGGATTGCATGCGGCAGAGGGAAGGTCCCGGAGCAGGACGTCGTCGCACCGCGTCTGTCAGCTGTCAGGCAGGCAGCGCCGATAGAGCGCTGCCGCGGCAGTGGGAGACGGAGACCATGAAGTGCAGGAGACGAGTCAGCGCCACGGTGGGAGAAGGTGAGTGGAGGCAGCGTCGATAACTTTAAAGGTGCTATGCGCTGCGTGTGTGTGTGTGTGTGGGGGGGGTTGGGGTTGTAGTGCCCACCCATCCAACCCGCTGGCCCACCCAAAAATTGTCTTCTGGCTACGCCACTGCTGGCAGCATCGGAGCTTCCTTCAGCGAGTCCCGCCTATGCGGAAACAGGAAGTTGAAACAAAGTAGGTGGAACTTGCAGAGGGAAGCTCCGACACTGGCAGCCTTTCTGAATCGCTTCACTGGCTGGCAGGTAGTGAAGGAGGATGGGCTGTTGGAAGAAGAATCGCTGGACATGGATGAGAGGGGAGGGCAGGGGAGAGAGGGAATCATTGGACATGGATGGGAGGAGAGGGCAGGGGAGAGAGGAGAATCGCTGGACATGGATGGGAGGGGAGGGCAGGGAAGAGAGAATTGCTGAACATGGATGGGAGGGGAGGGCAGGGAAGACAGGAGACATGCTGGACATGGATGGGATGGGAGGGGAGGGCAGGGAAGAGAGAATTGCTGGACATGGATGAGAGGGGAGGAGAGGGCAGGGGTGAGAGGAGACATGCTGGACATGGATGGGAGGGGAGGGAAGGGGGACAGAATTGCTGGACATGGGTGAGAGGGGAGGACAGGGAAGAGAGGAGAATCGCTGGACATGGATGGGAGGGCAGGAAAAGAGAACTGCTGGACATGGATGGGAGGAGAGGGCAGGGAAGAGAGAATTGCTGGACATGGATGAGAGGGGAGGACAAGGGAGAGAAAAGAATTGCTGGACATGGATGGGAGGGGAGGGCAGGGGAGAGAGGAGAATCGTTGGACATGGATGGGAGGGGAGGGAAGGGGAGAGAGGAGAATTGCTGGACAAGGATGGCAGGGGAGGACAGGGGGCAGAGGAGAATCGCTGGACATGGATGGGAGGGGAGGGCAGGGGAGAGAGGAGAATCGCTGGACATGGATGGCAGGGGAGGACAGGGGTAGAGGAGACTCGCTGAACATGGATGGGTGGGGAGGTCAGAGAAGAGAGATTTGCTGGACATGGATGGAAGGTGAGGGCAGGAGAGAGAGGAGAATCATTGGACATGGATGAGAGGGGAGGGAAGGGGAGAGAGGAGAATCGCTGGACATGGATGACAGGGGAGGACATGGGACAGAGGAGAATCGCTGGACATGGGAGGGGAGGGGAGAGAGGAGGCATGCTGGACATGGATGGAGGGGAGGGAAGGCAGGAAGGAGATGGATATGGAGGGGAGGAGAGGGCAGGGGAGAGAGGAGAAATGCTGGAAATGGATGAAGAGGAGAGCAGGAGACAGAAGAGAATTGCTGGGCATGGATGGATGGAGGGGTTGGTGGGAAGAGAGGAGAAATGCTGGACTTGGATGGAGGGGAGGAGAGAGGAGAAGTGCTAGACATGGATGGAGGGGAGGAAAGAAAAAAGAAGAAGATGCACATGGATGGAGATGAGGAAAAGGGGAGAAAAACTGCACATGGATGGAGAAAATTTCCGGAAAGCACTAAAAACAGAACTGTTCAGAAGTGCATACCCCACCACCTCAACATAAAAAACCTGCACATCTGCAACACAACTTAAACAAAGATTGTAACGGACATATCCTAACTTTTCCTTTCCCCCTCTAAGTTCTCCCTAATTGTCTTTCCCATACATGTATCTCACTGTACCATAATATTACCTTGATATTAATCGCAACTTGTATTTGTTCATACTGAAATCGGTTAACGCTGATTACGGTACCATGTAAGCCACATTGAGCCTGCAAAGAGGTGGGAAAATGTGGGAAACAAATGCAATAAATAAATATAATATGTTCAATGATGTCTGTTTATATGCGTCATGGCTGGTATAAGGGGTGTGTCTAATGTGGGTGCGGCTACCATAGGAGTGCAGCCATATGAGAAGACCCCACCCATTAATGAGTACCGACACCTTTTTTTCTACAAAAAAAGCACTGTGTATACTATACTGTTTTTTGTAAGCCACACTGAACTCAAACTTGTTTGGGATAATGTGGGATATAAATGTCACAAATAAATAAATAAAGGATCAACTTTATTGATGGCAGCAGTTATAGGATACTACATGCAAATATACTTAAGTTTGACACAGATCCATGTTTCGGCACCTAAGCATCTGTGTCAGAAGTTGTTCGATCTTTTAAAAATCCTGCTGTGTCACTGTGTATTGTAAAAAGCATGGATAAATTAGCTTCAGTTGTATCAACAGAGTATATCAGCAACTATACCCTCAGCACATCCAGAAGATTGAGCAGATATTGTGTATATAGAAAAGTCCAATTGCCAACTTTTATATTTTGAGAGTGGTACTGTAGGGGCAAAAGAGCCAACTTTTCAAAATTATTGGGGGTGCTAAGCCCAATGGAAATAACCCCTCCCTGGACACATACAAGGAATTTTCTCAATATTGGGGGTGCTCAAGCACCCACAGAGTCGGCTCCAAGACTGTATACCAGGGGCGTAGCTACGGGTGGGCCCAGGCCCACCCAATTTCAGTCCAGGCCCGCCCAGCGCCAGCCCCAGCACCCATTGCCGGCCACTGCTGCTTTTCCTGTTGAGCAGCAGGGCCGGCGCTACAAAAAGAAGAAGCGCTAACGGCGCTAAGGACGAGAAATGTTTAAAAAAAAAAAAAAAGCGCGGCACCGGCAGGCACTGTCTCGGCAGCCTTGAGGCATTGGCTGCTGAGGCATTGGCTGCTGGCTCGCAGCCAATGCCTCAGCATCCAATGCCTCAAGGCTGCCGAGACAGTGCCTGCCGGTGCCGCGCTTTTTTTTTTTTTTAAACATTTCTCGTCCTTAGCGCCGTTAGCGCTTCTTCTTTTTTGTAGCGCCGGCCCTGCTGCTCAACAGGAAAAGCAGCAGTGGCCGGCAATGGGGGCTGGCGCTGGCATGCAGGGCGGGCCTCGTCGAATAAAAGAGGGAAAACATGGAAGGATGGGGAGAAAAAGAGGGAAAACAGATGGAAGGATGGGGAGAAAGAGGGAAAACATGGAAGGATGGCAGAGAATGAGGGAAAACATGGACGGATGGGGAGAAAGAGGGAAAACAGATGGAAGGATGGCAGAGAATGAGGGAAAACATGGAAGGATGTGGAGAAAGAGGGAAAACATGGAAGGATGGGGAGAAAAGAGGGAAAACAGATGGAAGGATGGCAGAGAATGAGGGAAAACATGGAAGGATGGGGAGAAAGAGGGAAACATGGAAGGATGGGGAGAATGAGGGAAAACATGGACGGATGGGGAGAAAGAGGGAAAACAGATGGAAGGATGGCAGAGAATGAGGGAAAACATGGAAGGATGGGGAGAAAGAGGGAAAACATGGAAGGATGGGGAGAAAGAGGGAAAACAGATGGAAGGATGGCAGAGAATGAGGGAAAACATGGAAGGATGTGGAGAAAGAGGGAAAACATGGAAGGATGGGGAGAAAAGATAGAAAACAGATGGAAGGATGGGGAGAGAAAGAGGGAAAACGGATGGATGGGGAGAGAGACTCTGGATGGAAGGATGGGGAGAGAAAGGGGAGAGACTGGAAGGATGCAGAGAAAGGTGAGAGACTGGAAGGATGTGGAGAAAGAAGGGACACTGAACAGAAAAGGGTAGAGTGATACAGAGACACTGGTTAGAAAGAGGGAGAGAGACATTAGATGGAAGGATCAGGAGAGAGGATAGATGGATGGAAGGATGGGGAGAGAAAGAGGGAAGACACTGGATGGAAGGGTAGGGAGAAAGGTGACACTGGATGGAAGGATGCAGAAAGAAAGAGGGGAGACTACTGGAAGGATGGGGAGAGAGAGGGGAGACTGGAAGGATGGGGAGAGAAAGAAGAGAGCTGCTGGATGGAAAAGGAGAGTAGTGAAAGACTGGAGAATAAGAGGAAGGGGCATGGGGAGAACAAGGGTGAGAAAAAGATGAAAAGCCATAAGTAGATGAAGGAAATTAAAGAATGGATAGTAAGAATGAATTAAATCAGGACAGAGAGAGAGAGGCAGAAAAATATTGAAGAAAGCAAAGAAAAAGGAGAGAAAAATGAGAAATGGCCAGGAAACCGTGGCAGAAGAGTTAAGCGAAAATGAAGGAAAGCAGAATCTAGAGACTGGGAGCGACACAATGAGAAAAAGTAAATGGCCATACAAGAAAGGTAAAGAAAATAATTTTATTTTTAATTTAGGATAAAGTAATATGGTACCTGTGTTAATGAAGTTTCAGAGACCAATACTTCCTTCCTCAGGTCAGGCGAGGATACCGTAACAGCATTATACTGACCTGAGGCAGGAGGTTTTGGCCTCTGAAAGCTCATTGAAAAGGGTGTTAGGCTATTAAATAAATTTTCTGAAATCTGATGCACTGAAAAGCAGCACTTTACCCTGTGTGACAAATGCATCCGATTAGCGTGACTAAATTTTGCTGGGGGAGGGGGGTAGAGAGAAAATTTTGTGCCCACCCACTTTGGGTTCAGGCCCATCCAAAATTGGCAGTCTGGCTACGCCACTGCTGTATACATTATCAAGATCTGGGGAGGAGTGCTGAAAGTTAATTCTGTGGCGCAAACTGGAAGGTTTACCAAGAGCGTCTAATACCCTTCTACCAGCCCTGCTCTCCTTCCTCACCCTATAGCTTTCACCCTCTTCCCAACCCCAGGTTCGCCCAGTACTGACACAGTTCTTCTTCATTACACCCCCCAGCCCAACAAGCAGCGGGGGAAGGACAACGCCTTCTCCCACAATCCGTGCACTTCATTGCCAGTCTGCAGCGTTCATAAGTAACGCTGCGCCTCTTCTTGCAAGACAAGGCCAAGTCTGGCTGCAATGAAGAACGCCTTCCTGCAGAGAGCGCTACACAGCGAATGCTCCACTCTAGCTCCCGTCTCGGTGGTCGTGGTTGCCTTGAGACTGGAAGCGGAGGTTGCGCAGGGCGCTTCTAGGGTGCCGCGAGGCGCATGCACGAGGAGGAGGAGGAGGTAGGGCTTCCGGGTCAAGATGGCGGCCGAGGGCGATGTGGAATTGGAGTTGGAGACCGAGGAGAACTGCAGCGAGCGGCCGGCGGACAAACCACGCAAACATGACAGCGGAGCGGCGGACCTGGAGCGCGTCACCGACTACGCTGAGGAGAAAGAGATCCAGAGCTCGAACTTGGAAACGGTGAGATGGGGGCGAGAGAAAACGGCCTGGGGAGATACAAAAGGAAGGGAAGCGAGGGATTGTAAGGATGCGTGAGGCAGAAAGGGGGGGGAGGGGGGGGTCGATGGAGAGAAGTGCTACTTTTTCTTTCTTTCATGTTTTTGGGAGGGGGAGAATGTTGTGGGACAGAAGGAAATCCAAGAGATTTGCCTCCAACTTCTCTAAATGATGTCTACTTATAGAATAGGGTCAGTTACATGATTTTTTTTTTGTTCATAATTGGAGGTAAGTACCAATAATTGATCTTAACAAGCACTAATTGCCATTTATTAGCAGTTGGGCATGCAACCTACTTATGCGTCTATTCTGTAAACTGAGGGCCTAACATCTCGCCTGCAGTTGCAAAGGGGGTGTGATGGCATAGGCTGGTCAGGGAGGTTCCTATCATTTCTGCACAATGTTATAGAATGTCATTTCTGCACTTAAGCTGGGTGCCAGAATTACATCAAGTTTTAGCAGGTGTAAATCTAGTGCCCTAGTGCCTAACATTGGGCACCATTTACCTTTAAGAACATAAGTGTTGCTGTACTGGGACAGACCGAAGGTCTGTCAAGCCCCATGGCCAATCCAGGTTACAAGTACCTGGCAAGATCCCAAAACAATACAATACATTTTATGCTGTTTATCGTAGAAATAAGCAGTGGATTTTCCCCAAGTACATCTTAATAATGGTTTATGGGCTTTTATAAAGTTATCCAAACCTTTTGTAAATCCCACTAAGCTAACTGCTTTTACCACATTCTCTGGCAACAAATTCCAGAGTTTAAATACACATTGAGTGAAGAAATATTTTCTCCAATTTGTTTTAAATTTACTACTTTGTAGCTTCATTGCATGCCCCTTAGTTCTAGTATTTTTGGAAAGAGTAAACAAGCAATTCATGTCTCTCCTTTCCACTCCATTCATTATTTTGTAGGCCTCTATCATATCTCCTCTCAGCCCTCTTTTCTCCAAGCTGAAGAGCCATGGCTGCTTTAGCCTTTCCTCATAGGGAAGTCTTCCCATCCCCTTTATCATTTTCGTTGCCCTTCTCTGTACCTTTTCTAATAACACTATATCGTTTTTGAGATGCGGTAACCAGAATTGCACACAGTATTCGAGGTATGGTCACACCGTGGAGCAATACAGAGACATTATAATGACCTCATTTTTGTTTTCCATTCCTTTCCTAATAATACCTAACATTCTATTTGCTTTCTTATATGCCACTGCACACTGAGCAGAGGGTTTCAATGTGTCATCATTGACGACGCCTAGATCCCTTTCCTGGCAGGTGACTCCTGACGTGGAACCTTCAATTACGTAGCTATAATTCAGGTTCCTCTTTCCCACATGCATCACTTTGCACTTGCTCACATTAAACATCATCTGCCATTTAGATGCCCTCTTGTAACGTTTCACAATCCTCTTGTGATTTAACAACTTTGAATAACTTTGTGTAATCAGCAAATTTAATTACCTCACTAGTTACTTCCATCTCTAGATCATTTATAAATATTTTAAAAAGCAGCAGTCCCAACACAGACCCCTGAGGAACCCCACTATCTACCCTTCTCCATTTAGAATACTGACCAATTAACCCTACTGTCTGTTTTCTATCTTTTAACCAGTTTTTAATCCATAAGAGAACACTACCTCCTATCCCATGATTCTCCAATTTTCTCTGGAGTCTTTCATGAGGTACTTTGTCAAATGCCTTTTAAAAATCCAAATACACAATATCAACTGGCTCACCTTTATCCACATTTGTTCACCCCTTCAAAGAAATGTAGCAGATCGGTGAGGCTAGATTTCCCTTCACTAAATCCGTGTTGGCTTTGTCTTATTAATCCATGCTAATGAATATGCTCTGTAATTTGATTCTTTATAATAGTCTGTACCATTTTGCTTAGTACTGACAGACTCACTAATCTATAATTTCCTGGATCACCTCTGGAACCTTTTTTAAAAAATCGGTGTTATATTGGCACCCTCCAATCTTCCGGTACCATGCTCGATTTTAAAGATAAATTATATATTACTAACAATAGTTCTACAAGTTCATTTTTCAATTCTATCAGTACTCTGGGATGAATACCATCCAGCCCAGGCAATTTGCTACTCTTCAGTTTGTCAAGTTGCCTATTACATCTTCCAGGTTTACAGAGATTTGATTCAGTTTCTCTGATTCATCAGCTTTGAATACCATTTCTGGCACTGGTATCTCGCCCAAATCTTCCTTGGTGAAGACCGAAGCAAAGAATTCATTTAATCTCTCTGCTATGGCTTTGTCTTCCCTGAGTGCTCCCTTTATCTCTTGGTCATCTAGCGGTCCAACTGATTCATTTGCCGGCTTTTTCTAGTATTCGTAAAAAAGTTTTGACTTTGTGTTTTTGCCTCTAACGCAATCTAGTGGTTGAGGGCATATTAACGATTTTGCCACATGCTTATTGGTATACAATATATAACTCGCCTGGCTAGGTGAGAGATAAATTTTTGTTATATAAACAAGCACCGGAATTTGGAGGGTGCTGTGACACTGATGTAGTGGAATATTGAGTGACAGGTCCTGTGATCTTCATTTAGCCTTTATAGAAAACCTTGTCTCTTCATCTCTAGGCTATGTCTGTGATTGGAGACAGAAGATCTAGAGAACAGAAAGCAAAACAAGAAAGGTAATGTGTTTCTTTTCAGTTCTCTTCTTATTGTTACAAATTTAGCTTTGGAAACCATTTTTGCTCAGGAACAATCTTAGTAAGCCCTCTGTGGAGAGGGAAATACTTATAGTACCTGAATGTAACCAGCCTTGCTGTACTATTGAAAAAGCATGAGCAAAATCCAGCTCCAAATTTGAAATGATATTCTGTTCTGTCAACAGAGAGAAGGAGTTAGCAAAAGTTACCATCAAAAGGGAAGATGTGGAATTAATTGTGAGTATGGGAGAAAATTCTTTTTATATAAGGTGACCTTTTGAAGACTCTTAGTATGTGAGGTCAAGAAAGTATTGTTAGATGAAAAGAGTCTTGGGGAAATGCATAATTCCTCCTTTTCTTCTACCTTTTGTAAAACAAACTCATGAGCGAAGGATTCATTTTTCAGAAGTGAGCATTGCGGGAAGAGGAGATTCTCACCTTTAAATGTTAAGTATTAATGAACTTCTGCCATGGGGGAATGCAGTGCCTGGGCTAATGACCAAAGGCAAGTACTTAATCTCCAGGACGGGAAGCAGTCTGTCTGCTCAAGGAAAAGAAAACATGAAGATAGATGCAATAAATTTAGAGGTTATATCTAGCAATCTTACCCCCAATATCAGTGTCTTTGACTTCTCTCTGCTTACTCATTCCAGAGAAAAGATGGTGCTAGAATCCTAGTCTAGCTAGTGCACAAGGAGCTGTGTGCTTTGGTTTCATGACATTGTAATACCTTAATTTTTGACATGTGACTAATTGGCAAGCATAGTATAATTGAGCACTGTTCATCATTCTTCTGGGTAAAAAGAGGATAGTATGTGTGTACTGTGAATAAAGCCAGCACTTGGCACAATTAGAAAACCGAAATTATGATCTGGCTGCATCCTTTTCTTTAACATGCTGGGGCACTTGTGAGTGCAGGATTTTACATGTAATGTGTCCGTACAGCAAATGTCCAGTCTTAGTTTAAGGGATGTTCTCTGCAATGTGGCAGAAATAAAAGGGCCCATGACAACTAAAAACTGATTTGGCTACTAGTTTTCAATAGGTGCTCACATGATGGTACAGACTTTAATGTAGTTGTCAGAAATTCTGGGTCAATGGGAACCTTAAAAAAATTGATTGGATTAGATTTAGATGCCAAAGTGGATACAGGCATTCTGCAGTTTGGGCCACCACTAGGCGGAGACAGCTTAGGCATCTTCCATCCTCACCAATTATGAGTGGCATTCTGCATCATGAGGAGCCATGGAGGGGCATAATCGAAAGGGGCGCCCAAGTTTCCTGAGGATGTCCTCGCAGGACGTCCCGGTGAAGGGGCAGTGGAAACCCGTATTATCGAAACAAGATGGGTGTCCATCTTTCGTTTCGATAACACAGTCGGGGATGCCCAAATCGCGAAATTTAGGTCAACCATAGAGATGGTCGTCCGCAATTTTCGGCCATAATGGAAACCAAGGACGCCCATCTCAGAAACAACCAAATCCAAGCCATTTGGTCGTGGGAGGAGCCAGCATTCGTAGTGCACTGGTCCCCCTGACATGCCAAGACACCAACCGGGCACCCTAGGGGGCACTGCAGTGGACTTCATAAATTGCTCCCAGGTGCATAGCTCCCTTCTTGTGTGCTGAGCCCCCCAAAACCCACTCTCCACAACTGTACACCACTACCATAGCCCATATGGGTGAAGGGGGTCACCTAGATGTGGGTACAGTGGGTTTTGAAGGGCTCACATTTACCACCACAAGTGTAACAGGTAGGGGAGGGGGGCCTGGGTCTGCCTGTCTGAAGTGCACTGCACCCATTAAAACTGCTCCAGGGACCTGCATACTGCTGTCATGGAGCTGGGTATGATATTTGAGGCTGGCATAGAGGCTGGAAAAAATATTTAAACATTTTTTTTTAGGGTGGGAGGGGGTTAGTGGCCACTGGGGGAGTAAGGGGAGGTCATCCCCGATTCCCTCTGGTGGTCATGTGGCCATCTAGGTCACATTTTTGTGGCTTTGTCATTAGAAAAACAGGACCAGGTAAAGTTGTCCAAGCGTTCGTCAGGGACGCTCTTCTTTTTTCCATTATCGGTCGAGACGCCCATGTGTTAGGTACGCCCCAGCCCCGCCTTCGCTACGCTTCCGACACCCCCCCGTGAACTTTGGTCATCCCCGCGACGGAAAGCAGTTGAGGTCACCCAAAATTGGCTTTCAATTATACCGATTTGGGCGACCCTGCGAGAAGGACGTCCATCTTGCGATTTGTGTCGAAAGATGGGCGCCCTTCTCTTTCGAAAATAAGCCTGATAGTCTTGTTTCCTTTGTATTGCTATAACTGTCAGTCTTTTTTGAATTCCTGTTTTTAAACTGAACTCATCTCTGTGTTACTTATTTTTCTAATTCATTATTTTTTAAATATTGAACTGCAGACTTAGCTGATACTGTCACTGTATGTTCAACAGGTTGACTGTAACTGGTCGTAATCTCCTACATCCTGGTGTTTGCATATACTGCTTAAAGCTTCAGTGTTGGTTTGGCTGTGTCTTTCTTGTGACTGTTTGTTTCTTTATACACTATAGATGAATGAAATGGAGATCTCGCGAGTGGCAGCAGAACGCAGCTTACGGGAACACATGGGCAATGTGGTGGAAGCCCTAATTGCTCTCACGAACTGAGTTGGTGTTTGTGCATTGGCTGAACAAGTACTAGACATCAGGACACTTGCTTGTAACCTCACTGGATCAGATTTCATATGATTGGAAGAGGAGAGGAGAAAAGAAGTATAAGTGAATGGAGTGGGAAAAATTCATAGTTCATTTGAAGAGACTATTGGCCGTTATGTTTCTGGTTATGTTGACCCCCATTGTCTTATGTCTGTTACCTTAAATGATCCAGAAAACAGATTTATAAACATACGCAAGTTATTAGTTACTAATAAAGATCTTTACTTAAAATTAAAGTGTACAAGTCAGGCTACTGTATCTAGTAATTTATTTTAAATAAAAGAATAAACCATCATATAAATGGTTGGTAGGTATTATTGTTATGATTGAGCTTTGGTGATTTGTGGATAAAGGGAGTCCAGTGCCTGGGTAAATAAAATTAATGTAGCAGTCCTTCAGTGGTGCAGTGGCCCACCTTTGTCTTTTGCAGCACATGTAGTGTAAGTGTGACATTGGATTTACTCTTCCTATTTCTGATATAAATTAGTGTTGGAATAAATATTTATTCTGATTGGTGTTATCTGTCTTACGTTTCTTGATCCTTCATCAAGGAAAATGAAAACCCTTGTCTTTTCAGTTTGAATGTAGATGATTCAGGGCAAGTTTATTTTTTTTTCTTCTTTGGTAATTGGAATCTTCTCAATCCTTTTCACTTTTTTACTGCCATGTCAACCACCTGCAAAGAATAGCTAGACCTTGCCATTTGTTTTGTTGGTTGAAATGGGGGGGGGGGGGGGGGGGGGGGGGGGAATCTGTTTATATATGTTTCATCTCAGTCTGCCATTCCAGCAAGTCAGAATCAGTTTTAACTTGATTAAAAATTAACGGTTGTTCACTATCAATATGCTTTACACAACTGTTCTAAGTTTCTTCAAGTGCTATAATATCAGGATTGCTTAGGATGCATTGAGGTGTATTTTCAAAGCAGTTAGACTTACAAAGTTCAGTTACTATTAGGCTCATTTTCGAAAGAGATGGACGTCCATCTTTCGACATAAATCGAAGTGTGGACATCCATCTCCCAGAGATGTCCAAATCGGTATAATCGAAACCCGATTTTGGACGTCTCCAACTGCAGTCCATCGCAAGGATGTCCAAATTTCAAGGAGGCGTGTTGGAGGTGTGGTGAAGGCGAGGCTTGGGCGTGCTTAACACTTGGATGTCTTTGAGCCATAATCAAAAAAAAAGCAGGGACGTCCTAAAGTAAACCTTGGACATTTTCACCCAGATGTGACAAATGAGACAGAGTCCAATGTAATAAAGCATGCCAATCTTGGCACATTTTAAATCTGATTTTTAGCATGTGTTTTTCAGTGCTTATTTTACTATTTACTAGAGTATATTACTAAAAAATACAAACAAACAAATGTAAAGATTCAAAGACTTGCTTATAACCAAAGCAGGAAAAGTGCACTAAACCTAAAGGATCTCTGCTTGGAGTGGGGGAGTGGCCTAGTGGTTAAAGCACCTTTCTTGCAATCCAGAGGTGGCCGGTTCTCACTGCTGCTCCTTGTGATCTTGGGCAAGTCACTTAACCCTCCATTGCCCCAGGTACAAACTTAGATTGTGAGCCCCCCTGGGACCGAGAAATATCCAGAGTTCCTGAATGTAACTCACCTTGAGCTACTACTACTGAAAAAAGGTGTGAGCAAAATATAAATAAATGAAATATTTAAGAGTGGCCCTAGAGGTGAAGCAAAGCTTTTTATCTTCTATTTACTTCAATTCTGAGACCTGGGTTTCCCATGTCGAGAAGGCCTAGACAGAGAATCCCTATTTAAGGACCTCTACTCACTTACTCCACTCCCACCACCCTACAAGTCCCCCTTCTCCCAATGTTCCCATGTATTAATACCATTACATTCTACCTCCTCCTCTTCCCTCATCAGGCTTGACTGCCATTTTCCAAATAGCACAGGTTCAGCTTGAAGTCCACTGATTTCAGCTGAACTGGTGCCATTGTTTTCAAAGGAGATGGGGGGGAGGGGGTAAAGGTAAGCAGATTCATTTCAGAACCAGTGAGCCACCAACAGTTTAACAATGATAGTAAAACTATGTGCACTTTCTTACCATAGTTTTTAATGCCAGATGCATTAGCATATCATTGGTTTACTGCATTTATTTAGATTTTGCTCACACCTTTTTCAGTAGTAGCTCAAGGTGAGTTACATTCAGGTACTCTGGATATTTCTCTGTCCCAGGAGGGCTCACAATCTAAGTTTGTACCAATACAGCTATGCAGGCTTCTGTTTCTGTGAGCCTGACGTCCTGCACGTACGTGCAGGACGTCAGACTCACAGAAACAGAAGCCTGCGCGGCCACGTTGCTGATCTGCAAGGGCAGGCTTCTACATGGAATGTTGCTAGTTGGAATAGCAACATTAACATTCCATGTAGAATCACCAATAATAGCAACATTCCATGTAGAATCTTCAATATTTATTTAGATTTTGCTCACACCTTTTTCAGTAGTAGCTCAAGGTGAGTTACATTCAGGTACTCTGGATATTTCTCTGTCCCAGGAGGGCTCACAATCTAAGTTTGTACCTGAGGCAATGGAGGGTTAAGTGACTTGCCCAAGATCACAAGGAGCAGCAGCAGGATTTGAACTGGCCACCTCTGGATTGCAAGACCAGTGCTTTAACCACTAGGTGTTAATATGTTTTGCTACTGTGTAAGTATAGTAAATAATGTATTTAAAGTTGGAGAAAAGAACAGGGTGGGAAAAGACCGCTATGTGGACAACAAGCACTAGAGTAGGGGTGGACCAAAAATCATCAGCAGCCAAATATGGATGACCAAATGTTATTTCCAAAGCACCTTGTAATAAAGACCCGACAAGGGACTGTGTTTCAGCAGAGAACCCCCTGCTTCAGGGGGTTTCCAATCTAGCAATCAAATACTGCAGTAAGGTGCTGAGTGATCACCACATCTTGAATGTCAATAAGAATCCTAGTACATAAAATACTGAAAACCTCCAAAACGTAATACAAACTGAGGTCTTTATGTGCATTGATCTGAAGGCGACGAAACAGTGTGACAAGGCGGTGGCCGTAGCTAGAAGGTTGTTAGGCTGTATAGAGAGAGGTGTGACAAGCAGAAGAAAGGGGGTGTTGATGCCCCTGTATAAGTCGTTGGTGAGGCCCCACCTGGAGTATTGTGTTCAGTTTTGGAGGCCGTACCTTGCGAAGGATGTAAAAAGAATTGAAGCAGTGCAAAGAAAAGCTACAAGAATGGTAAGGGATTTGCGTTACAAGACGTATGAGCAGAGACTTGATGACCTGAACATGTAAACTCTGGAAGAAAGGAGAAACGGGTGATATGATACAGACGTTCAAATATTTGAAAAGTATTAATCTGCAAACGAACCTTTTCCGGAGATGTGAAGGAGGTAGAACGAGAGGACATGAAATGAGATTGAAGGGGGGCAGACTCAAGAAAAATGTCAGGAAGTATTTTTTCACAGAGAGAGTAGTGGATGCTTGGAATGCCCTCCCGCGGGAGGTGGTGGAAATGAAAACGGTAACAGAATTCAAGTACGCGTGGGATAAACATAAAGGAATCCTGTTCAGAAGGAATAGATCCTAAGGAGCTTAGCCGAGATTGGGTGGCACAGCTGGTGGCGGGAGGTGGGGACAGTGCTGGGCAGACTTATACGGTCAGTGCCAGAGTTGGTGGTGGGAGGCGGGGCTGGTGGTTGGGAGGCGGGGATAGTGCTGGGCAGACTTACACGGTCTGTGCCCTGAAAAGGACAGGTACAAATCAAGGTAAGGTATACACAAAAAGTAGCACATATGAGTTTATCTTGTTGGGCAGACTGGATGGACCATGCAGGTCTTTTTCTGCCGTCATCTACTATGTTACTATGTCAATAAAGTTTGGTCATCTATATTCGGCTGCTGGTGGTTTTTGGTCCATCCCTACTCCTGTGCTTGTGTTATTTAAAATTGGCACACATTTTAACTCATTTTATTGAGCCCATAGTTTTCAAAGCATTAGCACTGAACCTGGGAATTATTCTAGTCGTTAGCAGATTGTGTGTGTCAGGGTTTTATGACCTAAACTAAATAGAACACGCTCGTTAGAATGTTTACAGAAACAAATCTTCTACCCTCATTATTTCAAATCTCTAAATATCTTGTAACCAAGTGTATTTGTAAAGATTTTGATGACCAGTTTATGTAATTGATACATTACTGTTTTTAATCTCAATCTGCTTTCCATCCATCTTTCCCCAAGAGCCCACTGAAAGTAAGACCTAGGTCTTAATTTGACTTTCCTGGTAACTAAGTTTTATCAAAATAAAGTCACAACTGACAACCAAAGCTAGAAAAGTGTATTTCTGAAATTTATAAGAGACTAGGATTTTTAGTTTTTTAATAATTTGGTACTGTTTCCAAACAGCAACTAGTCAGCTATATCCAGATATCATGTTTGACATTTATTCAGCAGCCCAGGTACCAGGGTTTAAATTAATGTGTATATTCAAAATGTTTAGTCAGTGGCACTGAATATACTGTGAAAATGTGGTGATTGCTGTCGCTGTTATTCAATGGGTCTAAACTAAAAGAGATGACAACTGAAAATTGCTGATATCTGGATAGTTTCCTCAGCCCACTCTTGCTCGACCCCCAACCCTGCATCTCACTATACAGATAATATATGGGGCCACAATACTATCTGTACAGGGGCTGAAAATCCACAGATAAGAAAGTTATAATATTCATAGGCTGCCAGTGGACATGGTGAAATTTAGCCTTATCTGTTAGTTTCCTTTCCTTGAAGAACCACAACCAGTTCAGATGAATGGCATTAATGCCTCATGCCAGCATACAAGAGGCTGTGTTAGTGTGTTACCTACAAGATGTGCAAGTATTTTTTGTCTCCAGCAAATGGTGGCATGTGTTGGTCTAGTGAGGCAACATCGAGTCCCCCAGGCCTATTCTAGGTCTACAGCTGGAGCGGTCCTGGTCCTTCTCCCCTAATAAAAGGCTCCTACTACACCAGTTTCCAGCCTTCCTCCAATTGTGCAGCAGATGCATTGTGTCTTAGGGCCAAAATTATTCCCAGCATCATACACAACTCACATATCTTTAACTATTTTGCAAAACATATCATTTTGATAATATGGATCTTCAGATATAACAATAGAAGCCGAGTGTGAATCGTCTTGATCCAAAATAAGTTTTCAAGAATTTTTTGTTTGAATAACATTGCAGGAAAAAATAAAGCTACTTAGTATGGAGTGAGAATTGAATTGAACCTCTTCCCTGAAGAAGAAAAACAAAACCTGGCCATGGCAGCATAGGTTCTGTTTTTGAAATTTGAAGCTATGTAGCTTTATTTTTTCCTGCAATGTTATTCAAACAAAAAATTCTTGAAAAATTATTTTGGATCAATGACAATTCATACTCTGCTGCTTAAGATGATTCTGTGGTACCTGTGTTGCTATATCTGAAGATCCATATTATAAAAAATGATATGTTTTTGCCAAAGTAGTTAAAGATATGTGAGTTGTGTATGATGCTGGGAATAATTTTGGACATGTTTTAAGGTCCCTGCACATCAAGTATTTTTCCTATTTGATCGCTCTCTTAGGGCAGCAGTTTAAAATTGCCCCAGTCAAGCTCCTGAGATGAAATTGTTCGCTTCAGCTGGGCTAGGGGTCAGCACTGCTCCCATCGCTTCCAGGGCTTGATAGGTCTACAGCGGGAGCAGTCAGTGTCCTTCTCCCCTATAAAGGGCTCCCTGTGTACCAGTTTCCAGCCTGCTTCCCACTGTACAGCACATGCTCTGTCTGTTAGGGCAGGAGTTTAAGATTACCCTAGTTGATCTCCTGAGATGAAATTGTTCTCTTCATCTGGGCTGGGGGTTGGTACTGCTCCCATCCTTTCCAAGCCTTGGTTGAGGGGGGGGGGGGGGGAATTTGGCCCTTTGCTAATACAGCTTTTACCACTGGTCCTGTGTTTCAGCTATGTGTCTGAAGACAGAGAATACCAGCAAATCTTCTATCACAAAGTTGTGTTCTCTGTCTCCACCAGCTACCTGCCAGCAGAAAGGGATTAAGCCATGCAAATGAACTACTCTAGCAAGGTGTTGAGGAAACTGCTTCCTCTAACTAGTAACATAGTAGATGACGACAGAGAAAGACCCAAACAGGCCGTCCAGTCTGCTTAACAAGATAAACATATGTGCTACTTTATGTGTATACCTGACCTTGATTTGTATCTCATATACTGGCACTCACAACGCCCAATGCTTAGTAAAACAGAAAATAACATGTAATCATGCCCAATTCTATATCATTTGTAATTGATGGAGGGGGGGGGGGGGGGAAGCCTCAAGGTGAGAAGATCAAAAACAATAGCACAGGGTACAGTTGATCCCATTGACCAATCTCTCGGTCTTAAGAGGATCTGCTCCTCATCATGGGCAAAAAACCCACCCCAAGGTCACAAATGAAAAACAAAAGAGAAATGGTGCAGGGAAACTTCCTCGTTAGTCCATTATACTCCTGCTATAGATTGCTGCTCTGTATCAACCAACTCTTCATGTATATAAATCAAACAGAAGATAGATGGCGAGCTACTTAGCTTTGGTCTGAAGTATGCATTGTTGCCACAGCGTCTTTATCCCCAAAGCTGTGGCAACCATGCATATTTCAGACTAAAGCTAAGTAGCTCGCCATCTACTGTTTGATTTATATCTATGAAGAGTTGGTTGATACAGAGCAGCAATCTATAGCAGGAGTAGAATGGACTAACGAGGAAGTTTCCCTGCACCATTTCTCCTTTGTTTTTCCATTTGCGACCTTGGGGTAGTTTTTTTGCTCATGATGAGGAGCAGATCCTCTTAAGACCGAGAGATTGGTCAATGGGATCAACTGTAGCCTGTGTTATTTTTGAGCCAGGCACCTTGAGGCTTTTTCCTTCCATCAGTCACAAATGATATAGAATTGGGCATGACGTTATTTTCCTTTTTACTAAGCAGTGGGAGTTGTGAGCGCCAGTATATGTGATTTATAGCTACTTCCGCTACTTCCACCACCACCACCACCCTATATTGTATTTACTTGATTTGTATCTGCCATTTTCAGAGCACAGACCGTAGCCGTCTGCCCAGCACTAGCCCCACCTCCCACCACCGGCTCTGCCACCCAATCTCCGCTAAGCTTCTGAGGAGCCATTTCTTCTGAACAGGATTCATTTAGGTTTATCCCACGCATTTTTGAATTCCGTTATTGTTTTCATCTCCACCACCTCCCAGCGTGCTGTTCACCGCCGCTGCCTTGATTTTCTCTCCTCACATGCTATTCTTGACCCATTACAATCTGGTTTTCGCCCTCTCCACTCAACCGAAACTGCGCTTACTAAAGTCTCCAATGACCTATTACTGGCTAAATCCAGAGGTCAATATTCCATCCTCATTCTTCTTGATCTTTCCGCTGCTTTTGACACTGTCGATCACAGCATACTTCTCGATACCCTGTCCTCACTTGGATTCCAGGGCTCTGTCCTTTCCTGGTTCTCTTCCTACCTCTCCCTCCGCACCTTTAGTGTTCACTCTGGTGGATCCTCTTCTACTTCTATCCCTCTGCCTGTCGGCGTACCCCAGGGTTCTGTTCTTGGTCCCCTCCTCTTTTCTATCTACACTTCTTCCCTTGGTTCATTAATCTCATCCCATGGCTTTTCCTACCACCTCTATGCTGATGACTCCCAAATCTACCTTTCTACCCCTGATATCTCACCTTGCATCCAAACCAAAGTTTCAGCGTGCTTGTCTGACATTGCTGCCTGGATGTCTCAACGCCACCTGAAATTAAATATGACCAAAACCGAGCTTCTCATTTTCCCCCCCCAAACCCACCTCCCCGCTCCCCCCATTTTCTATTTCTGTTGATGGCTCTCTCATTCTCCCTGTCTCCTCAGCTCGAAACCTTGGGGTCATCTTTGACTCTTCTCTCTCCTTCTCTGCTCATATCCAGCAGACCGCCAAGACCTGTCGTTTCTTTCTTTACAACATCCGTAAAATCCGCCCCTTTCTTTCCGAGCACTCTACCAAAACCCTCATCCACACCCTTGTCACCTCTCGTTTAGACTACTGCAATCTGCTTCTTGCTGGCCTCCCACTTAGTCACCTCTCCCCTCTCCAGTCAGTTCAAAACTCTGCTGCCCGTCTCATCTTCCGCCAGGGTCGCTTTACTCATACTACCCCTCTCCTCAAGACCCTTCACTGGCTCCCTATCCGTTTTCGCATCCTGTTCAAACTTCTTCTACTAACCTATAAATGTACTCACTCTGCTGCTCCCCAGTATCTCTCCACACTCGTCCTTCCCTACACCCCTTCCCGTGCACTCCGCTCCATGGATAAATCCTTCTTATCTGTTCCCTTCTCCACTACTGCCAACTCCAGACTTCGCGCCTTCTGTCTCGCTGCACCCTACGCCTGGAATAAACTTCCTGAGCCCCTACGTCTTGCCCCATCCTTGGCCACCTTTAAATCTAGACTGAAAACCCACCTCTTTGACATTGCTTTTGACTCGTAACCACTTGTAACCACTCGCCTCCACCTACCCCCTCCTCTCTTCCTTCCCGTTCACATTAATTGATTTGATTTGCTTACTTTATTTATTTTTTGTCTATTAGATTGTAAGCTCTTTGAGCAGGGACTGTCTTTCTTCTATGTTTGTACAGCGCTGCGTATGCCTTGTAGCGCTATAGAAATGCTAAATAGTAGTAGTAGTAGTAGTAGTAGCACAGGAGGGCATTCCAAGTATCCACCACTCTCTCTGTGAAAAAATTCTTCCTGACATTTTTCTTGAGTCTGCCCCCTTCAATCTCATTTCATGTCCTCTAGTTCTATTGCCTTCCCATCTCTGGAAAAGGTTTGTTTGCAGATTAATACCTTTGAACATCTGTATCAATAAAGACATTGTCTTCTCTAATTTTCTACCACTTTGGGTAGACAAGCACTTAAATGCCCATACTTAATCCAAACACCAGCTTCCTTCTGTCCCTCCCTATGTCTTTTACCTGACCCCTCCACATCTGGATCAAACCTGTTAAGATTAGACCATAGCAATTGCATGCTAGCTACTACAGCTTTCTTAATAGTGTAATGACTCCTTCACAGCTGACATTCAGGTTCTGGTCTAAGTGATGTTACATCCAAGGGCTGGAGCCACACTGCATTACTGGTAGTCACATCATATGCTATTTCTCAGCAAACTTTACCTTTGTTTACCCCATGGTGCACTGCATATTAGATTTCCAACCCTATTTCCAGACTCAGTTCCTGCTCAACTCTCATCCCTCACCAGACCTCTATTTTCTGTCAGCAATTCAGATTTCCTTCTTTCTGTTGCATACACAGAATCTAGGAAAAAATGGCGCTTAGAACTAATCATCCCTCTTAATGTATCAACTCAGTGTTAATATGATGGGCAAAAGCTAAACCCATTCAGTTTCTTTTTAAATAGCTTCTGCTTTTACTAGTCCACTGGCTGTTGTAAACTTGATGTAGCAAGAACAGAAGAAACCTGCAATTGCTACACTGCTCAATTTCCTTCTGCTTACACAGTATGTGTCTGCTGCATCCTGCAAGACCCCCCAGTAATTCCATCCTATCAGCATGAAGAGACTGCAGATGAGAACTGCTTGTACATGAAGGCAAAAATATACAAATCCCAGCACATCAATATATTAAATAGGTACTGTCTTCAGAATGTTTTACAACCCTCAACTCAATATCCACTGCATAGACAAAAGTTACAAAATAAATAATGATGGAGTTTTAAAAGTGGGAGATAGTAGCGACCCTTGGAACGTGTTTCATGATCCAGGGTTGGAATCAGTGTAGTTGCCATGTGACTTGTATAGTTCTGTTTCAGGAATCCTGTGAACCAATTGATGACTTTTCCACCTATACCCACCTCTTCTAGCATCATTAGTAGTGTGTCATGCTTGACCAAGTCAAAGGCGGCAGATAGGTCTAATTGCATGAGGAAGATTAATACGTTTTTGTCATCAAAAATGTTGAAAGTTTAAAAAGGGACCAATGAAGAAATATTGAGGGGGGGGGGGGGGGGTCCTTTTGCTAAGGTGCGCTAAATGAGAAGATGCGCATAGGAATATAACAGGCTTCATCATTTAGTATATGCTAATTAAAAGGACCCCATGATAAGCAGTTAGCCCCTTTAAGTTGGAGACAATTTTGAATAATGCCACCTCTGAATGGCCCAAAAAAATGATTTTGTAAATTACATTTTGTCTATACAGCAGATATTGAGTTGAGAGTTGTAAAGTATTCTAGAGACTTTACTATATTGATGCCCTCGGATTTGTATATTTTTTACTCTACAATATAATTCAAACACTACTGGATTTATTCAAGGGACAATTGTACATGAAAAAAGACAGAGGCACTCCTACCCCAAATGATCATGGCATGCATGTAAATGTGACCAACCTAAGAGTTCAGAAGCTGGGCACAATTGACAACTACACTTCTTTCCATATATACTGTTATCACAGTTAAGCAGTTACCGTCTACATAAAATCTTTTTATTTTACAATTAAATCAACATATTCCCACTTATTAACATAAAAAATGGGCACTGCTAAACCCAATAAATTGGCAGCAGTTCATCTGCGCTTGTACCTACTCATTGGTTCAGGGATGGGTTCAGTTCCAGATAGCAATCAGCAGTGCAAGTCTGTAAAAACCTGCAGCCCACAACTGAGAAGGAAAGATGACACTCTGCATTGTGATTCTATGTCCTTTGCAATACTCAGAGCAGAAATTAAATGAACTGTCCAAAAGATAAAAGAAAAGTCCATCTCTCCAAGAATATTTACAATTACACTCACACAGGATCAATCCAATATCTACAAGAACAGTATATGGGAATCGTGTTTACTGTGGTCCCTAAACTAAATCAATCATGAAGGAAACAAGTTTTATTTCTGCTGTACAGTAGCGCCAAATGCAAACTATAAAGTGAAAACTGTACAAAAGGTCCGAGTCAGCCAGGCTGCACAGTAGTTAGTCCTCAATACATTAGGTGGTCTTTCGTTTTTTAACGGATGGTCTCTCAAACACATCACGTA
Source organism: Microcaecilia unicolor (assembly GCF_901765095.1). Taxonomy (NCBI): domain Eukaryota; kingdom Metazoa; phylum Chordata; class Amphibia; order Gymnophiona; family Siphonopidae; genus Microcaecilia; species Microcaecilia unicolor. The sequence continues at coordinate 732,164,530 of NC_044031.1, forward strand.
CACCTGCTGCCTTCTGCTTGAAGAACTTGGTGTTCTGAGCGCTTTCCTGTCCCCAGGCAGAGTCAAAGGAGGTTGTGTCCTGATCCACCAGGTGGGTATATTTTGTCCTACCAGAACGTCCAAAGTTTTTGACCTATAAAAGAGGAGGAAAAAAAATATTTAAGAAAATGTCTCTAGGTTTCAGATAGGGAGCATTACCACTGGTACAATGTGAAGATTTTAGTTGAAATGAATACCAAACAAAAAAACAGCACCACGGGCCTTTAAAATGGAACAAAGTTCTTTAATGAATGAGCCTTGACCCGACACGGGCCGTGTTTCGGTGACTAGCACCTGCGTCAGGGGTCACAGTGATGACGTGGAAAACTTGGGGAATAACTCGAATATTTTCATCTACAATATTCCTTACCCCACGTCTCATGTAGTAAAAGCTACAAAGCACCAAGGCACTTTCACTTTCTGTATCAAAAGTGAAAGTGCCTTGGTGCTTTGTAGCTTTTACTACATGAGACGTGGGGTAAGGAATATTGTAGATGAAAATATTCGAGTTATTCCCCAAGTTTTCCACGTCATCACTGTGACCCCTGACGCAGGTGCTAGTCACCGAAACACGGCCCGTGTCGGGTCAAGGCTCATTCATTAAAGAACTTTGTTCCATTTTAAAGGCCCGTGGTGCTGTTTTTTTGTTTGGACTTTAGTTTGTACTTTGTTCCCTCTCTTTTGTTATACCATAGTTGAAATGAATAAACATCCCCAGTGACTTAAGACCCTAAGTTAGAGCTGAACCCACGTCTCACTGTTTATCTATGGGGTCCATTTGACTATAAAGTATATAATCAACTTGAAACTTGTACCTGCATGACTTTGGGAAGGATGGTCTTATTAAAGTGATCTTCCAGAGTCGGAGCACTGAAATCCCTCTTATACACGTCTTCATCTTCATCCTAAACAAAAGAAACAATACACAAAAAAAGAGAGCTTATTACCTTCTTAATGATCCCTAACAAAAAACATGCCCAGCATATGAGAAACAGAACCAAACACCACAGCAGACCCTTAATCTCACTCTTAGATACCAAGCTGCCAGTGATATGCAGCAGCATACGCACAGTGTGCATACCACTGGGTTCTCTGGGTAGTTATTTTTCATTTTATATTTGAAACTGTGTTCCCCATATATTATTTTTGTTGTACACCACTTTGGTCATTTGTTTCAGCTTTGAAAGACAGTTTGTTTTTATTATTATTATTATAGAGAACCAGAGCTAGAGACCAGAAGTGGGGGTCACTGCAACCTGGTTTGGAACTATCCTTGACAATGGCTCTCATAAAAATAATGGAATAATTTGGACATTCAGCTACACTTATCAAGTACAATGGTTGGTTACACCTAGTCAAAATATGCAGTAGCAACTTATGACATAAATCATGTTTCACTAAAACAAAGAAAATGATATAGACAAGCTAGAGGTTTTTCATGGCATTATTTCATAGCTCTACATCAACCCACTGAACAGTCCACAAAAATGTACGCAAAATGTATACAGGGAGACCCAAATCTACCAGAAAACAAGCGGCTTGATTGTTAGTCATGAGCCGCAGCTTTCACATACAAAAAGCAGATGGAAGGAGGATGGAAAAACGTATTACAGGTAATAAGTATAGATAAAAGTCAGGCAAGGGCTATGGACTAGGAAAGAGTATGCCACGCTCGTACCAGCAAAGCAACCAGCAAGAGCATGGTGTTGCACATACCATGAAGAAAGCTCCTCGGTGGTAGTACTTCTGCAGGAACTTGTATTTGCCTTTTACAGCTTTGTTGGTGATTATCTTGCCATTTGCTCTGAGCTCAGCACGGCGCTCCTCCTCTGTCAGGTTACGCATGCGGTCAATTTCTGCCTTCTCTTTCTCAATCCTGTCACAGAAAAAATGCATACGTGTATACTGATCTCATAGCAACAGACACAAAACGGGGCTGAATTAAGACTACAGAACATGTGATTGGTGTACCACACACATGCACACCCACCCCTTTCCTACCCATTCCGTATTCAATCATCTTTTTTTTATTTATTTATTTTTTTAAATTTTTTCATTATACAATATTCAATCAATCTTGAATATTACACGATACATGCAATAATAACATCTTTAATTACAAAATGATAATACTAAAAAGCAAGTAATGCCTATCGTCCACAAATAAATGTAATTGACCCAAGAGGAAAATTATATATACTATAAGCTAAACAAAGCTCAATCAATTATAATTATCAACAGATTGCGTCATATTCAGAATGAGCTATTCCAGGCTGCTATACAGTGTTACATTTGGTTCTAAATTTTCACAATCACACCCTCTTTGCTTTTCAAAAAATCCTCCAATTGACTGGGTTCAAAAAACTGAAATTGCTTTGTTTGGTATAGAATCCTGCAAACACAAGGAAACTTTAACTGAAAATTTGCACCAAGTGCTACTACCCTTGAGCGCAGTAATAAAAATAACTTTCGTCTCTTCTGGGTTTCCCTGGAAAGGTCCGGGAAAACCCTTACTTTTGAGCCCAAAAATAAAGAATTAAGATGTCTCAAGGACAGCCTGAGTACTGCATCTCTATCTATCTCAAGAGCAAATGTCACCAACAAAGTTAACCTTTGCGTGACCACCTCCAGAGAGGATTCTAGGAACTCAGTTAGATTCATTCCACCTGAGGGATTTAAATTTTCTAGTACTTTACCAGTACTCTGTAAATAATATGCTCTTGTAATAGGTGGTAGTGAACTATCAGTCATTCCCAGAACCTCCACTAGATATTTCTTAACCATTTGTACTGAAGTAATAAGTGGCGATTTTGGAAAGTTTATAATACGCAGGTTAAGTCTCTTTGATTGATTCTCCAAATACTCCAAGCGCTTAGAGGCAAAACACCTGTCCTTATAACCAAAGATTGTTCCACAAGTTCCATTTTAGCAAATTTTTCAGAAAGAGTTTTAACCTCCATGGCTTGGTAATCATTAATTTGTAATTGTTTTAATGCAGTTTCGGCTATAGCCTTGATACTTTCAGTATTCTTTGCTATCAAAGTCTGTAGGGCAGAGAGAGTGGAAGAATTCAGTTCCCAAAGTGACTCAAGCGTCACTACAGCAGGTTTTTCTTTTCCCTCGAAAACCAGTTGAGGTGCTCTAGCAGTTTGTTCCAGGATACTCACAATTGTAGTAGAAACTACAGGAGCAGAACTACCCTCTGGTATATTCAGGCTGGCAGCATTTGTCCCGGCTTCGTGTAGGTTCCCTCCCTGAATGCTCTCTTCTCCGTTCGGGGTTTGAGCAGCAGGACTCATCACGAAGCGCTCACTTCCTGGTTGAGGGGGCGCTGCACGCAGAACAGGGCTCAGGGAAGCCTCGTTAACACTGTCGCCCAGCTCTGATACGCTGGCTCCAGCAGCAGGAGTAGATGTCACTTCTGAACCGGAGGCGATTCCAAACCGCTCGAGCGTCGACTGTTGGAGCGGGGGTTTACTTCCAGGGAGAGAGGGAGTCTCCCTGACCTTCCCCCGTCTCTTACCCATCGCGAACGGCAGGTAAGGCTCTCCTTCTAGTGTCAACTAGAGCTGAAATGTATCACGTCCGCTGACGCCAATCATACCGCGGCCATCTTGGATCATTCAATCATCTTTTAAAATCTAGAGTGGACAATATTTCTCACATTTACTTCCCTTATGCTTGAATCAGAAATAGGGAATTCAGGCTGCCAATTTTTAAGGTGTTCCCCCCTATTAATTTATGTTTTCCAAGGAAAGGCCTGCAGGTGGATGTAATTGTGTGAGGAGGGGTGGAAAAGAAGTACTTTAGTTCCCCCCCCCCCCCTCCAAATAAGTAGTCTGGATGCTACTTTTGCAGTTTATACTCCATCCCTGAGTTGGCATCCCAGAAACTTTTGGAAAAAAAAAAAGTGCTTCTTTCCCAACCCCTCCTTCCTTTCCTGGACAATCCCATCTGTCTATAAACCGATCCCCCTACTGATTTCCCCAAGAGTCTGCAGCACAAAACTCCAGCTACATCTGATCCAAGCATGAGATAGGTGAACACGAGTAATTGTTAACGTATATAAAATGAAGCCTTTGCAACTGGCAATTAGTGCTTGTAAATTTCAAACCTGTGCTACTTCAGCCCCTTCTTGTGTCAATCCTGCCATAAAAGAATTTGGCAATTCTCTTTAAAAGTATTCAAAATAAGGGCAGTAAAGCACACAATTCACTGTCTATCTCTAAGAAAAACCCCTAACTTAAGACTTGTGGTTCTCAAAACTGTCCTAAGAGACCCTCAGGTTTTTAGATAGATATCTGCAATCGGGCATGAACACTTATTTAATGCATATTATTTTCAAATGTCCTGAAAACCTGGCTGGAGGTCCCCAGGCCAGGCATATAGTAACATAGTAGATGACGGCAGAAAAAGACCTGCACGGTCCATCAGTCTGCCCAACAAGACAAACTCATATGTGCTAGTTTTTGTGTATATCTTACCTTGATTTGTAACTGTCATTTTCAAGGCACAGACCATACAAGTCTGCCCAGCACTATCCCCGCCTCCCAACCACCAGCCCCGCCTCCCACCACCAGCTCTACATCCGTCTACAGGAAGCAGTTGTGCTACAGATTAAGTGTGCTCTTTTAACCAAACTGCTATGATGTGTTCATTGATGGTCCTCAGTGCCACATGAACTGTTGCCCTACAGGGCTCATCTGCAGAAGGCACAGCAGTCCTGGCCACTGCAGGGAGCAGAAGAGGTATACGTGCGGAAACAGGAATTTCTCTAAGGACAACCAGGCTCATTTATTCTCTTGAAATCCTTGGACCGAGACTGCCACTTGCCTTTCCCTTAGGGTAGTCTGCTGGTGTTATGACCCTTGCAGCACTAACAGAATGAGACATAAACAGCATAATCCTCAGTGTCCTCCAGGAACTGTACAGTTGTAACATCCTGCAAGGTCACTGGTGACCTGACTGATCCTTTAGATGAAGCCAGTGGAGCACTAGCCCCCAATTCACTAGAATCCTCCAGTCTAGGTTTGAGAATACAGAAGAAACGAACTTGTGGGTTTGATTCCTACTGCAGCTCCTTGTGACTCTGGGCAAGTCACTTAACCCTCCTTTGCCCCAGGTACAAAATAAGTACCTGTATATAAATATGTAACCGCTTTGATTGTAACCACAGAAAGGCAGTATATCAAATCCCATCTCCTTTCCTAATAACATTCATTTATCTTATCACTACTCCTGACTAGGCTTAAAATCAACATTTAAAAAGCGTCAGACATTACAAAATACTGCCATTCGTCTCTGTAATCTGTACAAATCAGATCATGTTACCCCAGCCTTATAGCAATTCCATTGGCTTCCTGTTGAATACTGCGTAAAGTTTAAAACTTTGCTAGATTTCAGAAATGTTCATTTTGGCACACCTCCTTATCTGTCTTCTTTTACTATTCCATATTCCCCAGTGAATGTCCTTAGATCTATAAATGACCACTGCATGATTGACCCCAGTGTGCCCTTTTAACCAAACTGCTATGATGTGCTCATTGATGGTCCTCAGCACCACTGTAGCTGATGTTTGGTCGGCTTGGGCACCTTTCCCTGAATCTGATCAATCTATTTTGAGTCTTGAATGACTGTATGCCCTTTACTATTGATTACTGCAGCTCCTTTCTTTTGTTTTTATTAGTGTGTAAATTGCTTTGTCCTGCAAAGTCAGTTAAGGCGGTATATATAGTAAATCTTCGATAAATAGCCAGTTCCTCAGGAGGTTCAGGGTAAGTACAGTGAATTTTGTCTAAATAGCAGTATATGTATGAATACTTAACTTGTTGGCTGTTCACAGAATTAAATCTTAATTTTTCTTGCTCACCGTTTCCAATGGTTTGTTAAAGTTTTCAATTTATTAGCTCTGTGTTTATGACTAGTCAGTAATATCAGCATTTTCTTTTTAACCCAATGGAAACTGGAAAGAATTATACAAATGGGGTCCAGAATGTTTGTCCATCTGTCTGGGGACAAAATAACTCTCTAAAATGTCACAGAATGAGAGGAATCTCGGCATGTGAGAAGAGGGAGGGGGGAGATATTTGAGTTTCAAAATGGGCCAAATTGAACTAAGGTTTTCCAGAAAAATAATACCCCCCCCCCCCCCCCCCCCCCCAAATCATTGGCCCAAGGCATTCCTATAGAAGGAGTTCCAGATTCTGTAGCACAAAAGTTAGGGGCACTTTCTGTAATTGAGAGAATGGAGAGAGGCATTTTGAAAGGAAGGATTCCCTATCTCCACAAACTGTGCCCCCTCCACAACTGCCACACACCCAACCAAAAGCCTCCCCCCTCACAAACCACCTCCCCCACCCCCCAGCGACTGGCCCTCCCAAAATGCTCCCACAACCTAAAAACTCCCTAACCACCTCGCAAACTGCCCCAACCCTGGCAACAACCCACATTCCTGCAAACTACTCCAACCCCAAAAATTATTCCCCCCCACAGTTGCCCCACCACCTTGCAAACTGCCCCATTCCCATGAACTACCCCACTATTCCGCACACTGCCTCCAAAACTACCCCAATCCCAAAGCTACCTCTCCAGCAACTGCCCCACCACTCTACAAATTGTCCCAACTCCTAACACTACCCCATAACTCTGAAAAGTGCTATATAGCCCCCAAATCTATCACCACAACTGTCCAACTACCCTGTAAATTGTCTCCGCTCTTAAAACTAACATCTCCCCCAGGGAAATTTACTTTCCAAAACTGCCCCAATACAATATGAACACACAGAGGAGCTAGAAATAATTTCAGGAGCAATGCTCTACATGCTTTTCCCACTTGTTTGCATTTGGTCTGTAGGTTCACTTTTTAGCAACTGTGTGCCTTCTAGTCTTGTGAGGGTCTCACAAGGGAGGTGGTTTGTGAGGGGGGAGGCTTTTGGTTGGGTGTGTGGCAGTTGTGGAGGGGGCACAGTTTGTGGAGATAGGGAATCCTTCCTTTCAAAATGCCTAGAAACACCTAGAAACACCAAGAAAGCGCTTGCAGGGCAGGGTACTCGCCTAGAAGCAAGTAGGAACCCAGTTGGCAGTGTAAAGGCACATGTGCAGGCGAGTCTTCAACCGTGGTTGGCAAGAGCCTCCAAGTATTCAAGGGGTCAACCCTAAATGAGCTGTAGCGCTAAGGTGTTAAGTAACAGAATAGCATTACTACGACAAAATGAGAAAAATGGTGAAAAAAAGACTGAAAGGAGCAGCTCGCAGAGTAAAAAACTTGCGTCAGGCGTGGATGCTGTTTAAAAACACCATCCTGGAGGTTCAGGACAAATATATTCCACGTATTAGAAAAAAGGGAAAAAGACTAAACGTCAGCCGGCGTGGCTAAACAGTAAGATAAAGGAAATCATTAGAGCCAAAAAACAATCCTTCAGAAAGTGGAGAAGAGAACCAACTGAAAGTAACAGGATAGATCATAAGGAATGCCAAGCCAAATGCAAAGCGGAGATAAGGAGGGCAAAAAAGGACTTTGAGAAGAAATTAGCGTTGGAAGCAAAAATACATAGTAAAAATTTTTTTAGATACATTAAAAGCAGGAAACCGGCCAAAGAGTCGGTTGGGCCGCTGGACGAAAATGGTGTTAAAGGGGCGATCAAGGAGGACAAAGCCGTAGCGGAGAAATTAAATGAATTCTTTGCTTCGGTCTTCACCGAGGAGGATTTGGGGGGGACACCGGTGCCGGAAAGAATATTTGAAGCGGGGGAGTCGGAGAACTAAACAAATTCTCTGTAACCTTGGAGGATGTAATGGGTCAGTTCAGCAAGCTGAAGAGTAGTAAATCACCAGGACCTGATGGTATTCATCCCAGAGTATTAATAGAACTAAAAAATGAACTTGCGGAGCTACTGTTAGAAATATGCAATCTGTCCCTAAAATCGAGTGTAGTACCGGAAGACTGGAGGGTAGCCAATGTTACTCCGATTTTTAAGAAGGGTTCCAGAGGAGATCCGGGAAATTATAGACCGGTGAGTCTGACGTCGGTGCCGGGCAAGATGGTGGAGGCTATTATTAAGAATAAAATTGCAGAGCATATACAAAAACATGGACTGATGAGACAAAGTCAGCACGGATTTAGTGAAGGGAAGTCTTGCCTCACCAATCTAATGCATTTTTTTGAGGGGGTAAGCAAACATGTGGACAATGGGGAGCCGGTTGATATTGTATATCTGGATTTTCAGAAGGCGTTTGACAAAGTGCCGCACGAAAGACTCCTGAAGAAATTGCAGAGTCATGGAATCGGAGGTAGGGTATTATTATGGATTAAGAACTGGTTGAAAGATAGGAAGCAGAGAGTAGGATTGCGTGGACAGTATTCTCAGTGGAGGAGGGTAGTTAGTGGGGTCCCGCAGGGGTCTGTGCTGGGTCCGTTGCTTTTTAATGTATTTATAAATGACCTAGAGATGGGAATAACTAGTGAGGTAATTAAATTCGCCGATGACACAAAATTATTCAGGGTCGTCAAGTCGCAGGAGGAATGTGAACGATTACAGGAGGACCTTGCGAGACTGGGAGAATGGGCGTGCAAGTGGCAGATGAAGTTCAATGTTGACAAGTGCAAAGTGATGCATGTGGGTAAGAGGAACCCGAATTATAGCTACGTCTTGCAAGGTTCCGCGTTAGGAGTTACGGATCAAGAAAGGGATCTGGGTGTCGTCGTCGATGATACGCTGAAACCTTCTGCTCAGTGTGCTGCTGCGGCTAGGAAAGCGAATAGAATGTTGGGTGTTATTAGGAAGGGTATGGAGTCCAGGTGTGCGGATGTTATAATGCCGTTGTATCGCTCCATGGTGCGACCGCACCTGGAGTATTGTGTTCAGTACTGGTCTCCGTATCTCAAAAAAGATATAGTAGAATTGGAAAAGGTACAGCGAAGGGCGACGAAAATGATAGTGGGGATGGGACGACTTTCCTATGAAGAGAGGCTGAGAAGGCTAGGGCTTTTCAGCTTGGAGAAGAGACGGCTGAGGGGAGATATGATAGAAGTGTATAAAATAATGAGTGGAATGGATCGGGTGGATGTGAAGCGACTGTTCACGCTATCCAAAAATACTAGAACTAGAGGGCATGAGTTGAAGCTACAGTGTGGTAAATTTAAAACGAATCGGAGAAAATTTTTCTTCACCCAACGTGTAATTAGACTCTGGAATTCGTTGCCGGAGAACGTGGTACGGGCGGTTAGCTTGACGGAGTTTAAAAAGGGGTTAGATAGATTCCTAAAGGACAAGTCCATAGACCGCTATTAAATGGACTTGGAAAAATTCCGCATTTTTAGGTATAACTTGTCTGGAATGTTTTTACGTTTGGGGAGCGTGCCAGGTGCCCTTGACCTGGATTGGCCACTGTCGGTGACAGGATGCTGGGCTAGATGGACCTTTGGTCTTTCCCAGTATGGCACTACTTATGTACAGGAAGCAATGATCTGTTCCTCTCACAGAGTGAAAAGCTAGGGAATTTGCAGGGGTCTCCTAATTTTTATTTTTTTTTTTAAATACATTATGGGGTGAATTCTATATATGGTGCCGAAAAAAGCACTATTCTATAAGCTGCACTTAAAAAGTGTAATTTATAGAAGAGCTTACGTCTAGAAATCGCACCTGACTTTAGCCACGGCCATTTGCACCAACTCAATTGTGGTGCAAATATACACACCAAAATTAGGCGCACATCCCCTCATATTCTGTAACAATGTGCATAACTGCTAGAGATGCCCCCGTTCTGCCAAGGACTATCCTTTTTTTTTTTTTTTTTTTTAAACTTGTACCTAAATTTATGCACATAAATTCCAATTAAATCCAGTTAATGCCAATAATTGCTTATTAAAAAGCCAATTGGTGCTAATTAGCTCACGCAATTTTTGGTAACTTTTATAGAATTAGGGGACATATCTATAGATAAACACACACACACACACACACCACTGTTTTCAGAAATTCAAGGTTGCTTACGCTTCTCTCTCCTCACGATCCCGTTTGATGCGTTTCAACTCTCGGACTTTCCAAGCTTCATACTCCTCCTCATCATTTTCATCATCAGTATTCAGGGCGTCAAGGGCAGCCAGTGAGCGTTTGTTCTCTTCAAGCTCCTTCTTTGTTTCCTCCTCTACAATCTGTAAAGAAAACAGATCACACTATATGTATACATCCTTTCAAAAGGGAGCAAGAACTACCAGAGCAGTCCATCACCTCCATCCAATTCCACAAACCTACAGATGGGTAAATTGTGGGCAAATGGACCACAACCTGCTTTCACAGGAACATCCAGCTTTTAGACATTACAGAAAGTAAAAAGGCCAGCCTAAACAATTACCCAATGTGATGATATCCAATCCCAGCTTTAGTACATTCCGAGAGCATCAGGTTTCTGACACAGTACAAGTAAAACCAATTTATGGCTATATGTGCTTGCTGAGTTTTGGGAACATTTTGCTATAGAAAAGTAACAGAACCCGTTATCCTACAGGTTTACAGTCGACCTAGACTGACAGTTATATAAAATTGCCAGTTTGTAATGCAAACATCTGCTTCAACAGGGATCACAAAAGATAAGTTTATTTAATGTTACTGTCCTTGGAGCCTGATCCCAAGTAACATTTAGACTTCCTTCTTACTCAAATGCATTAAATTTTTGTAGTTACCACAAGCTAATGGCCAAAACTAATGCACAGTAACTGCAAAGCCTCTGCACTAACTACTGGGGGTGTGCCCAGCATGTTTCCACACAGCTGGAATACCACCTATCAAAGTGGAATTAATGCAGCACAGTTAAGATGGAAATTAGCAGAGGCCAAGTGTGAAGCCATTGCACTAACGGTGCAAACTAATTCCCACGTTAACTTTTGATGCACTTTAGTGCATTTACTTTCATGCATTATATAGCTGAAAACAGCATGGCTCAAATACTGACACAATTGCTATCATAACTTCAGTGCACATGGAAACCATTCACACACTAAATACTGTCTACAGTAAGACTGCATTCCACGATGGGATACCTTGAGAGTGTATTTTCGTCTTTCTTCTGCCATTCGCTTTGCCTCTAACTCCAGCTCCTTCTGTTTCAGCACTTCTATCTCTCTCTCTTGCACTGTAACACGGTCCTTCCTGCAATATTAATTTGTGCACAGTCAGAACATCAAACACTCAAACCCACCTCACCTGAAGTCCTATCCAAGTGTATCCTACTTCATCCCCTCCCACCTGTGACTGTTCTCGCCTGTTTTGGGGGGACTATCACACCTTCCCTGTCCACCCTCTCAAATGGCAGGAAATCCCACCTCTTGAGGAAACTTTTGGGAGTATTACATTCATCCTTTCCATTTCAATAAAGATAAGACATCAGATCCATCTCAAATGTATAGGTCCTGTAAAATTTGCTGTTCTTGGTTTAGTTTTAAATGGAACCTGTCTGCAGTTACTTCACACAAACTGGCAGTATGTTGTTACCACAACCTTCTGAAACAAGCTCACAATTCTTAGAGGCTAACGAAATATTCATGAAGTAACATAATTTGCTCCTGCAACGTACTTGCGGATGAAGACCGGTTTGAGCCGTGGCTCTGTTTCATCTTCACTGTCAGTGTATTCTTCATATTCTGACTCAGACTCGGACTCCTCCCCAGATCTGCCCTCATCCTCCAGCTCCATTACTTCAAGCTCTTCGTTTTTTCTCTCCTGAGCTCGCTGACGCATCATACCACGCCGACGCTCAATTTCCTAAACAAGAAACAAGCCCAAAGAAGTCATACATACATACATACATGAAAAGAAGGTATTGAAAACCCAGAAATTACCTTGGATACCCTGGGCTGCTGGACAGATGCATGTGAAAATAGCTGATTTGAGTACTGAGAGTTGCAACAGTAGCTTAAAATTCAATATGGATAAGCAATCCAAACCACACTGCTGAAACATCAGAAGGCTGAGAGCACAGTCAGTGCTGCTCTTTCCCCAACCATGCACAATGCGGAGAAGTCAATGTCCCATATCTAAAGAAAAATAGCCTCCTGGAGAGCATGTTTTGCACCTTCAAAAGCAAACAGAACAGTGTATACAGCTGTCTAATATTAACTACATCTCTGGTTCCTTTCCTCAGTACATACCTCATCATCAATCTCTTCTTCTTCTTCCTCACTACTGTCCTCACGATCTATATGCCAATCTTCTCCCTCTGATTCAGGCTCACTTTCACCAACCACTTCAGGCTCCACAATCTTACGATGTCTTGCCAACCTTAGCACACAGGAAAAATAAAATACTACACTTTACTGTTCACGGAAACCAAACTGCTCCTTAAAACAGAAACTCTGAAATATTCAAATCAGAGCATGATGCTCATTTTCAAAGCAAATAGACTTAGAAAGTTACGTGGAGGCGTATTTTCAAAGCACTTAGAATTACAAAGTTCCAAAGTAACCTATGGAACTTTGTAAGTCTATGTGCTTTGAAAATGAGCCTCATGACATGAAGTTATACCACTTTTTAGAACCTTTATGACAGTGATACAGAATATCATACTAGGAAACAAAACAATAGGCTTTTTATCTGTTGAAGTTTTATGAGGCTGATATGCTGATGTGGAAAAAACATATTTAGAAAATAGAGGTACCAGTTAAAATATTTAAGAGCACAAAGGGAGTAGAATATGATAGTTAGCTTATAATTTGCTGTTTTGTTTTTCTTTATTCACCATTTCATTTTTGCCTCTTTGCTTACTTTTTCTTTCCTACCTTTTTTGTTGGAGATGAGGAAGAGATAGAAAACAAACCTTTTACAACCAAAATCCTTTTTGTGATTTTTATAAAAATTTGTTTTAGAGCTTTGTGTCCCGTTCCATGCTTATCTTCCACTAACCACTTCCGTACATTCCTCAGCCTCTTTCTCTCTTTTCTTGCCTTCAACTAGCCGTTGAGCCCGTAAAAACGGGCTAGTATAGGAAAGGGGGGGGGGGGGGGTTTGAAAGTCCCTTCCCGCCGCCGACCTCGCCCCCCCCCCCCCCGAGTCGCCACCACCCCTCCATCCGGCCCGGGCCCTCGCTCCGCTATTGAAACAGCGAGGGAACGCAGCACACAGCTCTGCTGAGCTGCCGTCGGCCTTCCTTCTTCTTGTCTGCCTGTGTCCCGCCCTCGTGTGATGTAACATCATCGAGGGCGGGACACAGGCAGAGAAGAAGGAAGGACTGCAGCTCAGCAGAGCTGTGTGCTGCGTTCCCTCGCTGTTTCAATAGTGGAGCGAGGGCCCGGCCGGGTGGAGGGTGGGAGGAGCATTGGCGACGGCGGTTTCGTCCCTCGCAAATGCGCAGTACAGACCCTCTCTGTTCCGCCCCCATCATAACGTATTGACACGGGGGCGGGGCAGAGAGGCTCTCTACTGCGCATTTGCGAGTGAGTACGACACTCGCCATTTATATGTTTGATGTTTCCACCTAATCTCTCCTCTCAATCTTTCCTGGGCTGCAGTTGCACCTCCTGCTCCTTGTGGCCTGGCAGCAGACATATTGCAGGCACATGCCAATAACAATTTAGTCTGTATGCTACCATGTCCCAACTCCAAACCCTAAACCATTCCTCCAACTCCACAGCAGTGACTTTCTTTTCATTTTAGAACCGGAGTCAGTTACCTTTCCTCCACATCCTCATTCATGCGATTTTGCAAGCGCCTAAGACGGGGATCACTGGTACTTTCCTCCTGCCTCTCCTCTGGTTCCATCTCCAACTCTTTTGCTTTCTTAATGAACTGGAACTCCTCATCTTCTTCATCAGAGGATTCCATAGGAGCATAGTCTGGCCTCTTACCGGAGACATAGCGCTTCACCTTCACTTTCTCCATCGAGATCTCACCTGTGAATAAAGTGGCACATTCAGCACAACAACGGCTTACAACTGAAGACCATCCATCCACATTATTACACTAATGCCCAGAACCCTCATCACCACGGGGGCAATCCTATAACTGGGCGTCTCCATTTAGGTGCCCAACCCCATATGCTAGAATCTACTTTATAATGGAACCTAGGTGCTTAGGTTCCGTTAAACAATATTAGCATAACATGATTTGGTGTGCCTAACATTTACACGCCAGCAGAGGCACGTGCCAGTGCCTAAATGCAGCAGGGACATGAGTAACTTACAAAATACAGTAAGACTGAGCTCCACCTGTGTTTCACCCATGCTCCTCCCCTGTGCAAGCCCCCTTGCAAATACAAACTATGTGAAATTAGATCTTACTTGCTAATATTCTTTCCTTGAGTTCCTCCAGACCAGTCCCGCTATGTGGGTTTACTTCCTCCTGCCAGCTCATGGAGACTGAGGGCTCGATGCACAAAGGCAGCCATAAAATATGGGTGGGTTTGGTAAAATTTAGTGACTTGCAAACAGGAAGCAATGTACAAAGGAGATTGCATGCAAATGAGCTGCACGGATCCCCCTTCGTGTATCTCTCGCTGTTTGCGAGTCTGAGCTGTCAAATGCATTTGACAGCTCTGATGCACCACACCCCGACCCCATACTTTTTTTTTTAATGTTCCATGACCCCCCCCCCCCCCTAAAAAAAAATCTTTTTTTTCCCTGGTGGTCCAGTGAACCCTAACCACCCCTCCCCAACAACCTCACAGAATCTTTTTTTTTCCTGGTGGTCCAGTGAACTGGACCCCTTCTCCCTGAGCGTGCACACACTCCTTCCGGTCCCCACCCCCTCCTGCATCCCTCTCTGTACAAGGTGGAGGCAAGAGGGCAGGGCATTCAGATACACTAGGTGGGGCTAAACACCATATAAGGAGTTTTTCCTTATATGGTGCTTAGTCCTGCCCAGTACATCCCAGAATGCACCGGGCAAGGTCTGAGCACTGCCATTTTGTTCCGGGTGAGCCTGAGGCAAGAGGGAGGAGCTATTGCTCCTGCCTTCATGCCTCCATCTTGTAAAGGTACAGGGATGGGTGTGAGGGTGGTGGGACTGGCTAGAACCAGTCTAAAGCAAACGTAGTATGGTAAGCTTTGTGCATCTGGCTATGAGAATTACTAAAAGCCTTCCCCTATAAGGAGACATGTGCAGTCTAGATCTAGTCAGCATTCCTTAACAATGGAGACCAAATTTTGGCAGGAAATACCACCATTTTGGGTACAGCTACAACAGAAACGCTTGGAGGGTGACCTCCAATGCTGGATTCCATGGAGACACTGACCAAAATGTTAAGGAATGCTAGCCAACACAAGGTTCTGAAGACTGATTAGTGTCCTGACTTCAACCTCCTCATGTAGTCCTCAAGAATTCCTCATGCTCCTGTCAGCTGACAGCCCCTATTTTAATCTGTGCAGCACTTCTTCTCCTCTCCCCTCCATAGTTCCTGACTCTCCTTCTTGCATCTGCACCAGACTACCCACCAGCATTCCTGAATGGCAGCTGCCACAAGGCGCAAAACTGTGGCTTCTTTCAACCTGAACTGCTAGGCACATGCGGCTCTTCTGCAGTTGCTTCAATTACCAGCCAAGATTGGGCCCAGTGCACTACACCGCCTCCAAGCTCTTGCTCTCCAGTCTTAAGCATGATTTTCTTGTCGTTGTTTTGAGCCTTACTGGTTGCTTCATCCCAGCTTCAGGAACTCAATGTCCTCCTTCCAAGAGTAGAAGAGGGGGGTCAAGGCTCCAGGCCTTAGGTCCCACGGATACTTAAAGGGGTAGAGGGAGGGACCCAGACCAACACCCCAAGGCTCAGCAGTCCAACCCAGCCAGACCTAGCCCACTCATCAAGTTTTCCCTGATAGTGTTTTTATTTTTTTGGTAAGGATAAGAGGATAAGATAAGACAGTGCACCCCTAGACCAAAGGCCCAGTCATCCTATTCATTTCCATTTACTACTACAACCAAGCAAGACTGCACAGGCGCCCATCCACCATAGACTAAGGAATCTGGCTAGGACTAAACTGCACAGGTTGCTTTATAGAGGAAGGCTTTCATTCAGTAGTACTCAATCTCCATCTGCTGGTAGGAGATAAACCCACACATCTGGACTGGTCTGGAGGGAACAGGAGAAAGCAGCTAGGCACTTAGGCACCCTGCTAGCACTTACATGGGTATGTGTGCTTGATGGACTCTGTTACCTTTCAGATGAAACACACAACTATACTAATAGTGCAACAGTTGGATAAGAAACACTGTGGTACACACTACTGTTCAATTGATTTATGTGATGAATATGTCATCTATCACCATATCAAGACCAACCAAATTTGCTGATGCTTGTCTAAATATGACTGCAGTAATACTAAGCCACAATAAAAAGTGGCCTGCGCTAGTTTGGACGCGTGAAATTAGCGCACGCTGGGCCATTTTTTACCATGGTAGATAAAAAGGCCTTTTTTTAATGGGGCAGTAAATGGCCATGCGCTAATATTAAAAGTAGTGCACGGCCATTTACCACCTGAGCCCTTAACGCCACCTATTTACTTGGTGGTAAGAGATCAAGTGCTACTCCTGCAGTAATCAGACAGCGCATGGCAATGTGGATGCTGATTACTGCCTGGAACATCCCCCGCGGTAGAAAATTATTTTCTACCAAGGGAAACAGTGTGTGCACTAATTTCAAAACTAAGTTAACGCGTGCTACCCGCACATTAGCCTCACAGCAGCTTAGTAAAAGGACCCCTAAATGAATTTAAAAACACAACAGTCACTTATAAATAAGATTATTTTATTTTTGTATTATTGCTGACCAAGGAATACTGCCACTAGGTATGGCTCTCTTAAAATTGTACAGTACGCTATAAGCACAATTTCTTTTAAAACTCGCTGAGAATGAGGTATCAAACCTACTCAATGACTTGTGAATCAGTGGATAACTTAATTAAAACAAAGGCCCTGTTTACTAAGCCGTGCTGTAGGTACACTAAATTTTTTTGTGCATGCTAATGCTAGAGACATCCATATATTCCTATGGGTGTCTCTAGCGTTAGCAAGGTTTAGTAAACAGGACTCTAAATATGAACGAAGGGGTCCTTTTACAAAGCTGCGGTAAAAAAGTGGCTTTAATATGCCCTTTTTATCACAGCTATAAAAATGGCTTTTCCTCATTTTGTTGTATTAGTTGCCATGTGCTAATGTTACCATTAGTGCACGGCCATTTTTAAAAAATTACCGCATGAGCACTTACAGCCACACATTTTGTTGGCAGTAATGGCTCATACAGTATCCATGCGTTAACTAGTTAGCATGTAGTAATGTAGCTGTACTAACTGGTTAGAACAGGAATGCCCATTCTCTGCCCATGACACACCCCCTCAAAATATATTAGAAAAATTATTTAGGGCTTGGTTAACGGGCACGTTTTGAAGCTGCTGCAGGATGCCACAGCACGTCCCACATTATCCCATATTTAGCTACGTTAGGCACATGTTAGTGCCTAACGCAGCTTAGTTTTTAAAAAGGCCTTCAAATTTCTTTAAATTGTTCCTACTTTGAAACACACACATCAACATGAAG